>NC_136483.1:142680221-143003053 GCF_053919585.1 Euprymna scolopes
CCCTGATGGCATCCCAATTATAGTGTTAAAAAAAGCTTCAACCAGAACTTGCTCTCATACTTACGAAATTATTTAAGCGCTGCCTTAAGGAGAAGTGCTTTCCGACTCCCTGAAAGACCGCATCAGTTTGCCCTGTATTTAAGAATTCAGGTGATAAGTCATCTCCCTCTAAGTACAGACCAATAAGTCTCCTGTGTGTTATGAGTAAGTTGCTGGAATCCATATTAAATAGAGAAATAGTCAACCACCTCAGCAGGAATAACCTTCTTAGTGACACACAATATGGTTTCCGCTCTGCAAGATCTACCGTAGATGTGCTGACGGTTATATCCCACAGGATTAGTGAATCTCTTGACAAAGGCTTCCTTTCTAGTGCAGTTGCTCTTGACATAGCAAAGGCCTTCGACAAGGTATGGAATAAGGGTCTACTTCACAAGATTTCCAGCTACGGTATAACTGGAAATGTTTTCTCAATCATTAAATCATTTCTCTCCGTTAGGCTCATAAGAGTAGTGGTAGATGGACAAAAATCGGAGGCCTGCAATATAAATGCTGGAGTCCCTCAGGGGTCAATCCTGGGCCCAACTCTCTTCCTGATCTACATCAATGACCTCCCTAAACACATACTTAAATCATTCGTTGACATCTATGCTGATGACACGACCATCTACGGCAACACATCAAAGGCTGTAAATGACAAAGTTCTCTCTGATTCTCTCTCCTCTGATCTCGAGCGCGTGGTTCAGTGGGGGAAGAGGTGGCTGGTTACCTTTAATGCATCCAAAACCAAACTCCTATCCTTACATCATCAACGCTCTGATCCCCATCTGGCATCAATTGTGATGGATGGCTCTCGTCTGGGTGAGGCCCCGTGTTTTGACAAGCTTCTGGGTTTGACCTTTACTCCTGATCTGAAATGGAACACGTACATCAAGTCTGTTGCCAAGGTCGCTGGAAAGATGGTGGGATTCTTCTACCGCTCAAGAAGATATCTCACTACTGATGCAATTCTCTATCTATATAAAAGCCAAGTACATCCAAGGATGGAATACTGTTGCCATATCTGGGCAGGAGCTGCTAGAAACACCTGTCCTGCCTTGACAGAGTACAAAATAGACTTCGTGGCTTAGTGGGGGATGCCCTTTTCTCTACCCTGCAACCTCTCTCCCACAGAAGAGACGTTGCGAGCCTATCCTTGTTTTATCGTTATTTCCATAGCAGGTGCTCGTCTGAACTCCAATCTCTGGTCCCCCCTCACCAATCTTTCACGAAAAACACTCGTCTAGCTGAATCAACTGTGAAAAATTTCCCCCACTCTATATCTGTGCCTAAATCAAAATGCGGATCCCATGAACAAAGCTTCTTTCTTAGAACTGCACACCTGTGGAACTCTGTTCCGTCTGCCTGCTTCCCACCGGACTACAACTTGGATGTCTTCAAGTCCAATGTTAACAAATTCCTAATGAACCGCCCCCTTAAGTAAACACTTCATCAAATCTCCACACTAACGTAATGTACTTGCAATAACCCTTATCCCTGAGTGGCTTCCGGGCCATGATAAGTGGTGATCACTGTGTAAAAAAAAAAAAAAAAAAAGAAAGTTACACAGGGTGTTATCTGAGAACTGATCGAACTTGAGGCGAACTAAACTGTGAGGAGGAGATCGATTCAGAACAGCTTGCATCTAATTCATACGATCCTAGAGGAGATAGAACATGACACGTAGGTCGCGCTGATCATCTTGGATGAATTCAAACCTTTAGACATGGTCGACCATTGCTTTTTGACATCTGTTTTAAAGATCGCCGGATTTAAACCGGACTTCCGCAAATCAGTATGTGTTCTGATGGCACTGATGCAGATAAACGGAAAGTGTTTGAAATTTTATATTATTTCACACTCGGTGCGTCCTGGCTGTCCGCTATTGCCGCTACTTGCAAAGTTTTATTTAAATAATTTGCATTAGTCTGATTGCTAGTTTTTCTCTGCTCGTTCATCGTTATTTCAATGATGGTGTTCGATTACGGAATTTCCATGAACAGAGTTTCTTTCAAAGAACTTTCTAATCCGTGGAACACGTTTCTAAAAGATTATTTTCATAGGGCGAAAAATAGTCTTCTTCAAATTTAATGGTAGTAAAAATGTATCATAAAACGCCTCATAAGTCATTACTTGCTATTCTCGAGTGGCTTTTAACCTTGACGAGTGGTGGTGCATTGATCAAAAAATGTGATTTAATGGTTTAGTGAGGAGAGCACTCAGAGGCAGTAACTTTGTATTTAAGTAAAGCAGATGCAAAACGAAAAATAAAACAATATGAGATTGGTTTATAAATCAGGATAGAAACATACTGTAGTGTGCACATTACCACCAGATTGCTTCCCTCATATATACGACATAGTCTTTTTGAAATTTAATGCCAATAAAACTTAACATAAATCGTCCTCATAAATCATTAACTCTTATCCTTAAATGACTTTTAGCCTTGATAATGGATGCCTCATTATCAAATAAAATATTATTTCATCGCTTACGGAGAAGAGCAATCAGAGACAGCAATTTTGGTCTAGACTATTGCAAGTACGAAACGAAAAATAGAATAATATGAGATTGGTCTTTAAATAAGTATGAGTTGCGTTCTATAAGTAATGTCTCCTATTTTTTATTTTATTCCGCACGAATGAATCAGAGAGGATTGCAAATTTTATTGTTATGATGACTGAATTCATAAGCTGAAAGTTTCATCTCTCTGTTGCAGATATTGACGGTACGAAACTCTAAGAAAATAACTCCTGACATGGATGTGGGTCAGAAACAGAGATGCGTTATTGAATTGAATGTTTGACTGGTGATGACTATAAGGAAAATAAATTCTAGAGCACAAAACGTTGCTCGTTTTAATGGCACTACTGCTGTCATTGTAGCTCTTTAACTTTTTGAGTTAAAGTATAGGAGGCTTTACTTTTGGAACGACCCTCGTATACAGATACCGCTTAAAATGAATTCAAAAATAAATCGTTCAGTCTAAAATATATATTCATCAGTGAGGATTTCTTGATTTGGGTCATCGCAAACGATAAAAATAATTTATACATCACATAATTCTATGCGTTTTGATGTATACTTTAGTAATATGACAAGATATAAAACGAGTTAGCTCCCCTTTGATATTCTGGAAGGTTACCATTAGTGATGGGACGATTCTAATATTTTTCCGATTCTGATACAATTACCGATTCCTTACTAAATTACAGATTCAGATACAGTTAATGATTCTGATTCTTAATAAATCTCTCAGTATTTTACTATGAAGTAGTTATTTCTCCCCAATTCTCGTAAAAACACATGTTAAACGTGCAGATATTTTCTAAAGTGTAGAAAATACACTTGTAATTGATGATCTATAGATTTTAGTTTTACTATTAGTTTTAAATCAATAAATATTTATTGTTTTATTATTACTACTAGAAGTGAAAGATCTTGCTTTTAACAAAATCAAATAAAAAAGGCAATTGAAAGAATCGTTTTTGGCATCTGAAAATAGGTATACATTTTTCCAATTCCGATCTCCAAAAAAGTTCTGATTTTTCCGATTCCCAATTCTGATTAATCGTCCCAACACTAGTTACACTACAGGGGATGGATGGAGTTCCTCAGCCGTTGTGAAAGCAATACATCAAAGAAGGTGGGGTGGGGTGGGGAGATCTATTATAAAAACCAAATGGATAGATGCAGAAACCTAGCAGGTGATGCCCTTTTCTCTTCGCTTCAACTGTTTTCTCACAGAAGAGACGTTGTGAGCCTGTCTCTGCTCTATCATTATTTTCATGGTAAGTGCTCGTCTGAGCTTCGATCTATGGTACATCCCTCTGCTAAACTTTCACAGAAAAAACACATTTAGCTACAAAAACCATCAACAGTTTCCCCCACTCTCTCTCTCTCTCTCTCTCTCTCTCTCTCTCTCTCTGTGCCTTAGTCTAAACGCTAAGAGCTTCTTTCCTAGAACCGTCTGACTGTGGAACACTGTTCCACTGATCTACTTTCCATCTAAGTACAATATAGTCGTCTTCAAGTTCAATGTAAACAAGTTGTTCTTTTTGAGCCCCCCTCCTAAATAATCCATTTCTACCCCATTTTAACCACTAACTATTAAAAAGCTGTTGTCTCAGTGACTCCTGTAAACTTATTAACCCTTATTCTTGAGTTGCTTTTAAGCTTTGATAAGTGGTGATTTCCATGTAAAAAAAAGAGGTGGGTCGTTGGCCGTAGAGGGCAATCTTCTAATAATAGTGTTATTAATAAAAGAAAGAAAATAAAAATACTAACACCTGCTTTCAATTTGTCAACGAGCCAGCACATATTTGAGGCTGTGCACATGTTTGTACCGATTCTGACGGATGTGTTCAACGATTGGTTTAGCGAGAGTTTTTATTCCGGATCAAGTCATCAAAAAAAGTGATCAAATTGGTGAAAAAGCAGGACAAGCATGGTGGGCAGGAACTAGACGATTACAGACATATAACTCTGCTAAACGCAAAGTTACACAGGATGTTATCTGAGAACTGATCGAACGTGAGCAGAACTAAACTGTGAGGAGAAGATCGATTCAGAACTGCTTGCATCTAACTCATACGATCCTAGAGGAGATAGAACATGACACGTAGGTCGCGCTGATCATCTTGGATGAATTCAAACCTTTAGACATGGTCGACCATTGCTTGTTGACATTTGTTTTAAAGACCACCGGGTTAAAACCGTCAGTATGCGTTCTGATGGCACTGATACAGATAAACGGAAAGTGTTCGAAATTTTATACTATTTCTTAGTTGGTTCATCAGGGCTGTCCGCTATTCCCTCTACTTGCAAAGTTTAATTTAAATAATTTACATTTAGTCTGGTTTCTAGTCTTTCTCTGCTCGTTCATAGTTATTTCAATGATGGTGTTCGATTACGGAATTTCCATGAACAGAGTTTCTTTCAAAGAACTTTCTAATCCGTGGAACACGTTTCTAAAAGATTATTTTCATAGGGCGAAAAATAGTCCTCTTTAAATTTAATGGTAGTAAAAATGTATCATAAAACATCCTCATAAGTCATTACCTGCTATCCTCAAGTGGCTTTTAATCTTTACGAGTGGTTGTGCATTTATCAAAAAATGTAATTTAATGGTTTAGTGAGGAGAGCACTCAGAGGCAGTGACTTTATTTTAAAGTAAAGCAGATGCAAAACGAAAAATAAAACAATATGAGATTGGTTTATAAATCAGGATAGAAACATACTGTAGTGTGCACATTACCACCAGATTGCTTCCCTAATATATACGACATAGTCTTTTTGAAATTTAATGCCAATAAAAACTTAACATAAATCGTCTTCATAAGTCATTAACTCTCATTCTTGAGTGACTTTTAGCCTTGATAATTGATGACTCATTATCAAATAAAATATTATGTCATGGTTTACCGAGGAGGGCAATCAGAGCCAGAAATTTTGTTCTAGATTAATGCAAGTACGAAATGAAAAATAGAATACCATTGGTCTTTAAATAAATACAAGTTGCACTCCATAAGTAATGTCTCCTATTTTTTATTTTATTCCACACGAATGAATCAGAGAGGATTGCAAATTTTATTGTTATGATGACTGCATTCATGAAAGTTTCATCTCTGCTGCAGATATTGACGGTGCGAAACTCTAAGAAAATAACCCCTGACATGGATGTGGGTCAGAGACAGGGATGTGTCATTGAATTCCTGGCAAAAATGTTCATTGAGACTGGTGGTGACTATGCAGAAAAATAAATTCTGGAGCACAAAACGTCGCTCGTTTTAATGGCACCACTCCCGTCATTGTAGCTCTTTAACTTTTTGAGTTAAAAAATAGGAGGCCTTACCTTTGGAACGAGCCTCGTATACAGATACCACTTAAAATGAATTCAAAAATAAATCTTTCAGTCTAAAATATATATTCATCAGTGAGGATTTCTTGATTTTGGTCATCGCAAACGATTAAAATAATTTATACATCACATAATTCTATGCGTTTTGATATATACTTTAGTAATATGTCAAGATATAAAGCGAGTTAGCTCCCCTTTGATATTCTGGAGGGTTACTATTAGTGATGGGACGATTCCAATATTTTCCCGATTCCGATACAATTACCCATTCTGATTCTTTTATAAATCTCTCAATAATTAGCTATGAACTAGTTATTTTTACCCAATTAGCATAAAATCACAGCGATTATTGATTAGAATTTAACAAATGAAGGCTTGTTGGAAAGTTAAATTAAATCATATAGTGGGCTATGTGACATTTGCCCTTAAGATCGTACTAAACCGACAGAAAACATACAGTGTTTACCGATGTATTGGAAAATTAATAATGCTGCCGGACTCTCTGTTGAGCATGGTAAAGTTTGGGAAAATGAGTTAAAAATAAAAAACTATACAAAATACTGTCGGAAACTCACTCACAGGCTTACATATATTTGGTTGGTTTTTAACAGTATTTTGTATAGTTTTTCCTTTGTAACTCATTTTCCCAAACTTACCATGTTCAACAGAGTCCCCCACCATTTTTAATTTTCCAATACACCAGTAAGCACTTTATGCTCTTCGAGCTGAATAAACATTTTACATTAAATAAAAACACTAAAAATTATCTAGTTCGGTAGGAAAGTAACTTTTCTTGCCTTTGATAACATTTATTTGTTATATATTTGTTTTTTGATAACGTTTTCGAATCTCTGTGTATAGTAATACGAACCCGACCTTTGTTATGATAAGGTGCAGCGAAGTAAGTATTATGGTATCCATTCGGTGCACTGTTAGGGATTAATAAGGATTAATAGGGATTAGTGTTAAAGTTCTACTTTTTCTCGGAAACTACTGGTCTGATCTGGTTGAAAATTTGTATGGCCTTTTGTTATCATACCGTCAGTATGCGTTCTGATGGCACAGTTAGGGATAATAAGGATTAATAGGGATTAATAAGGATTAATAGGGATTAATAAGGATTAATAGGGATAATAAGTATAATAAGGATTAAAAGGGACTAGCGGAACCTGTGAAAATGAAACAACCGTATATTCAATGTGTAATATATTACTGCTAGACATTCGGTGGATGTTCAGCGTGAATGGAGATCCCGCGATATTATTGTAACATTTTTGTTAAAACTGTAAAAGTATTTGTCTAACTAATCTGGTTAATGTAGTGTCAGAATATATCTGGTTATTACCGTTTATCTTCAATATCCTTATAGGAGTCCGTGACATATTTCCATTGTATGAACGTCCGGCATGGACAGAAACCCCACGATATCTTTAAACCGTCTTTAGATAGAACAGATACTATTCAAAAGCAACATTATTATTTTATTTATTTATTTATTCTTTACATTGCGTCTTCTGTGATCGAGAAAGCCTATTTATTAACAAAAAAAAAAGAAAAAGAGGATAGAAAATAATAACACACTACGAACATATAAATCAGCGTAACTATATATATATATATATATATATATATATATATATATATATATATATATATATATATATATATTACATAGGAATCACCACTTATCAAGGCCCGGAGACCACTCGGGGATAAGGGTTAATGGGTGTACATTAGTCAATGGGATTATAGCGTAGTAAACGTAAGTAGTGGAAATGTTCTTAATCAGCTTACTTAGGGGGACAATTCATCATCTCAGACAACTGTTCACACAAAATACTGCCGACCTAGAATACAGCTTTTTCTTCTCCATTTCTCAACTCCTACTCTTCTTGTTAATAAATATTATCTCTAGATCGAATAATTTATATTCTGGAAACCGTTAGACACGTACGTACGTTAAAGGTACTACGATATTAATATATAGATTAATAGGGATTAGTGGTCCTGAATGTGACCTTAAACTATATCCGATGATGAGGCCCCAGCTTGCGGGCTTTGAGGAGTGTGAAGCCACCCCTTAATTGCCATTGCTCCCAGGTCCACTCTGACCCGGAGTGGCAGTACCTGTTAGGGTCCCAACTGTGGGTTAAATAAAAACTAACTTAAAAAAAAATATATTCTGTTTAAAATAATTTTCTTCAAAATCACTGGATTCGGCATTAAATAACCCGAAAAGGATTGGTATGCCGTAAAACAAAAATAACCAACCTAATAGGGACTAGTATTTCATGCAGTCACCACAATAGCACATCTAATCTGGAAGTTTGACAGAAAACACTCATTCTAAACCAACGGGCTATAACGTTTGCCCGTTTTTAACGGGCTAAAAAAAGTCAAGTGTTTTAATGATTTTCTGTACATTTTACAACAGCAACGTTCAATTTCAGAATATCCTAGCTTGCACTAAAGGAAAGTATTTTTAAGTACTTGAAGTAGTTTTTTTTTTTTGTAATTAAAATAGAAGCTACTCATCTGTTCTCATCGAGTGTCAGAGGCGCTTCCTGTGTTTTCTGGCTATCAGCGTGAAAACACATGTAGTTCCATATATTTCAATAAAGTTCATTATCCCCCCCACTTCATCTTTCTTTTTCTTCCAAAAGTGCAGAATAGTTAACAATCGTGAAATCGTAAACAAAAAGTAAATTCGACAGATAACTCATATCAAACGAAGTAAAATTAAATTCTATACTTTCGACGTGTGCAAACTATCTGTGATTGTTTGCATTTTTTTTTATTATTCGTGTCGCTCAAAAAGTAAATTAACTCAAAAAAGATGAAGCGCTACGAAGACGGGAGTGGTACCATTAAACGAGCGACCTTTTGTGCACCATAATTTATTTTCTACATAGTTACCACCATTCTCAATGCAATTTTGTCAACAATGAACGAGAACCTGGATGCCTCAGTCATAAAAGTTAGTGCTTGCTGAGGCGGTCCATTTTTATCACGGCTGCGATTACGGCGATGTTGTCGGTTAAATGCTTCCCACATAAAGCGCCTTTCAGAAGTCTAAACAAATGGAAGTCTGACAGTGCCAGGTCAGATGTACACGCAGCATGAGACAGTACCGTCTAGAAAGAGTATGAAATAGGAATTATTTATAGACAAAAAATAGAAAGGTAGATAAAAGAAAAGTGGCATAGGATTGTTGGTCAGGGTGACCGTAAGAAAAACACGGAATAATGGTTAGAGATATATTTAGTTTTATGACGGTAGGGGGGCGGTTTGCAGAGGCTAGTATTTTGCGACAATCAACGAGTTTTTATGACAGTACACTTAACGCCAATAGTGAGTCAGACTTGACGACAGTTGGAGTTTGAACTCAGTTGGAGACGGATCGTGGCTCGGAGCAGAGTGGGAAATGAACTGACCAACCGATTGATACACGCAGCTTCGACAGTAAATGTATATGTGGACCTTAGCGCTTAAAGGGCAGTTTCTGACAATGATGTCGCACACGAACTCGGAGTCCAACCAACGTTTACTAAAAGCGTTTGAGTCTGTGTTTTCCTTTTGTTCCATGTGTTCTATTTTATTTTAATTTTTTTACATGTTAACCCGTGCGCTCCCTTCGATAGCCACCAACGTGTGAAATTACGACACAACGGTCATAAGCAGATAAGCAGAGAAAGAAGATGAAGGAGAAATCCACGGCACACAACGAAATGTCGACGTCTCTAACCGGTGACGGTGTGACATCTATCTTATCCGCTTTTCTCATGATAGATCTCGTTAACTGGCGAAGTTGATGGTATTACATCGTCATTGGCTATAACTTTATACTAGTATACAACTTCTCGAATCCAACATTGCGTCTCCACTGCAATTATTTTGATGGTGCAGTGATATCGCTCCGTTCCGGGATATAAGCACGCCGGTAACACATTCTAACCCCACACTCATCAGTAAATTTCTGTAATTCTTGACATCGAAATATCGAGACATTATCAGTTTATATTCCGATAAAATGTTCGGATGGATGAAGTTCAGGATGTCCACTTTTCCGGTGTATTACGCCAACCTGATCAGATGTCAATTGGTCTGTTAAAGAATTTGTCTCACTGTATTAATCAGCATTCGAGCATCAGTCAGATTTCGCTCCGATGGAAGAAAGGCAATATCAGCCTGCAAACTATTAATCACTATACGCTTTACTGTCAGCAACCTCCTTCGTACCAATATCTCTCTTTTTTAACTCGTGAGATTTAAGTCGGTGTCGGTTAACTAGTGGTAAACGCATAAGTCATTATGGAGATGCACGACATTGACCTGCCACTGTAGTGCACGGTTAAAGCCTTTTAGCGTGGCACCAAGTCCCGCTAAATTGATATGCTCTTCCCTACCAAATGCAACGCTTGAGTTCATTACCTATTTTTCTTCATTCTCTTGCTCATTTTTTTATTGGCTTAGAGTGTTACTGGTGTGCACGTCAAATATCGCCCACACATAAGAGTTCGATATCGCGAGTTTTTATAAAACTTTGCGTTTGGACAGCAATTTTCCTTTTTCTTTTCGAGATACCCTCACCCGACATGCCAGACATAGTTTCTTCTATCACATGAAATTGTACATTTTCACTATAAAGCGCTGCAAAAGGGCACATTTTTTTAGAAGAGTTATAGCTGAAAATGAGGAGCTCCATTTTTTTTTTTTTAGAAGAGTTATCGCTGGAAAATGAGGAGCTCCGTTTGGGCGTGTGAGCGGGATCTGGAGCAGTTCTAAAAGAGTTAGATTTTTTTTTTTGTACCAACAAGTATTTAACTCTACGTATATATTTGTTATATCTTTATTCTGGTTAATACATTTTATTTTCCGTATTTTGTACCTTTATTGAACTTAGTTTCGTACATTTTGATATTCGTACGAAACTACCTTTAATTTAAATAAAAAGCAAGGCTAGCGCCTTTGAATGATATAATGGAATACGGCGGGAAAATCTTCTTTTTCGAATATTGCTGCCAAGAAGAGTGGACGTGTGCTTCATTGCCTGCCATAGACAAGGATTCCTGAACCTTTCTTTCTGTAAAAAGCAAACCCGGGTCGCAACGAGGCGAACACTTCCTTAAAATTTTTATATGCGTGGCGACGGTACGCGCGTACTTTGAGGAAAAGAAATTTAGAGTAATTCATAAGCCTTAAAAATCACACTTATAAAAGGGTAAATGACTGTACAGTCTATCTTCAAATATGTGTGTACGTTCCATTGAATTTATTGTGTGCATCTTTGGAAGTACTCATTCTTAATTTTCATTTTAGTGGTAGTTGTTTGTTTACAACTTCTGAACCAGTTTTTTTTTTTTTTTTTTTTTTTTTTTTTTTTTTTTTTTTGCTACTTGGTATTTTTCGTTTTGGAATCCCCGCAAACCTATTTTATAAATAAAACCTCTTTGTTTCTCGTCGAACTTATCAGAAAACGGATAAATATCTGACAGCGGAGCGCATAAAGATTTCCTTGTCAACATATATATATATATATATATATATATATATATATATATATATATATATATATATATATATATATATATATATATATAATTGTAATAATTCGGTTACGGCCGAACATATTTTTAGCTTATCTTGTATATAATAAATGGGACGCGATTTTTCCCCTCTGGACGAAATTGCCTTAGGTTGATTGTTATCAACCTAAGGCAATTTCGTGGCACATAAAAAATTACTATGTTTACGTCATCAACCATTAAGTTATCTAGCTATAGACAACAGTTACATACACATTAATTCGTAATATTTAAAAATTACATTTAGTCCGAGGAGCGCCATGACCATCATCGCCCTAACCTAAATAGGAGGTGGCTAAAATTTCACCCTCACTTTACCGACTACTCTTATGACACCATTCTACATCGAATTCTTTCATACTTTTTCATACTTTCCTGAATGTTCATCGTCATTAACTGACTACAGATTTCCTACACAGACGCATACTCTTACCCCTTAAACAAATAATGATTTCTCATTAAAAAAATAAAACAACTGTTTAGGCTATTTTTGCAATACAGATCTTAGTAATGTAATATTTGAAATTTTTTCAGTGTGGGGTGAGGTCATACTACCACCGGGCAACGCCGGTTAACGGGTCATGCTAGAACAAAATGAATTGAAAAAAGGAAAAACGGAAACAAATTCTATGAATTAAAAGTTTCGTATCAAAACCTTAATATACCTATTATAGATTTAACCATTGTTAACATAATCTTTGGCAATAAATATTAACTATTTCTAAATAATAAATTAAAGAATATTATACAAGTTTTGGTTCGTATTGATTAAACCAATATGGTCGTATTATATTAATACATTAATAAGGCGTGCCAGAAAAATTAAAGATAACGTAAATAACACAATTGCAACTACTCTTCGGATTTTTCCGGATTTTAGTAATCATGACCAATTTTTTTATATTGTTTTAAACTTAATGAGTTCTTATTTTTTTCTGGTAAGGGCAGAAAATATTTAAAAATTGACATAAGTATATAATTGTTTCTGCGCTACAGAAAAGGCGCAGTTCAGAACTGAACATTTTAACATGTTGAAAAAATGAACAGCAAGGGGAAAAGCATCTAAGAATTTGGAATATACACCTTTGGTGATATATATATATATATATATATATATATATATATATATATATATATATAGTAAGTTATAAAATATATATGGCTCACTACCATATATATATATTCAAAAAGTTTAGATGAGATAAGTCAAGGGTTCCGTTAGTTTCAAATCTCAATTCAGAGATACCCTCCTCATTATATTGAGATAGGAAACGTTATTGAATTGAAAACCATGATTTGTACATTTTGTATATTAAAAAGGTGTGATTTACAGTCTGAAAGCAAGGAAGGGGTGTATAATTTGTGAATGTGGACAGTGGGGGTTTAGGGGGAGATGTGGTAAAGAAAGGAGGTAGGAAGGGGAGAGGGGGAAAGAGAAAAGTATGATCCCGCCTGGTCAAGCTGTCACAGTGAGCAGGTATCGGCGCATTCCTTATCTATATATTTTACTGATAAGCACTATTTATCCTTTTTTGCTTGCTTTTAATTATTTATTCCTTTATTTCTCGTTTTTATTTATTCATTTTTTATTAATTTCAAAATAATATACATGTTAACATGGTCAAATTAGCATATATATATATATATATATATATATACTAGCAAATGTACCGGTCGTTGACTGGATTCAAAAGCCTACAGAAAATGGACTCTGATTTATGAAAGTATGATAGGTTATGGAAAGGAAGGGTTGTAAATTTGGGTTGAATTTGGGGGTATCAAAACCAAAAGGAAGGGTTGTAAAGAGATAGCTTCGAATTTGGGGGCATCAAAACCAAAGCAAAATATGATGAAAGTAAAAATAAAATAGATAAACCACACCATTTATTATACCATACCTGTTCACACTGAAACACTTATCACAATATTCTGTTGATCTATATTAAAAAACCTTGTTAAACTTTGTGACATATTTCCATTCTGTGGAGGTCAGTTGCGAACGAACACCCCATAATTTTATTATACCATATTTTTTCAAACTGAAACATAATTATCAAAGTATACTTACGCAGATAGATATGAAAAGTCTTTATCAAAGTTTGTGCCTATTTCCATTCTATGGAAGCCAGGCGCAAACGCAGATCCCACGATTTTATTACACTATCCCTATTTAAGTTAAAACATACTTATCAAAGTATTATTATGTACATCGATATCAAAAACACTTGTAAGCGTTTTCTTTTAATTTTTATTTTTTTTTATTTCCATATTTTGTGGACCAGGCGCGAACGCAGACCCCACAATTTTAATGCACCACCGTTCTGTCAGATCAAACATACCCATTCCTGTGTCTCGATACATCTTCTATCATTATATGTAATCAGCTTTTTTTAAATAGTCAACCATATAGGAGCTTATTCATGACCACACACACACACACACACACATTCAGCTTTATATTACAGATATATACATATACGTACATACATACATACATACATACATACATATATATATATATATATATATATATATATATATATATATATATATATATATATATATATATATATATGCTTATTTATATGATTTAGATATAGGTGGTATCATGGGAGTTACATTTTCACTTTAACGTGTCCGAGGTAATTACAACGAAAAGTTATTATACCTTAATATATACTTAATTTCAGTTGTTGTTATTCTTTCATTTGAGTTGTTTATCTCTTCTTCAATAATATGTTTTATGAATTCATATGCTTCGTCATAGAGATAGGTTTTCCTGACCGTATAAATGCAAACAGATACATACTAGCATAGATGCGCTGGTAGACATCCCGTTCGCATAAACCATCTAGTTAGAGTACTTAGCTATCGCTTGAAATCAATTATGTGCTTATTTCTCATAGGTATATATCAACATTCCATTTGTAAGCATGTTAGCAGCATAGATTATTTTAGTTAATCGTTTAGGGGTATTTTATTAGTAAGTATGCAAAGTGCATTCACCTTTATTCAGTTAGTGGCATATTGCGTTTTCATTCATTTAGTTTAGTATTAAACGTTAAGGCTTGAAATGGTATTGAGAGGTAGTGAGAGGGTGGCTCCTTCCTTTATTTAGCTAAGTTATTATGCTACCCTATTCTTCAACGTTTTTCGACAAGTATAGTTATTAACTAGAGATGTACAGGTTTTTAGTTAGTATAGTTATTAATTTGTAGTGTACCGGGGCCCCTTTGTATCCTTTCGACTTTCCCCTTGGTTCACTTATTAATTAATTAAGATATTGGGAATGAAGGGAATGGCTATTTGTTTTTTTGTTACATTTTATTTAAAGCATATCCCCCAAAATGCTTGCAGTTTATATGGGGTTCTATTTAAACATTTAAAAAATGTTCACGGTCCTTCACTCTTATAATTTCAAGTTTCTCTGCTAAACATAAATAACAGGGTGAAGTAAATGAACTGCAGGTTTTCGCCTTTCTAAGTGTCTACCGTTCGACTAAAGGTGTTGTGTTCGCCTAGATTAAATATCAGTAGTGCACTGAGAGTGAGTTGTCCGTAGCATAAGCTTTATTATTCATTGACAGTGTATCACCATAAAATTTGTTGGTAAAGGTCATTGAGGTACTGCATATTTACAAATATTCTATTTCTAGGTTTTATACGGTGCATATGTTAACCGAAGATGTAATGCATTTATTGCTTAGCGGGCATTCAGTCAGTCTTTGGCAATTACAGGCCTTTCTATTATCACTATCATTAGTGTCCGTAGTTGGATTATTTCTTAATATTTTATTATTGTGCTTTTTATGATTTTTTCTAAGCTTTCAGTGTAGCTGTAGCTTGGTTTTAAGATGTTTTAAAGATTTTATGTAATGTACTACAATTATAGTGGGAAGTGTTTATTTATGTAGAAACCTATTTCCAAGTTTTGTTTTTACTATTAGGTTGAAGGAAGTCAATCAGATTATTTTTCTACCTCGATTACAAGATATATTGTTTCTATTGTGTTTAATATCGGCACTTTTGTATCTGCTATTTTTAGTGCATTTTTATAAATATTTTTGTATTTATTGATGTTTCCTCATCGGAGGAAATATTATTTATTCTATATTTGATTGATTTTGATATGTGCTTAATAATAGAAGGTAGTTGCTTAGAGAGTGTGTGGATATAGGTAAGCGTTTTCTTTAATGCATGGTTTGTAAGTACCAGTTGCTAAATCAAAAGTGACGTCCAGGAAGTTGACTTGCTTAATATTGCCGGTTATTCCACCTTAAGGCCTATATTTTTCATATTGTTATGTATTTTTCTTCTATTAGGCTTGTTGCGTCATTAACTATCATCAGGCCGTTGTCCCTGTATAAATATATATCCTCGATACCTCCCCGCTGTGACAGCTTGACCAAGCGGGATCGTACTTTTTTACCCCCCCCCCTCTCTCTACCCCCTTTCTTTACCACATCTCCCTCCAAACCTCCACTTTCTGCATTCACAAAGAATACACCTCTCCTTTCTGTCAGGGTGTAAATCGCACCTGGACATATTTATTATATACAAAATGAATTAACCTCCATTTTCGTTTCAATGGTCTTATGAGGATGATCTCTTTGAATTGAGATTCCATTGAAACGTGTATGCACATGTGTAACCAATAATGTTTGTATAATAAACAGACTATACACTAGTCCTGTCTTACACCGAACACTCTTCAATAAACACACTTGTTTCAGTGGATATACATGTAGGAACCAATCTATACAACCAATATATTCATTCATTGTGATAAACAATAATATTGAAGAGTCCTGGAAGAAATTGCGGGATGCCATCTATGAATGTTTAAGCGAAGTACTAGGACATCCAAGAGGAAGCATCAGGATTAGTTCGACGAAAATGACATTGAAATTCAAGGTATTTTAGACCGGATGCACTTTTCGCACAGGGCCTGGATATCAGACAAGAATTCTGCAGCGAAGAGGTCGGTTTATCTCAGTGTCAGGAGGGATGTTCGGCGCCGATTGAGGTAAATGAAAGAAGATTGGTGGTCTGCAAAAAGCCTCTGAGCTCCAGACTGCTTTTGATAGGAAAGATGCGAGGTATTTTATGAGGGTCTGAAAGAAGTTTTTGCACCACAACAATGTGGTACTTCACCCGTTATGGGGGCAGATGGTCCAACCTTGTTGACTGTAAGAATGACATCCTTAACCGCTAGAAGGACGATTTTGAAGGAGTGCTGAATTCTTCTTCTGGTGTTGACTAATGTATATCAACATTAACAATGCATAATGAATAAAAATGCACAAGACAAAATAACATTATAGATGGATCGGCAGACGGTACGTCTCGTAGGGAAAGATCGTCTCCCGGTCCTTTTATTTACAAAAAAAGAACAGATTTCAAGACTATCGCGCCCTCCAGTGGTAGTTCATTGAAGTGCAAGGGAGATAATCCGTAGTTCATTGAAGTGCAAGGGAGATAATCCTGTCCAATATATTACATTGACGATGATGTTTTGAGTTCTTTGCCTGCAAGAATCCAAATACCAGAACTAGATGTGATTCCTAATTTTTCTGAAGTTCTCGCAGCTGTAAAACAAATGCTAATGAGAAAGTGTGCAGGTGATGATGGTATACCGGCTGAAATATTCAAGTTTGGGAGGAACACACTTTTGAAAAAACTTTTGGAGTTATTCATCAGGATCTGGGAAAGCGGTTCTGTACCTCAGGATTTCAGGAACTCGTCAATAATCCATCTCTTCAAGAATAAAGGAAAGCGCATTGATTGTGATAACTACCGTGGAATATCACTGCTCTCTGTGACTGGAAAAGTACTAGCCAGGGTAATTTTGAACAGGATAATCATTCATCTAGTAGACAAATTTTCTCCTGAGACGCAGTGTGGTTTTAGATCTGGAAGGGGAACCATCGACATGATCTACTGTTTACGCGAAGTTGCAGACAAGGCACGTAAGAAAAATCAGGATCTGTTTGTCGTTTTTATCGACCTAACCAAGGCGCTTCACTCTGTCAACAGAGTCGCACTTTGGAAGGTTTTGAATAAAGTTGGAATCCCTGAAAAAATGTTAAATGTAATAATATCCTTTCACGAGAATATGGAGGCACGTGTAAGAGCAGACGGAAAGTTCTCTGAGTCATTCAAGGAAAAAACCGGTACGAAACAGGGTTGTGTTGTGGCACCTGTGCTCTTTGCCATCTTCTTTTCAATCATGCTCTGGCATGCTTTTAAAGATTATACGCAAGGTGTCCATTTTGATTTTAGAACTACCGGGGGTCTTTTTAATTATCAAAGATTCAAAGCTAAAACACTAACAAGAAGCAAAATGGTTCGTGATTTTCTTTTTGCAGACGATGCTGCACTCGTGACCACTTCATTTGAAGAAGCACAAGAATTAGTTGACAAGTTTTCCAATGCCGCAAAAGCATTTGGTTTGACGATTAGTATTAAAAAGACAGAAGTTATCTACCAACCAAAGCCCACCCCGTTGCAACAAGGTGGTGTGAATATTCCGAGACCAGAATATGTGGAACTGCCTCAGAAAATCTTAGTGAATAGACAGCCTCTAAAGTATGTTAAATCCTTTGCATATCTTGGAAGTAAGGTGAATTCGTCAGCATCACTTGATGATGAGATATTGAGCAGAATTTCAAAGGCGACTGATGCCTTCGGCAAACTGCGATCAAGAGTATGGAATGAAGGTTTGGCTCTAAAGACCAAAATCTCAGTTTATCGTGCAGTGATTGTTTCGATACTCCTGTATGGATCGGAAGCCTGGACCCCATACCGTAGGCAGATTGAGCAACTGGATACATTCCATAAGCGTTGCCTTCGCAGTATATGTGGATTAACATGGAAAGACAATGCCCCTAACTCGGGATTGTTTGCTAGGTGCGACATTTTAAGTATTGAGGGCTTCCTGATGAAGTCTCAGCTTCGGTGGGCTGGTCACCTTGTTCGCATGGATGAAAACCGTCTTCCTAAGCAACTAGCATACAGTCAGCTGAAAGAGGGTAATCGAAATGTGGGTCGTCCATTTCTGAGGTATAAGGATAAGTGGAAATGTATTATTTTGTTTAAACAAAAAATACCTTTACTAAAGTTATGGTTTTCAGTAGTAAATAAAAAACGCAAGAATTTATTTTTGCTTTTTTATATAAATAAAGCATCGTAATTTGTAACAATAAAATAAAATAATTTTTACAGGAACATTACGAAAAAATCCCCTAAAGTCCGTATTAGTGAATTCGATATAACTCGAAGAAAAATCAATTTCTCGAACTACCGATATTACCATTGAATTAAGCATTGTTTATTTAATATTTTCACACAAAAAATTATAATAGCAAAAATATTTCTACTTTTTTTTTAATTACAGATTTCGCATAATTTTTATATGCAAGATTTTAATAATTTCCTTGCTCGCAAGAATGTGAAACTTTCGGCGTAACATAAATATATAATCTCGAACAATAATTAAAAAATAATTAAACAGGAATATAAAAAATAATTACATTAAAAAATGATAAAAATTGATACAAACGCTAAGAATAGGAATGTATGGATGCACGTGCACGTCTGGGGAAAAAAGAAACCTGACACTTCTACTTCCTTTTACTATCATGACTTTATTTTGAAAGAGCGTTTCGATTGGCTGAAATTTTGGGCCTCCTTATAATCGTGTTTACAAACTTTTATTTGTTGCGTTTTTGGCGAACGGTAAATTACTTGCTTTTTGAGGGCTAATTAAGTTATTTTTGCACAAGCAAGGTATTTTTATTATTTAATTCAATATCTTAGGACTTTACTTTACTAATTATCTTTGAAATAGGCTCAGAAAACATATTAGTTTATTATATTTTAAAGTTAGTTAGTTTATTATATTTTAAAGTTAGTTAGTTTATTATATTTTAAAGGATTTTTATAATGAATTTATTTAACTTCAAAATTTGGCTTAATTGGTTAGCTCGCCGTGAAATCATTTTTCATAACTTTTTTTTTTCACGTGTACAAATATTTTTTTTCCTCTAATAAATTTACTTTAGTCTCTAATCTTTCAAATAAAAACAAAAAGTAGTCGGAAGCCTACAAGAAAATTATGATAAATCGGCTTTCAAAACTAGGTCCCTTTATTTTTGCCCACCAATTTTTGCCCGTACCTAGTGTTTAATGTTTGTGCAAAATTAAAAAAAAATTCCAACTCGTAGTTATTGAGAAAAGTGCAGACAGGCGAACGGACGAACGGACAAGAGTGAATTTACAGGTCCACCCTCCTTTTGTCGGGGGACCAAAAATATGGATGATGCTTTAATAATCTGGAAGAAAAAGTTATAAATAAATCATGGTTATATCTAAGTAATAGCAATATGCATAAAATGAATTACAATGCTTTAAAATGCCCTTTCTACAAACTGGAAAAACTTTTGCACTGATCTGATAGTTTTTTTTATTATTAAACCTTCTAAATTTAAAAAAATAAAAGGGGTGACGTTAAATGGGCTGGTAAACAGCAAAACTAAATAAACCAAATACAATACGCAAAAGTCCAGCTAGAATTCGTCACTGACAACTTTCTCTCTCAACTTCCAGCACGTCTCTCCCCACTGCCTCTGCCAACAGACATTTTATCAGAAAACTGACCCCATTCCATTTGCATACATGTGCAGTGGAAGATGAGATCTCGTGAGATTCCACGAGACTACACCTTATAAATCCGTCTGATCAGCATCTTGCTGGCTGCCTTAGTGCGCACTCTAGTCTTGCCTGTCAGTGTGTCTGATATCCAGTGGTACACGCATAGTGAATCCGTGTGTATGCGTGATTTCCTGACTTTCCACTGGAGTGCCCGGTTGATACCTTTTATCACCGCATCGAGCTCTGTCAGGTTGAGCAGCGTCACTCACCGGTCGCAACCAGCAAGCATCCTCAATCGCAGCACAATTCTTCTCCAATAGCACACCAATTGCCAGAGAGCTCACATCCACCCACACATTAAGTTTGTGTCTCTGCGCGCACCAGTCTCCTTTGGCGGGGTCATCCTGCTTTACCTTGCGATGGTCTCCTTCACCATGCAAACCAACATATCGTCGACTGCTTCATCATCCCAACCTTTGGTGATTGCATTTGCCCTCCTTTTTATGATGCCTGTTGCCACACGAGTCCATCCACACACAGGTGGGTGCCCCACATGGTTTCCACACAGGGAGAATACTGCTCGCCTCTTGAAGACATCGGGCACTTCAGAAACTGCAGTTCCGTGCCTTCGTTTCAAAGTCCCTCGCTCCTGTCGAACGCTCAGGCCCAAAACACGAACGCCATTCACCAAACGTTCTGGATCCTTGCACGTCAAACCAAACTCAGCCAGTTTGGCCCTCACACTTGATGATGACACAATGCCTTCGTTCACATATATGTCATCAAGGTACACCGATGTCCCATCTTTTATTGTCTCTTCCTGTGACAACACAGTGTTAATAATGGTCTTCATTATTTGGGGTGCCACGTTCAGCCCAAAGCCTAGTCTGGTAAGGTAGTACCTCCTGCCAACAACCACTACCGTCTGAAATGGCCACATTGTTTCACTGATTCGGACCTGCAGGTATGCTTTTCTTAGATCCAGCAGGGACACATTGGAACCCTGCTGGCGCCACTCTCGTAACTTGCTGGCATAAACGTCAGTGTCTGTCGTGAACGCATTGACATGCGCGTTCAGTTCGCGATAGTCCATCACTGGCCTCACCTTTGCTTTGTTCTGAGCGACCGCCATCAGCGGAAATAGGCCTTTGGGAGGTCCAAATTTCTCATAGGGGTAGGGAATCAACCAGCCATCCTTGATCCAATCACGAAGTTCCTCTTCATATGTAGGTCTCATTTGGTTGGACACATGGTACTCTGTTACCTCATTTCGCAGTATTGCTGGTTCCTGGTTTTCCAACCATTTCCACGTGGCTGTCCAAGCCTTCTGCTGCTGGTCAAACTCGACAATAAAGTCTGGCTGATCAATCTTCAAAGCAGCACACACTGGAACCTTCTCCTGAAACTGTATCGCCCCCGTCTGCGTTATGTGAGCACCACCTAGGGCTCTGATGGCATCATAGCCTAGGAGCAGGTTTCTCGAGTACTACCAGTGCATCGCTGTTAGCTGAATTTCCAGTTTTAATGTGAATGTTCACAGTGCCCACCCCACAACATGTCCGCGTCGCTCCACTGAGGGTGGTTGATCTAGTAGTCTTCTTCTTGCAAGTGCGGCAGAGACCCGCACTCACTACGGTGCGAGAGCACCCAGAGTCGAAGAGTGCTGAGCACAATGTCTCATTGACATAGACCTGAATGGTCGAAAGCGCCTCGTCTAATTTCTGTTTGGGGAAGAGGTCGATGCTGGCACCTTGTCTCCAACCCCGTTTCCCGAACAATCCCGGGCCATATGACTAGTCTTATTACATCAGTAGCAGCGAATAGCTGTCAGTTGCCGCCGGCAGTTCCTCGCAATGTGGCCCTGGTCATTGCACCTATAACACATGACTTCACCGTGCAAGACGAGCCCCCGGGACGGTCTATCCTCATTTAATGCACACTGTGCAGCAGCGACTACTGGTTCTCCCATCTCATAAGTATTCTTCATCACGGTCCTGGCCCGGTCTACCAGGTTGTTAAGGGACAATGAAGCTATGCTTGAGTTTGCCCGCAGGAGTTGCTTTGCTCCGGTTGGGAGCCCTGCCAAAAATTTGCATGCCAAGGTCGCTCAGGCAGCCCACCAAACAGCACCGTCAGTTTCGTCAGCCAAATAAACGTCGACAGTTTCACCGGGATGCAAGGTTCTTGCCTCAGATTGCTCCCAAGCAGTGGCAGGGTCGATAGCGAACTCCTTGTGTAATGCCGCCTTGATCCTTTCATAATCCTGTTTTTCCTCAGGACTAAGCTGTTGATATACTACGAAAGCCTCGCTGGACAGACGTAGAGGAACCACATGTTCAATGTTCTTCACACTAGACAATAGGTAATGTAGTTCCACCTTCTCCACCCAGTCAAATACCGGGGCCGAGCCATCGAATTCCGGTATTAATTTAAGGTCGAATTTATCCCCCATTATGCCGAAATAGCTTGACGTTAAATGGGCTGGTAAACAGCAAAACAAAATAAACCAAATACAATACGCAAAAGTCCAGCTAGAATTCGTCACTGACAACTTTCTCTCTCAACTTCCAGCACGTCTCTCTCTACTGCCTCTGCCAATAGACATTTTATCAGAAAACTGACCCCATCCCATTTGCATACATGTGCAGTGGAAGATCAAATCTCGTGAGATTCCACGAGACTACACCTTATAAATCTATGGCTGCCATCTTTAATTTCTCTTTCTCTCAGATCCCATCCGAAGGTAAACTGTATGACTGCACGACACACACACACACGGGGACGCTTTCCTCTTTGATTATTACATTCAACTCTACAAGGGGGAATTAGTGTTAAACTCAATAAATAAATGATTCGCTTTTATGTTCCTTACACTGGGGCTTATTTGCGGTTATCTCCCTTAATAAAAAACACTCTTCAGTATAAAAGATACTATTCTTTTTACAATGTTTCAAAACAAGAACCTTGAGAAAAAAATACTTATTTTTAATTCAACAAAGAACCTTTTGTGCTACTATTTATTTATTATTTATTTCAAATTCCCGGCTTAAGTTCAATATCCTGTCGATTCGAGGTTGGTTCTTAAGTCAAGTGGATTCTACTTTTTGTAACCTTCTGCTTGTTCAGACATCATCGAAATGATAACAAAACGCAGCCTTTGTTGTGTCTTTTTGTAGGTGTGGTCCTCCGATTTTGGGTAATTTGAGGACCAATATCCATAGTTTCGATTGTTAGTGCAAATGAAGGTTACTCGCAGAAAAGACAACCGTGAGACCGAGATATTTTAACGGAATAAATATATACTACCGAAACTCTTTGGAAATTCCACGGTGTTTTTTTTTTATTACTCTTTATTCATAATTTATTCACCCCCACCCCGCAAACTAGACATATTGCGACTTGAACGTAAGGAGTAGCCATACTATAGCGAATAATGTAGACAGGGGCACTAGAGGTGAACAACGGAATGTCTCTTCACATTACATTTAATCTTTTGCATGTTCGTACAGTGAGGGAAGCAGGAAACTGGGAAAGAAATTCTAAAATCTAGCAGTTCGAGGGAAGAAACTATTAGAGTAGAAGTCTTTCCGACTACTAGGAACTTCTACAGTGAAGGGGTATAATTTTGCTGCTTGTCAGATTTAGCGGGGGTATTTACGTTGATGGAGCATAATTGGTACAAGTTCGTCATAGCACATACCACTACTTGTAAAACAAATACAGGGACATAATATTTCGGTGATGGAACCTGGGTCGGAATTTGGTTGATAGTCCGCGATCTATTAGGTTTAAGACTCATTTTTGGATTCTGTCTAAGACAGCAACAATACTCCATGCATTGGCGAATGGTGGCTTTGTAGAGAAACAGCATGCTGACAGGTGAGCAGTTTTCTAGCACGGTAGAGGGAGCCCACTTTTTTACAGCAGTTTTGGTAATGTCTTCACTCTATCTGTTTTAATTCGTGTCGCTTGTAAATGAGTAAGGAGTTTAAACGATGAGCTTTCAGGTAGAATGTTATTAGTCGCGGCAATCTATAATTTAGGAGATTTCTTGCAATTGTTAAACGAAAGAATCTTAGTCTTATTAGCGTTAAATGTTACTATTCGTTTTCGTCGCCATTTCACTACAAACTGAAGACCATGTTCTAAGGTTTTAGTCATTGCCTTGAATATGTGCACATTCGTTTATATCTCATGTATGTTATAGATTTTGCTAGATTCATCTGTATAATTTGCTGTTAACAATAATATTTGTTGTGTTCAGAGACATGTGATGTCAGGATCGCCGAATATTATAATAGCAAGTATACAAGCTTATTTGTAACCTTACCAATTTTATTCGCGGTAGAAACATTAAATTATTTACATGACGATATTGAATGTTCAACGTGTCGCTATCTCGCTAGTCTCTCCTTTGAGAACTCTCCAGTCGCCAAGGACCGTAACCCAGAGCAAAGGGCAATCACTCTTTCTTGAAGTGGAAGCCATGTTTAATTTCAGAGGAGTTTCCAATGGGTAGTTATTCTGTACAAGTCCTGGAGATGAAGAATTTTCAGTGGGTAGTTGTTCTGTACAAGTCCTGGACTTTATAATTTTTGCAGGTAAAGAGCAAAAGATCTCTCTTGTGTTGACACGAAAACATTATGTGCTGGAATGTTAAACGATTTAATACTTTTACAGAGCAATTCTGGTTTGTGATTGGTTGCTAGCAGTACGTGGCTCAATTTGATTCGTCAGCTCATATCACCTTTCAAAACCTTCCTACTTTCGGTAATCATACCCCCATTATATCAACAATATTGCAATTTTTATTTATATTTTTTATATAATCGGAAAGTCCTTTCAGTTCATGCCTATTTTTTTTTTAAATAAAAGTTATGTAAAAGCATGTAAAAAACAGAAATGTCATTTAGTTCATTTGAATCTTAAAAGTTGAGCATATAAAAAAGGGAAGCCATTTTAAAATTTTGTTCAAATGTCAAAGAACGATTTAAAACTTTTTGCGGGGACCGAAAATGAACTCAAGACACTAATAAACACCACCAGGATCTTCAGCCAGGACATCCAAATGGGTTCGGTATGGAAAAGTGTGTACTACTAGTGATAAGAAAGAGAAAACTGGAGACGACCGAAGGCATGGAACTACCCAACCAAATGGAGATGAGGGTACTCGGGGAACACGATGCCTATAAAAACCTGGAAAGAAGAGCTCTAGGTAAAATATTTTCTCATCATTTTTCTTAAAAGGGAAATGGATTCCATATTATTCATTGTAAAAGTTTTTTTTTTTTCAAAACGTATGATGATAGGCTCTTCTTGTGAAAATTTTCGAACGATATAGGGTTTGAATTTGTCCGAAGGATCTTGAAACAATTGTAACGAACGATGAAATACACTATTTGTTGCTATCAATCCATTCTTTGATGTCGTTATTTTGTTAAAACAATATATATATATATATATATATATATATATATATATTGTGTGTGTGTGTGTGTGTGTGTGTGTGTGTGTGTGTAACAGTACGCGGACACACGTATAACAGTTGTATGCAAATGACCGAGCCGTGTGCGAGATAACGTCACGGCAAGGAAAAAAGAAAAGAACTATAAAAAGAACGTGTGCGCAGACCAATGATCACGTTAAAGCGGTGGAAATAAATGTCTGTTGTTCCAACAAATGAGTAGGGTTATTACTTGTCTTCTATTATTTGAGACGTACTCTGCATACAACGTGTGGGTCTTGAGTATAGACATATAACGACTACACACACACACACACACACACACATATATATATATATATATATATATATATATATATATATATATATATATATATATATATATATATATATATATGAAGGCATCTGGTTCTCTTTCATTGGCCATTGGCACATAAGCTTTATTACGTCGCTTGACGAGGACTTTTAATTCTTGCCAACAATTGTCCAAAGCATTGGCATATTCAGTGTAGCGACTATATAATAGATCTCTCTCTCTCTCTCTCTCTCTCTCTCTATATATATATATATATATATATATATATATATATATATATATATATATATATAAACAATGGCGCTTTAACTCTAAATATTAGTGGACACGGGAGTAGCAGCATCTAATACACGCCTTTACATCCCCCAAAACTCCCAAATTTAAGGGATCATTACTCTTTCTTTCTTTCTCTTTGCCCGACGTTTGTACCTAGTATAAATAATAAACAGAATATTTTAGGTAAAACTGATGTGCCACTTGGTGAGTTAATTGCAAATTATGGTTAATTAAACTAAGTAAAATTGGTGTTTCTTTTTTCTTTTCAAGCATAACTCAATCCCAAAACTGAGGAATCATTTTTACAGGAAAAAAACTATAGGGAAATAAACATGACTAATTCAACTTTAGCATAATGATTATTGATGCACCAGTAAAATTGGCTGGATAATATATCATTCGTTCTTCTGCCGACTTCGCACTGCAGTGAAAATTGACATCGGATATTCAGCCTTTTGAACCTTTCTTCTATCGTTGACAGGCTTGACACACTTGGCACACACACACACACACACACACACCTCCTGTACAGACCTATAAAATAACTTGTATGTCCACACTAATCTAGTTATGCACACTCGTGTTCATGCATGAGACTTTGCTAAAGCAACTACACGGGTTCCACCAAGATCTTCAAAAAACGTAAAACTTGTTACTGTTAGCATTGTAAGAAATTCCTTTCCTACCCACTCAATTTTCCTCCCTGCAGAAGCAAATGAATTCCACAAACAAAGCCATACCTTTAAACTCAAATTTTATTCACAATGTAACAGCAATGAAAGTTCTTTGGTTGTGGTAAGTCCTTTGCATAAACGGTGGCCGAATTTGATTCCATACGCATGGAGCCTTTAGTTAGAATTCCTTTTGTTGGAATGTTAGTTCATTGTTCCTTTGGAAGGATCCATGTTGTACATGGAGAACACGGCGGGAATGATGGCGCTTATATTCAGGCATAAAGTGAGTCTCTTAGGACTCATGAAGAAATAAAACAAGTTTCAATAATCGGATAATAACATGTCGAACAGTAGTAGAATGTCCTTCTTGGTTTGAATAGGTTCAGAATATTGGTTGTCTCTGTTTGTAGAGTTGAGACCTTCGTTCACCGACTGTTTGGTGTCCATGAAGGAATTATCTTGGCTCCCTCGACAGAGATGCCGCTGGGTTGAGTCTATCCTGTTCCGTGTTTTTTCTTAGACTGGAAAATAAGCATGAATACAAAAAGGGCGCCAAGTCAAAATCACCTTGTCCTGTCCTTGATGTCTTGTTTCCTTCTCTCCACTCGTTTACCAATAGAAGGAGTGGAAAAGAAGAGAATTATTTATGGGATAAAGAGAAGTAACTTTAGTTAATGATGAAGACAACGAAAGGAAGTCTCATTTTAACTTTTAATAAACAAACTTTATTTGTCCTTTTCGTTAGTAGCTTTATTAAAAGAGAGATACGTATTAGTAAGAGAGTTCAGTGTTCGTACGCGCATGATAGAATTAATACATTGCCGGTCTGTTGAAGAAGAGTCTAGTTCAGTGTTCGTGCGCGCACGTGTTTATAGCTAGTAGTTGCTGGAACAAAGGAAGCCGATTAAAAGAGAGAGAAAAGGCAAAGTATTCAGTGCGTTGACGTGTTGTCGTGCGTGAGTGTGGGTTGTATTGATGTATGTTCTTTAGCGTGATAATGTTCGTTTGGGTACCACACGTGGAAACAAATGGGTGTTTGAAAAGAGCCATAGTTATCTCGTAGTACTTACGTCCTGCCTGGAGTAGCGGCCCCAGGCGATGTCTTCTTCCAGTCACGTGACTGAGAGCTGGCTTGTGATTGGACAAGCCAGGGAGAAATGGATTTCAAGTTGTGAGAAGTATTCTCTGTCTGTTAGTAGCGGCTAATACATAACCTTTTTTTATATACTATTTTTGTTTTCGTGTTATACCTGTGTCAGCTAAGAGTAGGGAGAGCTTGAGTAGTTGATATGGGTGTGAGATTCGGTAGGCACGAAAAAAGATAGAGGGGACTCGGAAAGGCGGATTCGGAGTTCTGGAGTGAGGTAAAAGCGTATTCTTTGTCCAACTGAAAGGTATCATCAGAATTCTAGAATAACTACAAGAAATTGGTTAGTTATTTGCTTGTTGGGATTTATGACATATTAACCATCATTGGGGCATTTCAGACCGAAATCATACATTTGTATGCGATTGGTTTGTAAAATTCATTTGTTTTGCAGACGTATATTGTAATGTTGGGGGAGGGGTAACCCGATAGGATAGTTGTGATACAGAATGGATAAGAAAGGACGAAAGCTAAAGAATACAGTCTTTATTTTCAAAACACGTTATGACAGAAAGTGAACAAGGGAAGTAACTCTTACTAAGTTCCGATTTGTCCAAGGGACTTAACAAATACATCTCCCGTCTTCAATAGAGAATGAGCTCACCTAATTATTTTATTTATTTATTTATTATATTATTGTGGGAGAATATAGTATTATTGGTGTAATAGTGTGGTGGGCTGTATAAGTCTAGTCTCTGTGGAGCCTTTATACATCTGCGGGATCTTCTCGGCTCGAGGGTAGATATACAGGATCTATTATTATTAGCATGTAATTTATTAGTCGGATGCATTCAGAAGTCTATACGTCTTTTGGTACATTATCACTATGCAGACAAAAAAAACATCCATTTCATCATTAGAAAAATATACAAAAAAGATAGGAATGATTGACGCTGACAGTGACAACATGTTTACTCCCCTCCCCCAACCCGACACATCTTGTAGTTAAAAATCGTTAAATTTCCCCAAAGCCATTTCAGCAAAAAGACTCTTTTTGATGAGTAATAGTAGTAATTTGATGAAGTTAGTCGCTGTTTTGAGGATAACATTAAAAGAAAATGGTCTTCTTCTCAATGGCAAAGAGATGTCGTTAATGAAAGTTTTACTTGACTGGTATCATTTTGATGAAGCAGTAGCAACAATAGCAGTACATTGATATTCCTAAGTCATTTTTTTTTTTTTTTTTTTTTGCTTCGATAATAATTTGGTGATAGTGTAGTACTCTTAATTAAAGTCTTTTCTTCTCTTGCGAAGAAATATCCCTGCTAGGGGATTCGATTACATATAGCTTGTTTCGTATATAAAAAAAAGCATGAAATAGAAACTACATTTAACACAAAACAAACTATGAACACTTAAGGTTTTTAATAACTTTTATCAACAATTAAAGACTAGATTGAATGTGTGTCTTCAAAAAAAAGTTTATTTTCATGTGTCATCACCATTCCAAATAATACAAAGTAAGATGGAATAAACGACGAATGTTAATAAAGAGTACTTATTCCTTGTTTATTTTTGTTGGTCGAATGGCGGTCACAGAGAAGAATGCTTTCAGCTGTTACTGCTAAAGTGGGATAACTTCTCGCTTGACTGCACCTTGTCCTGTCCTTGATGTCTTGTTTCCTTCTCTCCACTCGTTTACCAAAAGTTCTATATTTATATTTCTCCTTGCCGGCTCCACAGACACGTTAGCTGTTAAATCTTATTTTTAGCATGTCCTACTCCCATTGGTTAATTAATCTTTATTATTTTCCTTTTTTTGACCGGATGGGTGCGTGGAGCCTATGCTTAATAATGTGTTATCACATTTTGTCTGTGACAGCTGACAAGTCAACATTTGGTTGGGAGTTTTATTACTGTCTTCGTGAATCCCCACATACACACTGAATCAATCAGCTTGCTAGGCGCATAGATTTCATCTGTACCCTGAAGAACTAGTTCAGCTACTTTGGTATCACAGTTGTTAATTGGTTGGTTGTTTTTGTTTTACAGCATAGCAACCCTTTTCAGGTTAATGCCGAATCTAGTGATTTTGAAGAAAAATTTTTAATAGAATATTTTTTTTTTTTGCAAGTCAGTTTCTATTTAACCTAGAGTTGGGACCCTAACAGATACTACCACTCTGGGTACGAGTAGACCTGGGAGCAATAGCAATTAAATGGTAGCTCCACACTCCCCAAAGCCCGCAAGCTGGGGCCTCACCATCGGATATAGCTTCCAGGACCCAGTTGGTTAGCCGAGAGTATCCTAAAAGCAATACGGAAAAGCTCTCTCTCTCTCTCTCTCTCTCTCTCTCTCTCTCTCTCTCTCTCTCTCTCTCTCTCTATCTATCTATCTATTTATCTATCTATCTGTCTGTTTCTCTGTCTGTCCCCCTGTTTGTCTATCTATCTATAACGTTACATACACTTACACACAGGACCAACATGTTTCATGCAGTCTATGTCGCAAACGAGGCAAAGAATAATTTGAACTCACTTTTCGTACAACAACATTTATTTTCTCATTCGCCTGCCCCGCATGACTTCTCGTTACATCTATGACGTCTCTCACATGATTGTTTCCTCTAACGTGCTCTATCTCCTTTTTATAGTCTTGTTTCCTTACAGTAACAGCATGTTGACTCTTCCCCACCGCATCCCGCGCAGTTAAAAATGATTAAATTTCCACAAAGCCATCTCAGCAAAGACTCTTTTTGATGAAGTAGTAGCAGTAATAGTAGTAATTATTGGTGTAAATGTCGCATTTGTATGCATTTGCATACACATGTCCACGCTCTGTTGCATTCCTCTATATCCTAAAAAAAATTCTTTACAAGAATGTAATACCTGCTCCGAGGTAGATAAAAAAAAACAAGAAAAGAAAAAACAAGAAAAGAAAAAACAAGAAAAGAAAAAACAAGAAAAGAAAAAACTCAAATGTTCACACAAACACATGAATACATACAAAATTGCCCCATAATATGTTGAAAGGAGAAAAAACTCAGTTTACTGTTTCAATAATCGAAATGTAAGTTTTTTAATCGTCTGTTCAGTGCTGAAATATTTCAGCTCTGTTGTCCACAATTAAAGTTTTAAATATCAACAATATGCTACAAAACCAGGCAAATTGAGGCAAGACTAATCCACGTGCCATTGGATAATCTTTGCTGTTTGCTGGTATTGAGTCTTTTAAATTCACTAAACTGAAACAGGATAAATTTATTTAAAAGTCAGTTTATTGCTGTAGACAGTTTCCATGACGGATGTGTTAAACTGTTCATTGCATACCCAAATTCGTTTGTTACTTTTTTTCATTGTGCGAGGTTTTTTTCTCATTTTCTTAAACAACCTTCAAATTTCCTCTACTTATCATATCAGTCATATTAATATTTCTCATCTTGATAGATTTTCACGCCGACTGCCCAAATAGTTTTTTTAACTTCCTCTCCGAAATTCTTTGACTAAACTAGTTAGCATAAGTTCTTGCCTAGTCCTATGACTTATGTCTCTTAATTGCTCAACTCCATATAGCAAGATTATTTGAGACAACACACGGTAATCTAAGTTAATCTGTTTAGTCTACATTTTTTTATCTCTTTACTACTCAGTCCTGTTTTGACAAGATTATACGAGACAATTATGATTGACACCTGACCCAAAGGGGTACAGACATTATCCATGCTTCCGACCTAATCAGATATCAACAATTATTGCAATTTCCCCTTTTTGTCACAATACCATTTGACTTTATTTTTCTTTTTCTTTGGCAGTTTTTAGGGAGTTAGGAAGCATTTCTCTGCCAAGCAATGTTTAATTAGCTGTGTAAGTGTGAGAGCTAGTTCCGGTTGAAGCTTTTTGAGCACTATGGTTAGTGTCGTGGCCTTACTGGAATGAAGGTTTTTAATAAGCTTGGCGCATAGCATAGATATTTGTACGACGCATAGAGTACTTACAGTTTCGGTTGTATCAAGCAAATTTTTGCTGAACAAGGAGTGCCAGAAAGACTTATTAGTGACAATGGGTCAGTTTCACTCTCAACATTTCAGAGAATTTGCTAAAGCATGGGATTTTGAGCGCATCACCTCCTCTTCTCCCAGCGTACAGACCATCAAAGAAAGCTATACCAAGCAATCAGGACATAAATATGAGCCTATTGTGTCTCCAATCAACTGCGATAGACCATGTTACCCCATTCTCGGGAGAAGTTCTATTAAATCGTAAACTAGTCAGCAATCTGACTACATACGGTATATACACTCATGAGCAAAAAAAAAAAAAAAATGGGCCAAGAGTGAAAGAAGGAAGAAATCGATTTTTCAATATTTTCCCATGAATTTTTGTTAATTTAAACTGAAATTTTCTATTTTGCAGATCATTATTATTATAATAACAGATAATAATACGTGGAAAAATTAATCCTAAAAATGGTAAGACCCCATCTTGGCAAGGATATTAAAAAAAAACGAATTGCAGGATTAAGGCAGTCCAAAATGATTTACAAGCAGATTTTTGATATTTTAAGAAAAGAAAATGTGAAAACATCTCTTTCTGTAGTGAAGTAAATTGGTCAATGGTTCGAAGTCGAACGCTTGGTAAAAGGGAAATCTGGATCTGGTCGCCCTAGAGCATCCACTTTGAAGGTTGATCATAGGCTAAAATACACTGTTTTGAAGGATCGAAAGAAAACTTATGTTGACCATAGCAAAGAATTCAAAACAGGGGCTGGAAATTCTTTTTCTAGATATACAATATCTAGACGAATGAAAGAAATGGGATTTTCCTCTAAAATGTGTGCAAAGAAGCCACTTTTATCTAAGAAGAACATCAATGATAGAAAGAGATTTTTCTCAGATTATGTCAAGAAAGATACAGACTGGTTAAGAAATGTTTTCTGGTTAGATGAATCAAAATTTTGTGTTGTTAGTGATGCTCCCGATGCTCTCGAACGTTGCAATTGAAGAACTGGAAAAAGATTTTCGCCAAGTTGCATAAAATCGACAGTTAAACACGGGAATGGAAGGATAATGGTATGGGAAACTTTTACTGCAGCAGGAGTTGGGGAACTTATTAGATGTGAGAAGTCAATCAATGCAAAGGAATACATTCGAATATTAGAAACAGGACTGTTACTAAGTATCCAGAAGCTGGGAATATCCCAGAACATTATTTTTCAACATGATAATGCCTCTGCACAGATTGCTAAAGTCACAAAAAATGGTTTTCTAGTAATTCATTCGATGTGATATTTTGGCCAGGTAAAGGCCCCGATTTAAACCCAATCGAGAATATTTGGTCCATAATATCTCGTGCATTGGCTGGAAGAACTTTTTCGAACAATGACACACTGTGAGAAGCTGTGCAAAGCGAATGGAATAGCATCTCCTCTTCACAATGTTCCACTTTGTTTGAGAGCATGTCTAAAAGGATTTATCTTTTAAAGAAATCAAAAGGAAATGTGATTCCATCCCAAGCATGTATTAAAGTAAATTTCTTGTTCTGTGTTATTAGTCTCGTTTAAGTTTCGTTGTTCAATTGTTCTTTGTTCAATATAACTTTTAGTGCAATAAAATTTTTACAATTTGTTTGGCCCATTTTTTTTTTTTTTTTTTTTTTTGCTCACGAGTGTATATACGACATAACTACATTGACACACCAGTTCCAGGCAGATCACCGAAGTTAAGCAACATTGAGCCTGGTTATTACTAAAATGGATGACCAATTTGGAATTCCAGGCGCTGTATGTAGGAGGACATAAACAACTCCCTGCAAGAGTTACAAAAACCTAACGTCATCATCTCCCCTAATGGGGATATACATGCGACTAGGGACTATTTGTGAATTTTGTACTCCCATGAAACTTCCCCCTTTGGAGGAAGCCGGTTAAACTTGACCGACATAGCCAGCAATCTCCTTACAAAATACCTCTTATAGCTCAATGACGTCTCATTATTTCTTCTTTTTAAAAACTTATTCTTACTAACAAATATTTCAGAAAGGTACAGCACACTGGTGATAGGAACTGACCAATATAGGCACGCTTTTCTAGCAACTAATCAGAAACCGGAATTGCTGCAAAATGTTAAAGTCCAAGATTTGTAAAGATCAGTTATCCACCAAAAACTCTTTTTCGTCTCCAAAAATTGTACAGATTAGCCCTCAATGCTAACAAATAGTCTTATCTCTTGGAGAACAACAAACCCCGCCCGGGCATTTTTGTCCGGGGTTCGACTAAGATGAGCAAACAAAGAAACCATCCTGGCGACCACTGAATCCTCACTCCAACACATACATCACCTTTTTTCTCTTCAAACAGGCCTGTGGATAAATGTTAAAATGGACTTTGTGGTCACTTATGCTACAAGTTTATATTTCTGCGCTTCATGTTCAAAGGTGAATGTAGAATAAATAATCTTTCTACCTTTTTTGCCGATACTGATCAACATCGTGGAAATCTGTGGGAACATGATGAGAATTAGCAGCGAACCGGATGTTAACGCATCCACCATGAGAGACAAAATGAAAAATCGTCTTTTGCACATGGCTCCACGCATCGCTTCCGCTTGGGAAGAAAAAAATAAGATAACCACAAAATAATTATCGACTAATGGCAGAGCTCCGCGCCTAAAATAAACACCTCAAATATCACAGTCACTGGGAGCCAGTTGGCCACTATAAAAACGAGGTATTTGAGGGAACCGAGAGAAGGGAACAGGAGATTTTCGCTCAGCTGAGTCAGTGAACGCACGGACATTCTCTCACCCGACCTAAAGAGATGAAGAAGAAAAAGAAATAAGGCACCAGTGAACTGAAGCCGACTACGCTCTCATGTTATGGGCCAAACGCCTTCAATTCTAAACAATGCCTAATTCACACAAACCAAAGAAGTGAGGAGAAAGAAGAGGAAGACGCCGAGGTGCTAGCGCTGATGAAAGAAGAGACTCGCTTTCCAGTTACAAGCCAGGACACGCATCACCGACAGCAGGATTATCGGCCTACCCTAACCCTCTCCATCGTCTAAAAGATAAGTTACATTTTACGAACATTCATTCCTTGTCAATTCATACATACCTACAAACAGTTTACGAATATTCATTCCTTGTCAATTCATACATACCTACAAACAGTTTACGAACATTCATTCCTTGTCAATTCATACATACCTACAAACATTTTACGAACATTCATTCCTTGTCAATTCATACATACCTACAAATAGTTTACGAACATTCATTCCTTTTCAATTCATACATACCTACAAACATTTTACGAACATTCATTCCTTGTCAATTCATACATACCTACAAACATTTTACGAACATTCATTCCTTGTCAATTCATACATACCTACAAACAGTTTACGAACATTCATTCCTTGTCAATTCACACATACCTACAAACAGTTTACGAACATTCATTCCTTGTCAATTCATACATACCTACAAACAGTTTACGAACATTCATTCCTTGTCAATTCATACATACCTACAAACATTTTACGAACATTCATTTCTTGTCAATTCATACATACCTACAAACATTTTACGAACATTCATTCCTTGTCAATTCATACATACCTACAAACAGTTTACGAACATTCATTCCTTGTCAATTCATACATACCTACAAACATTTTACGAACATTCATTCCTTGTCAATTCATACATACCTACAAACAGTTTACGAACATTCATTCCTTGTCAATTCATACATACCTACAAACATTTTACGAACATTCATTCCTTGTCAATTCATACATACCTACAAACATTTTACGAACATTCGTTCCTTGTCAATTCATACATACCTACAAACAGTTTACAAACATTCATTCCTTGTCAATTCATACATACCTACAAACATTTTACGAACATTCATTCCTTGTCAATTCATACATACCTACAAACATTTTACGAACATTCATTCCTTGTCAATTCATACATATCTACACAACAGTTTACGAACATTCATTCCTTGTCAATTCATACATAAATCCCCTTTTTTTTTTATAAAAAACGAGGCCATAAATCTGAACTTTTTCTGTTTATCTGTCGGACTTTTTTGCCAGAAAAATATCCGAAACTGATTTCTCCATGCTTTCCATCCATGTGCTAGATTGTTTATAATAACGTTTAATTCCCTTGGATGTGTTAAAAATGTGGAGAAATGCGTGACTTACCTGGATAGACCACGTGCGGGTCGGTCACCAAAAATAAATAAAAAGAAAGAAAAGAAATGGTCAAGACTCTTATTTATAGAGTAGTGATCACGTGAGTTAGAAGAATATGCAAATAGAGGTGAACGATTTTGCGATATAAAAAGCCTGTGTTATTAAGAGGAGGAGTGGACTGTTGGCAGAAGTCAGTGCTGTCAGACGTGCTTTAGAGTTTTGTTATTATATGCTGTGTTCGATTGTTGGGAGAGAGAAAAGAGAAGAGGAGGAACCAAGAAGACATTCTGCAGATACTTGACTTTGTGTTGGTTTTAAGCTATTTCGGCGCTTGGTGTGCGGTTACTAACAATGGACAGATTCGACATTCGCTTAATACCCGAGTTCGACGGATCTACCACTGGACCGGCTGTCGTTGAATGGATTGAAAAGGCAGAGAAAATCTGTAAACTGTGCAAAATTAAAGAACCAGCCACAGTTATCCCTTTGAGGCTAACCGGAGGGGCCTATGCAGTCTACCAACAACTCGGGGATGAACCAGACTGGGATGAAATCAAGCAGAGCCTGTATACAGCGTTTGGTACAGATCCATTTGTTGCGTGGCAACAGTTCACGAGCCGGACACTTCAACCCAAGGAAACAGTCGACGTGTACCTAGCCGACCTGCGAAAATTATCTGTACCGTTTGGTGGGGTCAACGATAAAATATTAAGCTGTGCTTTTTTGGTAGGCCTACCTGAGGAGGTCAGTAAACTGTTGCGGGCATCATCAAGAATCGATGAATTGTCAACTGATGAGTTATTGGCCCGAGCTCGAAACATCTGTAAGGAACAGGAACCAATTGCAGCAGCAGCTCGTTTTCGACATGGAGGCAATGTGGACTCTCTTCCAGATAGTAATAAGCATGCCACCCCAGTGTGCTATAAATGTGGGGAGGCCAATCATTTTGCTAAAGAGTGCCGGAGTGTTAGGAGAGGTGTTTATCCACAATCAAAGAGACCAGTGCAATGTTATCGCTGCAATAAGTTTGGGCACATATCTCGCAACTGTTCGGGAAACGAAGTTGGGGGCAAGGTACTATCGCTACCCTTGCCCCCTGCCAACCAATAAACACAGGATTGCCTGTCATTAGCGTTAAACTTGATGATGTGCAGTGTTCAGCACTTATAGACACGGGGTGTTCCCGGTCTATAGTTAGTGCCCATTGCTGTCCGGTGTGGCGGAGGAACCCAGTCGGCGTTATGACCATCAATGGCTTATCACGGGTATGTTGTGGTGAAGGGACAGTCACAATCTGCACTGAGAAGGGTGACACAGCTAAAGTTGACGTTCTGGTGATGCAGGAGAAACCCCTTGGCTACGACATGTTGCTTGGAATTGATGCAATACAAGCACTAGGAGGCGTTACAATCACAGCAGCTAGAGGTATCAGGCTTGGAGAAGGGAAAGACGTCTGTGCAGCCATGTCGATTGAAGAAAAGGACTTCTGTGCTACATTTGATGACAACGAAAGGGTGTGGACTGCAAAGTGGAAATGGGCAATGGGCCAGGAACCAGATCGGCTGTGCAACACGATTCCAGAGTATGCAGTTTCTACCAAGAATAGGGCCGCATATGAAGAACTTCAGATGTGGATTGACAACGGTTGGTTAATACCATACCCACAGGAACGTCTGGGACCACCCAAGGGATTAATTCCGCTCATGGCTGTTGAACAACCTACCAAAGAAAAAATTCGTCCCGTAATGGATTACCGAGAGTTGAATCGGCATGTTGATGCGTTTACCGGAAACGCAGATGTGTGCGCTGCTAAACTGAGAGAGTGGCGTCAAAAAGGGAGCAATGTAGCACTTCTGGATCTAAAGAGGGCCTACCTGCAGATACGTGTCCATGAGTCATTATGGCCGTTTCAGACAGTACTACTCAAGGGAAAACTATATTGTTTGACACGTTTGGGTTTTGGCCTAAACGTAGCACCCTTGATTATGACAACCATTATTAAAACTGTTTTGATGCAGGATGAGACCACAGCAAAAGCTGCTTCAGCCTACATAGATGACATCTATGTTAATGAGGACATAATGTCTGCGGATGCAGTTCGAATAAAACTGAAAGCGTTTGGGTTAATAAGCAAAGACCCTAAGCGCCTAAAGGATGGAGTGCCCGTGCTAGGCCTCGAGGTCTGGGAGAAGGGCAATACGTTGCGATGGAAACGAGGGAGCCCACTTCCAAAGTTACCCAATGTATTAACAAGACGTACTGTGTTTTCTATCTGTGGTAAATTGGTAGGACATCTACCTGTCTGTGGATGGCTCCGATCGGCAACAGGAGTGGTGAAAAGACGAGTGACTACAGTAACAAAAGGATGGGACGATGTTGCGGATGATGATTCTCTCCAACAAATGATGGCTGAAATGTTGTCCAGAGTGCATAGGAATGACCCTGCCCGGGGTGAGTGGCAAGTGTCTGGAAACGAACTAAATGCATGGGTTGACGCAAGTTCGTTGGCTACAGGTGTCGTGTTGGAGCAACTAGGTGTTGTTGTGGAAGATGCATGCTGGCTTCGTCCGAAAAATGATGCCCAACATATAAATTTGGCAGAACTTGATGCCACGTTAAAAGGTCTTAATCTCGCATTGCAATGGCAGACTAATGTTGTGCATCTCCACACTGACTCATTGTGTGTTTACCATTGGTTAACCGACACCTTGACTGGAAAGGCTCGAGTTAAGACTAGAGCTGCAAGTGAAATGCTAGTACGAAGGAGACTAGCAATAATTAAGCGTCTAGTTAACGAATACAGCTTGCAGGTAGACATTACGTTAGTCTCGTCGATGCAGAATTTGGCTGATAGCTTGACTCGAGTACCAAAGAGGTGGATCGATGCAATGAGGCAGGGATCCGATCTTCAACAACAAACATGCGCGACTGTAACGGATCAATTAACACCTGACCAGATCCGTATGATACACCAGCAGATTGGACATCCTGGAATTCAGAGGACTGCATATTTTGTCCGAAGAGTATGCCCTGCAACTACAAAAGCATCAGTGAAAGCAGCCATACGTTCGTGTGAAGAGTGTCAGAGAATTGATCCGGCACCATCCCAATGGCAAAAAGGGAAGCTCGAGGTGGAGGGCAACTGGCAGCGAGTAGGGATGGACATAACACATTATGGGGGCAAACATTTTTTGACCATGACGGATTGTGGCCCGACGCGTTTCACAATATGGCGCCTGTTGACACGACAGGATGCAGCCAGCATTATACAACAGTTGAGAGCCGTCTTTTTTGAACGTGGTGCCCCGATTGAAATTCTGACTGATAATGCCGCCACATTTCGATGTCAAGAATTTCAGAAATTCGTGCACGAATGGGGGATTAAAATGCATTATCGGTGTGCATATTATCCCGAGGGTAATGGTATAGCAGAACGGTGTCACCGCACCATCAAAAGAATTGCAGCCAGGACGCAGTGCTCTATTCCAGAAGCTGTGTACTGGTATAATATAACACCCAAGGACAATGCAACACCAGCAACTGCACCAGCCAATGGGATTTACCAATATGAACAGCGTGTGAAAGGAGTTGATGCCATACCATCAGTGGTGAGTGTTGTCAATACACCATATCAGGTGGGAGACCTTGTTTGGATAAAACCCCCAAATGCTGGGTGCACTACGAAATTTTTCCGGGGAAAAATAGACGAAATCATAAGTCCTCAGACCATGTTGATTGGTGGCATACCACGTCACGTAAAAGATATCCGCCCTTGTTATACCTCTTCTGATTCTGAGGACGATGAGGAGGATCACACACCGTTCAGAGATGACCCTGATCACTTACTGCCCCTTCAGGTGAGCATAGAAACACCACCAACAGAACCAGATGAGGGAATGATGGGACATACTGATGACAATAGTGAGGAGAGCGATGGACACAAGGAAGTAATGCCTCATCGAAATACTCGACAGAGACGAATACTGCCCACCCCCCGTGATTGCGAAACCCCGCGAGAAGGGATGATGGAGCATACCGAGGAGATGACGCCTCCGATTCTTCGGAGAAGTACCCGACAAAGACGGATACTGCCCCCCTGCCCTGATTGTGAGACACCGCCTATGGAACCACGAGACGGGATAATGGAACAGACTGGTAGCAATGATGGTGGTAATGAAGAAAACAGCAATGAGGAAGTGCTTCTTCGAAGGAGTACCCGCCAACGACGATTGCCTGCATGTCCTGTTTGTGATCATGAGATCAGGGGGGAGTGTGGAGAAATGCGTGACTTACCTGGATAGACCACGTGCGGGTCGGTCACCAAAAATAAATAAAAAGAAAGAAAAGAAATGGTCAAGACTCTTATTTATAGAGTAGTGATCACGTGAGTTAGAAGAATATGCAAATAGAGGTGAACGATTTTGCGATATAAAAAGCCTGTGTTGTTAAGAGGAGGAGTGGACTGTTGGCAGAAGTCAGTGCTGTCAGACGTGCTTTAGAGTTTTGTTATTATATGCTGTGTTCGATTGTTGGGAGAGAGAAAAGAGAAGAGGAGGAACCAAGAAGACATTCTGCAGATACTTGACTTTGTGTTGGTTTTAAAAAATTCCATGATATATTTTTTTTTTTAATCGACTACCGTAATTTCTTCTGATACCATTTTGTATTCTTTATAAAATTCCCTTTTGAATGGTATACATGTTAATAATGGCACGAGAAGAAATAACTGGATACGTGTGTATATAACAATAACCTTTTTTTTTCTTCTTTTTTTTAACTGGTTGCTATTAGCAGGATTAGTATGGAAGTGGGGGGTTACGTCTATTCAAAAGAGGAGTAGTGAGCAAGGGTGATAATTCCTGTTTAACTATATACAACACGGAATACTCAATTCGACTACTGAGATTTATGAACTGTAATATGGCTGCAAAAATATTAATCGCTAAAATATCGTAAAATTTTATTTTTCCTTATTAGAAAAACTAGTTGATCAATTTACATGATTTTTGGAATATGACATCTTCGTTTCGTGAAGGGTATTTTTCTGTATTTGTGCTTTTTATTATTAATGTAATTCTTGATAAGCATCGTTTTGTTTTTCGTCTCTTATTCTTGTTAGAAATTGTTAATAATCACCAAAAACTGTTCTTCGTTTCGAGTTTATACACAATCTCAATATTACAAATATCGGTTTGTAAGTGTATATTAATACACTGTATAAAGGGTGACAAAAAAAAAAAAAAAAAAAAAAAAAAAAAAAAAAAAAACATAGAAAGTATATCTAGAACAACGGAGAAAAAAAGTCCAAAGACTCTAGTGTTTTGATGTGATGTTTTGAATATAATAAACTAGTTATGACCAAAGTTTCATTTAATTGGGACAAAGCACTAAAAAATTAGAGTTGGGTCCCGTTTTTTGGGGGGGCGGGGGGAAGGGTCACCCTGTAATAAAGATTGTCCGTATTTATATGATTTATGTGTGCGGAGGGGTGAGTGGGGGAAGTGATTAAATTAAAAGAGTTGACAAGGGAGATAATTCATGACGAACTTATTTCCTCTCGAAACATTTATACTCTTATATATATTTTTTTTCTTTTGATATCTCGAAATAATTTAACTTTAAACATTTCAGTTGAATTGACGTTTTATTAATCCCCAGTTTTCAAAATAAATAAAACGAAATAATTACTTAACAAGGTAAGTTTAATCGCACCAACATTGTTTTAAATATTGTGTATTTTATTAACCGGGGGAGGGGGGGAGTCAAATTTATTATTTTTAATAATAATAATACAGAAAAACATCTTCGCCGAACAAGTGAAATATTTATTGAATCTTTGCTTTATAAGAATTGAAACCTAAATTAATCGAACGCCAATAGTATTAGAATATTCTTTTTTGTTTTTAAACAAAAATGTTTATCATGTACGAAGTGTTGTCACGCTGTTGTTTTTACAGTGGTGGCGGTAAAACGGTTGTTCAAGCTTTTGTATGGTGTTTAAAAAGTGATATAATTCATAACTAGTTATATTTTATGATGCAAAGTGTTTTGTTTTGTTTTTTTGTTTGGTTACTGATGTCCGTATATATTGCTTGTCGTTGTACAGGAGCCCTAGAGCAGTGTCAGAATTTTGGGGGAATTTTTGACACCCCTAACACGAAACTGCGAATAAAATATTTAAAAAAACTCGTAATTTCTCTTTTAAAAGTGGGTTGTTTATTTTCTTTATGGATTATACTTCCAAAATAAACTATTAAAGTTTTATAAAAAGTAATAGAAATATTATTTTAAAAAAAGTAATGAAATCAATTGATTTTTACAAGTTAAGTATTTTTCAATTTTTAAACTTTAAAAATCTATCAAAATTTTTCTATTGATTTTATTTTTAGGATATTTTCAGGGTCAATGTGAAATTTTATGCTCTTTCCAATAAATCGAATATAATATTTTAGACAACCGTTTTTTTTTTTAATTCACGCCCCCCCCCCCTCATTTGGAAATGCCTATTAAAAAGTAAATAATTAATTTACTCACCAAAGTTTTATATATCACAAATTGAAGATAAAAGATCAATAAATAATATATTCAAATTTAAAACAAAAAAAAGTGTTTGTTTTTTTTAGAAATTTGCCTGTAAAGTCCGAAGTTTAAAACCGTTTTTTTTACCACGGATTTGTTTTTTTTTTGTTTTTTTTAATGAAAACTTGGTCCTTGCTCCTTTAATTGAAAAAACATTAGGGGTTGAATTACATTTTTCGAGTAGTTATAAGCTTGGAGCCCTCATTACTAAGATCGTGCCAGGCGTGCCTCCTTTTTTTTTTTTTTTACACAGTGGTCACCACTTATCAAGGCCCGGAAGCCACTCAGGGATAAGGGTTATTGCAAGTACATTACGTTAGTGTGGAGATTTGATGACGTGTTTACTTAAGGGGGCGGTTCATTAGGAATTTGTTAACGTTGGACTTGAACACATCCAAGTTGTAGTCAGGTGAGAAGCAGGCAGACGGAACAGAGTTCCACAGGCGTGCAGTTCTAAGAAAGAAACTTTGTTCATGGAATCCACGTTTTGATTTAGGCACTGATAAAGAGTGGGGGAAATTTTTCACAGTGGATTCAGCGAGACGCGTGTTTTTCGTGAAAGATTGGCGAGGGGGGATCAGAGATTGGAGTTCAGACGAGCACCTGCCACGGAAATAACGATAAAACAAGGAAAGGCTCGCAACGTCTCTTCTGTGGGAAAGAGGTTGCAAGGTAGAGAAAAGGGCATCCCCCACTAAGCCACGAAGTATATTTTGTACTCTGTCAAGGCAGGATAGGCTGTTTTTAGCAGCTCCTGCCCAGATATGGCAGCAGTATTCCATCCTTGGACGTACTTGACTTTTATATAGATAGAGAATTGCATCAGTAGTGAGATATCTTCTGGAGCGGTAGAAAGATCCCACCATCTTTCCAGCGACCTGTATCCTATTTAAATCACCCTGGAAAAAAACAATAGGCGATTACATGTAAATAGCTTTAAAATTAAAAACAAACAAATAAAAAGACTTTAGAAAATTAATCACTTTTGCATACGAATTTAATGTAAACTGATGATCCACTTCTCGAGCAGGCAGCCGTGTCCACTTGTACAGTTTAATCAAGACATTAAAAAAATGAAAATATCGAAAAAAAAAAAAAAAGGTTATATTGTACGTATCCGTTTTGGACTGAAGATCTCTGAAAAAAAATATTACTTAATTTGATCGAGTTTTTTTTTTTTTTTACAGCGGAAAAAAAAAACACGTTTTTATGACAGCTCATTGTAGATAGCTTGAAATTTTTTTAACACGCCATGGGGAGATAACTCAATGTAAAGTGCCGACACTTCCTCCCCATCTTTAATACTAGCTTTTCTTCCTAAAAATCGAACCTCTTGCTCGGTATCATAACAAATTGTTATTTTCACTGTAAAAAAAAACAAACTTCTTGATGAAATTAAGTGAATTTTTTTTTTTTCGGAGAACTTCATTCCATAACGGATACGTCCAATATAACCTTCGTTTCGATATTTTAATTTTTTTAATGTCTTGATTAAACTGTACACATACCCGCAGCATTTTAATTATTATATTTATTTTTTAATCTTTGTGAGGTGGCTAATTTACTTTTTGCTGAAAAATACATTAAAGCATGTTATACATAAATTCATGATTCTTGTGTGTTTATCTTACCGTTTCATATTATGAATGAATAGTAGTCATTCCTTACTCCCTACCTATGGACACTCCGTTAGAAGTACAGCCCACTCGGCTGAATCATGGATCCACTAATCTATTCATTTGTGGGTTCTATAACATGATCGGCACTACAAGCCACTCACTTTTTCATATTAACCTTAACGGACGATGTTTCTCCCCTTTATATATATATATATATATATATATATATATATTTATAATTATTTTTTTTACTATAATAATTAAATACCTACAGCCACTAGTGTTTCATCCTTTCGGGATTCTTCAGTGCAGGGTGTCATGATTACTACCAGTCGAACGATTCGAACCCCGCGACACGAGACATCTCTGGCTCGATTAGCGGAGGCCGTATCCATTCGGCTACCATTAATCATGTGAAATAGCGTTGAATTTTAAACATTTTAATTTAAATGTTCATTACGTCAGACAGACAGTGATCAAATCGTTATACGATGATCTACGCATAAGAGCTAAATTGACCGACTTTTAATTCAACAGAAAGTGCTCAACGATAAGAAACGTATTTCTTAAAGGGGCTGTCATAATTATTTTTTTTACTATAATAATTAAATACCTACAGACACTAGTGTTTCATCCTTTCGGGATTCTTCAGTGCAGGGTGTCATGATTACTACCAGTCGAACGATTCGAACCCCGCGACACGAGACATCTCTGGCTTGAGTGACATAACCCATAAATTGGATTATGTAATTAATTAAAAATTGAAATATTTAATTTCGGGCCAACGAGAAATGTATCTTTTTTTTTTTTGTTATTTTATTATTTTATCAAAGGTAAAATGAACATGATTTGCAAGAGAGAGAGAAAAAGAGAGTATAGAAAAAAAAGAGGGAGAGGCTAAACCTAAAAAGAGATAGAAAAAGACAGTGTGGGAAAAGTAGAGGGTAGGTGAGGAACAGCTAGCGAAAAACCAGCTAGCGAAATGACCGGCTCATTTGCTCAGAAACCCATTGACCCTTGCGGGTTGTTAGGCAACGAAGAATAAAGAAAAGAAAGAGCTAAGGAATGTACTAAGAAGAGAAGAGGGAGAGAGAGGGGGGGAAGAGGAAGAAAGAAGACCTTTTGGTACAGGACAGTTACTGCTTGGCCGGCGCGCCAAGGCGGGAACATGTGGAAAATTTTCCACCGCTTCACCCAGCAACAGATGAACGAAAATGTGGATACCTCCCCCCCTCCATCAACAGCAAAAGAAACGAAGTAATGCCTGGGAGTAATTCCATATCAACAGCGAAAGGAAAATAATGCTGGGAGAACAAGCTGGCATTGTCGGAATACAGGATGTTAATTTCACGAACACAGGAGACATGATACTCCGAGAATAACCAAAATATTAAATGGATACGATATAGGAATACTGCGTGCTATGAACTGTCGCCCGAGGCAAATAAAATGAAGGTTAAAGTTCACTTTGAAAGTTGGAAAAAAAAGACAAAGAAACATAAAAACCGTGAATTACCTCTCTCTCATATATTATCTCAACGAATTCATTTTGCCTGGACTGAAGATACATTTTTTGTTTTGATATACTTCTCATTGGCATTTTTGGATAGTAGACAAAGATACCCCTTTCCACACCCTTGTAATCTGTTTCTTTTATTTTACTTAAAGACATCCCCTCCCTACCGTAGTTTAGTGTTTTATAATAAAATTTAACTTTGAAAGTTACCATACCATGTCGTGTTTTCCATTATTTTCATATGCTGTTCGTTCATCTATTGTATATTTCCGGTTTTGAAAGAGTCTCTCCATGTTTTTATTTCAGCAAGGTGTACCGAACCCAAGGCACACATGTGGTTTAATGTTCATTATATTTCATGAATGTCTTATTATTATTTTTTTTTTATTACGAATTCACAAATGTGTTGTTATTATTGTCTGTTTGCATTAATAATAATGGAATTTGTAATTCATGACTTGCACAGCAGCCGCCAATTAGCATAATAGTTAGGAACCTTGACTGTCGTACAGGCAGTCAGGTTTCAATCCTGGCTTGAGGTAGTTGCCTGTCTAGCTGCACTGATGAGCTGTGAAACAGCGAAACAGTACTGTATGTGGATGACTATATATATATATATATATATATATATATATATATATATATATATTGTTTGGTTTTGTTTTTCCAAAAGGTCAATGTATTTATTTACTTAAAAAGAATGGTTATATACTTAAAAATGCTATCTAGTTTGGAACGGGTTGATTGTTACTGCCTAGTGGTCTGCTAGTGGTGATCGTTTTATGTTATTTTCATAGACAAAGTGATTCCCAGTCTACATTCTAAAATGTTTTTGGATTTGTAAATATTTTTAGCGCTACATTTCCAGCCTGTTTACATGTAATTGCCTAAAAAAGTAGAATAATATTTTTTACTTTAAATTGGCATAGATTGCAGAGTTCCATTTTTGCTGTTTTTTTTTTTTGTTTTTTATTATTATTCCTACATCACAGTTAGTGTACTAGTGTACTTTAAAAGAAATACTTTATTAATAACTAGTGGGGCCAGTGTCCCGTTATAGCCTAGTAAAATATATTTAATCAAGGAATTGCAATTATGACAGGAATATCCGTTTTGATGTTCATGATTACAAGTGGGAAATGAGAAAAAAACAATTTAATGGGGGAGGCCAGCTGACCGGTTTTGCCCTCACTTTTCATAAGCTGGATCAAGGGATTTACATTTCTTATTTTATTAATAAAATCGAGTGAAATGGGAGACAATACGTTTAAAATAAAATGGGAGGTGATACGTTTTTTAAAAAAAATAGCGATATAGTGTATTAGAAAAAAAATGGGATACACTATATATCTAAAATACCTAAACGTATCATATCACCTAGAGACTGATCACATTCAAACCCAAGAGACATTCCTTCTGCTTGAAGAGAGAAGGTTTTTTCAAGCGAACGTGATTAGTCTCCAAGATCTTCAGGTGATAGGTCGAATGAGCACAACTTAGAATAGTGAACAAGTCAGTGCTAAAGTTTGTGGCACATGCCAGGTTTTTAAGCAAATGTTCAGTTATAGAAAACCCGGATGTGTTAATAAGAACATCTGGTTTTACATGTTGTTGGACTCTACTACATTTAAGTCTTAACGACATCCAACCCACGTAGTCAATGCTGCAACTACATTTAAATTTATAAATTACATTATTATTATGGTATGGGAGGGGGGTAGAACGCCTTTGCAACATGATACCATTAATGGTTTTGTAAAGAACACGTCATGTACATTCAAAGCAAAATAGCATCTTTCCACTGTTGAGCAAATCTGGTTGGCATATATAATATTGCATATGGATTTTTAGGTTGCAATTTCAAATTAGATCAATATTATTTGTAAATTGAAAAAATCAACAGCAGGATTAAATCTGAAAGATATTCCAATAATTTCTAGGCTAGAATTTACACTTTTTTTCCTCCTCTCACCACCTGTCTCTTCCTCTGCATGATATATGTAAGCCTTAGTCTTTTGCCCACATTTTGGTTATCATGTGATGCTTTTCGAACTTGACTACAGGACCCTGAATCAACACATCAAATTTTAATCTGATATGACACATCATCTTTTCTGTTCACGATCTGTAAAGTACAAAACATGTCCATATTTTTAAGATTTGCAAAGTTTTTTTTTCTACAATACAAGTTTCATGGAACAACAACAAAACGATTTATTTTTCAGCATGTGTTTTCTTTGTTCTGCACAGAATTTATTTCTAATAGTAAAAAATGGTTTAATGAAGCAGAATTGTGATCGTTTTATGTTACATTTTTAGGAAAAACACGTACCTCACTTTACATTCTAAAATAATTGTTCTTTTTTCCCTTCTTATTTCCACATGTTTAGCTTTTCACATACAAAAAAAGAGAATTTCATTTGTTAACAAATTATATAATCACTCCTGTGATTATTGGGGTGCAAAATTCCTTGATTAAATATACTTATCCGTTCTGTTACTTTATTACTCATATCATGTTTAATGTTTGTGCAAAATTTCAAAAAATTCCAATGCATAGTTATTGACAAAAGTGCGAATAGATTAACAGACTAATGGATGAATGGACAAGGGTGAATTTACAGGTCCACCCTCCTTTTGTCGGGGGACCAGTAATATTGAAGATGCAGAGGGATTTTCTGTAAATAAGTCTGATATATTGTTAAATTTTTTTTAAAAAGTCAGATATCTCAATTTTCACAAAGGGTTTTTACCACTTTTCTACTATCTAGGTATAAACTAAATTAAACTAAATATAGCCATGTTGCCATTACCCAGCACCGATATCCCAAAATTCATGATGATCAATTAATTAGTTTAGGAATGAATCCTGTGTGTATACATAGGAATGAATCCTGTATATGAAACATACACACATACCTAACTTAATATAAATATTTGCATTAATGTAATTGCTTATGTAAAGTATTAAAAAGTTTTATATTTTGGAATTCATTTCTTCTAATTTATTATTTTTTATGATTTTGTTATTTATTAAATAAAATCATTTTTCATTTCCTGTGAACAACTCTTACATGCTGTTAAGAGAGATGTGGGACTCATATCAACCTAAGTCCAATATAAAAATAATATTGAATAAGTAGAGAGATTGTATGTAAATAAGTGATTATTTTATGTAAAATTTAAGCAGAAACTGGCATGTGTACATAAAAATTAAATTAAAGAGTAATGTATTAAGTAATTTTATTTTGGAATTCATTTCTTTTAATATGTGTCTGATATATGTTTATTTTGTCTGGTATATGTTTATTATGACTCTGCCATTTGTTTAATGAAATTTCTTATTCATTTACAGGGAGCAGTGACAAGGGAGGACAACAAAAGTATGAACTAGCCTTGGTGCCCGGTGTTGCCTTGCCTGGATGTTTGGAGGTGTGTGTTGAGCAAAAAAAAAGTGGTAGTAGGCAGGCAGGCTCAAACCTATACTGCGAAGAATGAAAATAACATGAAAAAAAGCCTGACGTCTTTGCTGTTGCATCCATCGCCAAACCAGAAGTGGGGAAGGTTTAGATTAAGGCCTGTCAATCAAAAAGAGTGGTGACTTTCGAAAATCTGTGCAAAAAAGGCGACCCCTCCTTGTAGAAAAATGCCCACTTAAGGGTGAAGGAGTTAATGTTTTTAGCTCATTTTTCGATATTTTTTGTCTGAAGAGTTGAGCTTCAAAACGATACCAATCTCGTAAAAATCCATCATGTCTGTCGAAAGTTTTAGGCAGACATACAAACATGCATACATTTAAACAGACAGGTGAGATTTATGTTATACATTCTTTACAAAGACACCTGTAAATATACTGGAGAGAAACTATATTATTTGAGGTTTGTCTTTATTTATGATTTTATAAGTTGTTAAGATCCTTAAATGAACACTCATATACAAATGTAACTAATTCAGCTCAAGCATTAATCACAGAAGGGCTCCGTGATCTCTGAAAACCAAGATACAAAAAGGAGAGGCAGCATGTCAAAGTGGGTTTTCAAAAATTTTCTGTTTATAAAATACCATTTGAATTTCTAATGAAGTATGCGATTTACTATTTACTTATAATTATAGTTTAAAATTACACATGCAAATATCATTGGAGAGAAACTTATTCATAGCCTATAACTTTGCAATGCTATGTAATTTAAAGAAACTTGTAATTACGCACAAAAAAGCAAACCTCATTCTTCTGAAGAATGTGGGTCATCTTTTTTCACAAATGAATAAATTAATTTAACGAAATATGCAATCACGAACAAAAGACAAACCTCATTCATGTGAAGTGTGTGGGTCATCTTTTTTCACAAATGAATAAATTGATTTAAAGAAACATGCAATCACGAACAAAAGACAAACCTCATTCGTGTGAAGTGTGTGGGTCATCTTTTTCGCAAATGAATAAGTTAAAAATTCATATGCGAACCCACACTGGAGAAAGGCCATATTCTTGTGATATATGTGACTCTTCATTTGCAACAAAGCATCAACTACAGATACACATGAAAACACACACTGGACAGAAATGCCATTCTTGTGAAGTGTGTAGCTCATCATTTGCAACAAAATATCGATTAAAGAGACACATGCGAATTCACACGGGAGACAAGCCTCATATTTGTGAAGTGTGTGGATCAGCATTTTCAGAAACCTCTACTTTAAAATCACATATGAGAACTCATACGGGAGAAAAACCATATTCTTGTGAAGTGTGTGGCTATTCTTTTACAGGGACTTCTAATCTAAAAGTCCATATGCGAGTTCACACTGGTGAGAAACCTTATTCTTGTGAAGTATGTGGTTCATCGTTTACAACCAAATCTCTGTTAAGGCGTCACGTACAAACACACACAGGAAAAAAACCTCATTCTTGTGAAGTGTGTGGCTTATCCTTTTCAGAAACAAATCCGTTAAAAATACACATGCGAACACACACAGGAGAAAAACCATATATATGCAAAATTTGTGGCCTTTCATATTCCCAAGGTTCTACTTTAAAATCACACATTAACACACACACCGGAAAGAAACCATATTCTTGTGTAATTTGTGGCTCATCATTCACAAGTACATATCGCTTAAAAATACATAATCGAACTCATACCGGAGAAAAGCCTTATTCATGTCAAATATGTAGTTCATCTTTTTCAGAAAATTCTAAATTAAAAGAACACATGCGTAGACACAGTGTTCTATGACAAAAAATACAGGCGGGCAGATACATGAAAGACAGGGCCATTAAACCTGACATGGCAATATGGTACAAGCCTGAAAGAACTGCACTCATCTATGTCACTAGCCCAATTAATAGAGCTGAACGGTGAAAAATAACAAAATACCAGAAACTAAACAAACCAAAGTAAAATAATAAAAAACAGGAAAAGGAAATAAACCCTCATTAAAAATGCAGATCTAAGAAGGTCAGAAAAATGACTACCTTCCTATTAAGAATGAGGAAAAATATAAGAAGACAAGGGTCTAGATGGGAGAGAGAAGAAAATAGACACTGCTATGGAATATGCTCGAATAAAACATGCCAAACAAAACCGAATGGCAAAAATTTGGATGGAAATATTCTTTCATTTCTGTCCAAGCAAAAGAAATGTTCCTCACCAAAAAATAATCTGTCAGCGACATAATAGTCTAAAGCTCTTATTAGAAATAAACAGAGTCCGTTGGAAAACTCAGTCACAATTTCCATCATTGACTAATGTACCAGTTCAAGAACACAATCAGAACCACACCACCACTGAACTATTGATCTAAACGGAGTGTCTGTGCTCATGACATCACAACAGGAATCCAATTTAACACCAGGATCTCCTTGGTTGAATAACTCTCCGACAGATTTCTCACCATCAATGAAAAAAAAACAGAAAACAGCCTCTCACTGGACCTTAGTCATTCCTGAAGGCTACTAACACCTGTTTCTTCAGTACTTCAGTACTACTACTTTAGGAACTGCCGGAACAAGTTATTCTTGGAGGAAGATGTGGGGTATATGGTTAGAAAAGAAGAAAAAAATAAAAGAAACGTACCGGGTGTATCTGCATCGCTCTTTGGGAAAGAAGAAGGAAAGGATGGCCAGCGCATTTGTATACGTGAAGGGCATCTTGAGAAGGCAGAGCATGATGGGAGAAGCTATTTTTTTCCTGTCTCTTCCTTTTTTTTCTAGATAGGAGGATATAAAAGCAGAAGATGCGTGATGAAGATAAGGGAGACCTTACCTCAGTGGAGCATAGACTGAAATTGGCTTTTGCCAAGAGTCCATTTGAAGCACTTGGCAAGCTTGCAAGTTTGAGGTGGACCGGCGAGTCTGTTGACATCTTTGCTGCAGAGATCAGAAGACTGACAGGATTGGCTGGTTATGTGGGGAGGAGTCTGGAGATGATGGTAAAGCTAGACCTAGTGAATGGCTTCCAAGAGGAAATCTCCACGAACATGCAGAGAATCATTGAGATCAATACGATGGAAGTGGACGATCTCTTGGTCCACGCCAGAGTCCTAGTCAAGAATGTCAAGGGCCCAATCATGGCTACAGCTGTGAGTGGAAATAAGTGAATGAGGCCCCACTTGAATGACAAGAGACAGGCAGTGAGGCTACCGGAGGGGAGGCCTGCCATCAAGTTCTTCCTGTGCCAGGGTCCTCACCTGCTCAAGGACTGCAAAGAGGCGAGACCAGGGGTCATCTGCTACCAATGTGGATGAGTGGGGCACATTAGCTGCTATTGCGTTGCTGCACGGGACCAGGGAAATGAGTGAAGGAGAGTCATTTCGCCAGTGGTTCCCCTTTCTATGTGGAAATGGCGCACAACGAAACGTTGCCTCAGTTACTGGTAGTAGTCAATGGGAAGAGAGCCATTGCTCTTGTTGACTCCCTGAATGCACCACGACATTGGTAATGAAGAATGTTGCTAGATCATGGAGTGGAGCCAGGAGTATTAAGACCATGGATGGCAGGGATGTGAAATGCCTGGGAGAGACAACAGCGGAAGTACTGGTGCAAGGTGTGCCTATTGGACTACGAGCCCTGGTGTTGGGTCGTTTGGTTGGTGATGTTGATGTGGTTTTAGGTGTAAGTGCGATCAACCATCTGGGGGGGGGGGCGCTACGTTGAGAGGGGGCCAAGTAACTTTTGGATGCCTCAGCACAGTAGGAATGGCAGGAGTGGAAGGTGATAGAAATATCAGAACACAAAAACTAGAGGCTTGCTGCATCAAGGACGAGGATTTCCTAGCGAGGTTCGATGGTGAGAGGTGGACAGTGGAATGGAAATGCATCTCCGGCCCTCCGGAACTACGAAACAAAGTAAGCTGCTACGAGAAAACACTGCAAGGAGAAATAAGAAAAGGATTCGAGGAAGAAGTTGAGAGGTGGATAAAGGAGGGAATTCTGAAACCGTGGACAAGGGAAGAAAAAGGAGTGCTACCATTACTGGCGGTTGTTCAATCCACAAAGAATAAAGTTAGACCGGTACTGGATTTCAGAGAATTAAACAGATACGTGGTCTGCCACACTGGAAAGGTGATTGATTTATGCAGAGGTGATGAGGAAGTGGAGGAAGATGAAGCAGGCCACTAAGATTGTCAACCAGAAGTCGGCTTATCTCCAGATTCATGTAGATGAAAACTCTGGAAACATCAATTGGTCCTGTACAAGGGGAAGTTGTATTGCCTGACGAGGTTAGGTTTTGGGCTGAGCTCAGCCCCAAAAATTATGACTGCCGTACTGAAGATGGTGCTGAGTAAAGACTGTACAGTGGACAAGGCCACTAGGGTGTACATTGACGACATTCTCGTGGAGGAAGCAGATAGCAGAGAAAGTGAAAGGCCATGTTGCGATGTATGGGTTGACTGCAAAACCGGCAGAGTCCCTGGATGGAGGAGCGGCGTTGGGGTTGAAACTATGCCGAAATGGCAAAAGAAGCCTTGTCTTTAGATGAGGTAATGCAAGACCCGAAATCGGAACCAACCTGACAAAACGAGAACTCTTCTCGGTCTGCGGGAGACTGGTGGGACACTATCCAATCACCGGCTGGCTCAGAATAGCGTGCAGCTTTATTAAACGACAAATGGGCACTGATGGCTGGGAGGGCTGTGTGATGAAGGAGGTCACAAACATGCTACAAGATATCGCAAGAGTGATGAAAGAAGACCCAGTAAAGGGGGAATGGTACGTCAGCGGCGGAGATGCGGGGATGATTTGGCATTGGTCGCCGTATTAGAGATGGGAGGCATAACTGTGGAAGATGCGGTGTGGTTAAGGGAAATAAACGACTATTCTCATATCAACATAGCCGAACTGGAGGCTGCTATGCAAGGAATCAATCTGGCCCTGAAGTGGGGATTGAAAACGATTGAAATCAAATCCGATTCAGCAACGGTAGTTTCATGGATCAGGTCAGCAGTGACTGGCGATAAGAGAGTTAGGACCAGAGGTGCTGCAGAAATGTTGATTAAGCGCAGGCTTGGAGCACTTGCAGATTTGATAGCGGAATTCCAGTTGAAGGTATCTGTAGTGCTGATCCCATCAGAAAAGAACAAGGCGGATTTGATGACACGGGTAAAGAAGGCCTGGTTGCAAGAGAGAAAGGAGGTTTCCTCAGTATGCTGTGCAGGGGAGGAAGTTAAAAAGTTACATGAAATGCACCACTTTGGTCAAGAACGGACGTTATTCCTGGCAAGAGAGGTTTAACCGGAAACCACCAAGAAGGAGGTCAGGGAGGTAGTGGAGCACTGTCAGGAGTGCCAATCGATAGACCCCGGACCATTCAGACATGAAGCAGGAGAGTTACACATTGGGAAGGACTGGAAGCGATTGACCATTGATGTGACACATTATCGCCATAAGCTGTATCTGTCGATGGTCGACTGTGGACCGGGGAAGTTTGCCATATGGAGAGAGATCAGGGCAGAAGCTGCATGGGCGATCGGAGGGGTCATCAAAGAAACATTTTTGGAGAGAGGGCCGGTTGAGGAACTCTTAATGGACAATTGCCCCACTTTCAATTAGAAGCCTTTAAAGAAGTGTGTGATAGGTGGGGAGTAAGGCAATTATTTAGGGCAGCGTATCGGCCGAGTGGCAATGGTGGAGAGGAATCATCGCACCATCAAGGCTGCTGCGGAAAAAAGCAACATTTCACCCATGGAGGCGGTATTTTGGTACAACATCTCACCGAAAACCAAACAAGATGAGACAACTGTGCCTCATAAAGCCATCTTTGCATATAAGTGGCAGCATCCGTGCAACAAAACGGTAGGAATTGAGAGTGAAGAAGCTACCATTAAAGTGGGCGAGGAGGTGAGGGTAAAGCCCCCCAATGCAAAATGTACCACTCGCTGGGGGAGGGGGGTCCTAACGGGAACGCAGTCAAAGAACAACGTAATGGTGAATGGCGTTCCCCGGCATATCCTAGACCTGCATCATGTAACCCTGCCGGTGCGCAGTGATGGCAGTGAAGAGGAGGAAGTCAATATCCACGATGCACCCCAATTCGACTTAGCCCCACATTGTGGTTCTTTACAACTGAATGAGAATGTCTGTAGTGAACCTGAAAACGTCAACCCCCAAGAAGTTGTCCCCCAGAGGCCTCAACGTGAGAGGAGGAGGCCTGCTTAGATGAAAGATTATGAAGTGTCTCATTGATCTCAAAGATCAGGGGAGTGTGTGGGGTATATGGTTAGAAAAGAAGAAAAAAAAGAAACGTACCGGGCGTATCTGCATCGCTCTTTGGGAAAGAAGAAAAGGATGGCCAGCACATTTGTATACGTGAAGGGCATCTTGAGAAGGCAGAGCATGATGGGAGAAGCTATTTTTTTCCTGTCTCTTCCTTTTTTTTTCTAGATAGGAGGATATAAAAGCAGGGAAAAATTCCCTTGGGGGGCAGAGAGAAAAGAGTCGTGAACATCTTCTCTTGAAAAGAATTTCGTATTGCTGACGTTCGGATTATGCAGTGTGACATTGGTGGCGAGAGGCCAGATGTGGTCGATTGGAAAGATGAGGGCAGAAACGTGCTGTTATTGAGAGAGTGACTCACTCCTTCCGAACCCCAGAACTGAATCCTGATTATAACCCTAGCGCAATCATTCTGAGGGAACCTGATTTGAACTATGAATGCTGTTATTTTCAATATTTGGTCACGGTTTCCTCGTAGGGTGAAATACGTTTTTTTTTTTTTTCCTTTTCTAACCATATACCCCATATCACATACTCATATGCACTACTATTGATAATACCACACAACACTAAAAACCAAGAAAAATGAATTTTTTTTAATTAATAATTATCATTATATAAATATTAATTTAGAAAAATTCCTCCAAACATTAAATAATCTTAAAGCAATGAGGAAAGACGTTCTCTTCTCTCCGTTCTACTCAATGCTCATGAAGATAACTATTGACAGACCTTTGACAGTACAAAGAACTTTTTAACTTTTCCTTTACCCACTCGGACACTGTCTAATTTTCTTCCACCTATACCAAACGGTGCACGTAATTAAATAAATCTTTTTGTTGTTGTTATAAAATGTTTTGTTTTTCTTTTTGTACCATGTCTGTCTCATTTTCTACAAATGGTGACCTCCAACTGGATTTGAACACACAATCCACTACCCTAACTTATTCTTTAATTTTGTTATTAAGTCTAATGGGAGGCCATCACCTTGTTACAGTTTTCACTTCTGCTTGGCGCTAGTCAAAGCCACAGTCATATGCCATGCAAGAAGCCCAATCTACTCTCATCCTGGGAAAAATGAACACTAACCTGCCAGTGATGCGTGCGTGTGTATGAATGAATTGACTCAAAGTGTACACAGTCTCTTGTGAGGAGTTCAATTTGTGGTCTACTGAATGGATACAAGAGAGCGGTGCTGACCATTGATGGAAATAGCATGGCCAGCAGGAGAGCGATCTAATTCAATCTGCAGGTTGTTAACAGGATCCTTGTAGTGATGGAGATGCTGGCTATGGATGGAGATCTATTGGGGTTCGATCTCTTGCTCAGACTTAGCATCATCCTTTTGTTGGGTGGTGTTCATATAAGTGAACATGGTGAGGTCAATTTCCTGAATGAAGTTACTAATGTCAATGCTGCTGTCACAGTGAAAATAGAACAACCCAACTTTGATATCTTATTTGACCCAACTAAGAAACATTGGACTGGAAGTGGTCAGGTGAGTAGCTGATAAAATAACTGATCAATCAGACACCTAAATACACCTTCAGAAGGACTATAAATACAAATTGCAAACTTGGATTCACAATGGATGACTGATACCATACTCAGAGAATGAACTCGGTCCCCGAAGGGAATAATCCTACTGATGGCGATTGTTCAACATAATAAAGGAAAAGTGTGTCATATTATGCATGACTGTGAACTGAACAATTATGTGGAAGCATACATAGCACTCGCCATTGTATGCTCACAAAAACTGTATTGGACTTGAGAAAAGCTTACCTTCAGGTGCATGTGCGCCATTCTTTATGACCGTTCCAAACCGTGGTGGTAAAGGGGCAGAGGTACTGCCTCATTAAGATAGGATTTAGGCTTGACAGAGCCTCGTCCATTATGCAGGCGATTGTGGAAGCTGTTCTGTCCAAGATTGTGGCTGTTCAACAGGAGACATCAGCATACATTGACGACATATATAGGGAGATATTGACAACAGTGTGGCACCTGCAGAGTGAAACAGCATTTTCTTTGATTTGGGTTGGAAAGCAAAGATCCAGAGTGGTTTGAAGACGGTGCAAGAGTGCTTGGATTGGAAGTCTGAGCGTGACATTTTGCGATGGAAGCATGGAAGTGTGATTCCAGATGTCCCAAAGGTTGTGATACGTCGTTTCTATTTTCTCTATATACAGGGAACTGATCGGGCACCTGACAGTGTGTGGGTGGCTCCGAGAAGCAATGTGCATTATAAAGTGAAGGGGCAATGCCATGATCCAAAGATGGGATTACACCACAGAAGATGCCCTACACAGACAAGTGGTCCAAGAAACAATAGCCAGTGTGAAACAGAGCGATCCTTCACACGGCCTATGGTGTGCACACAGACAAGTCAATGTATAAATAGATACCAGTTCCCTGGTGACCACCGTGCTCCTGAAACACTACAATGCTGTGCTTGAAGACGTGTTGGCTGCGACCCAAACATGACGCCCAGCACATTATAACTTGGCTGAACTCGATGGAAGACTGGAGGGCATCAACTTAACGTTAGAATGGAAGTACAAAGTGATACGCTTAAAAACAACTCAGTAAGCGTATATCACTAGCTAGAAAGATCAGTGAAATGTTTCTCCATCAACAATTGGAAACGATAAAGTCGCTGGTATTAATAGAAGAGTATGGACTGTCCATGGATGTTGCTTTGATCCCGTTGAACTAGAATTTAGCAGATCCTATAAAGGTGGCTTGAGAGAATGAAATCTGTAACTGAGCCTTTGATCGTTGCCACAATAGGTGATAAAATAATTAGTCAAATCATGGATGCGTAATGGACATCCATGCATCCAGCGTACAGCAGGTTTGCCTAACGATTATTAAAGCTGATGTGGAGCCGGCTGGAAAAGTATGTGAAGAATGTCAGACGATTAATCTCGACCCAGTTCATCGAACAAAAGGAGTAAAAGTAAAGGCTGGGAATAGCTATAACTCACTATAAAGACTAACACTTCCTGACGGTCATCAATTGCAGTCCTCCACATTTTACCATTTAGCGGCTGTTGACACAACAGGACTCCAGAAACCTTATTCAGCATCTTGAATAAATATTTTTTTGAACACATCCCACTAGAGAAACTGCTTACTAATGACAATACATTTACTAGGGCAGAATTCAGGGTGTTTTTTACGCCAACCATGGAGTGCGCCTGCACTTTTGGTGTGCTCACATTGCAGCAGGACGATGCCATATCAATATTAAATTGATTGCAACTCGAAAGAGTTGCTCTGTTCAGGAAGCAGTAATTCGTACAATATCACACTTAAGGACGATGCCTGATTATTGACTACACCTGTCCATGAGATATACAGATATGAGACTAGGATAAAGAATATCGACTCAGTGCCCACATCACCAGCCTCTTCACAAAACCAGTACTATCTCGGCAAACCAATATGGGTCAAGCCGCTTTGTTATAAATGCACATCCAAGTTCCAAGAAAGAACAGTAACAGAAATGATCAGTTCGCAAGCAATTGCCAATAGTGTCGTCCTACACTATGTGAAAGACATGCAACCCTGGCATAATGCCATCCCGTTTGATGAAGCAGAAGCAACTTCAGATGATACTAGGTATATTACATTGCCTGGTCAACAAACCACACACAATGGAGTATGGACAAATGCCATCCTATCTCGCTGCAGAGGTGATGACATTTTAGATAACACTGAACATGTCACACTACTGACAGACAACATGAAATGGAGAAACCTCAGAATCACCCATGCAATGAAGCACATGCTGAAAATTACCAGTGCGGCCTTGCACATACTACGATAAGGGACCAGGGGGAAGTATAAATAATGCGCATACACGACTCGACCAAAAGCAAGGCTCATACTCATTTGCATAAAAGATGATGATCTTTTTTGTGTGGGTAGTATTTGTTTCAGAGTCAGAGCCGTTAATTTCAAAAGGGTAGGGGGAAGTAGTAGGAGACAACTAAAATAAAAAGTTCTACTTATAAGAAAATTTACTAAAACTGAAGATCTCAGGATTTCGATTTTGAAAGAAGTGGCTTACCGTTAAAGCAGCTGCGCGTTTGTGCCTGCAGAGCACAAATTGAGAATCAAGATGGCGCCCGCATGCTTTTATGCGGAAAAAAGTCTCATGGAATCTCGGGGAATTTCGGAGAATCTTGTACCCTGGTTCCATAAATAACGAGGAAAGGAAAGCGGGAGGACAGACAATTTTTAGTCACTAAAGCGAACGGACGTGTGTAAAAGAAGAGGTAGAAGAAAAGAATGTGGTGAACAAAACAAACAACGACTCGGTTGAAAGTAGAGTTGTAAAAAACACAAGCTATTTCGGCATGACGTCAGGATTTGAGCCCAAGCTAATTCCCCTGTTTGATGGCAGTAGCACTGACCACTCAGTGCAGGAACGGGTGGAAAAAGCAGAATTAATATGTCAGCTCAGTGGGGTGAAGCGTATGGAATGCATGGTCCCAATGCGCCTCACTGGGGGAGCATATGCAGTATACCAGCAGTTGGCTGATAAGAATAAAACAGATTTCGCCTGCATCAAGCGTGCCCTTTTTACAGCATTTGCATTAGATCCAGTTACTGCATGGAAGGAATTCATGGCACGAAAATTACATCCCGGGTAAACGGTGGATGTGTATCTGGCTGAACTAAAAAAGCCATCGGTCCTTTTTGGAGGGATGTCAGACAAAGGTTTGGTGTGCGCCTTTGTTGCAGGACCTGGACGCAGCTACAACCTGCTATAAGTGTGGAGGACCCAACCATTTGGCCCGTGATTGTCTTTCGTCACATCAACCAACTCGGAAACTTGACGGGCCGCAGTGCTACAAGTGCAATAAATGCGGACACATGGCCCGCACCTGTCCGGGAAACGGGCAAGGGGAAGAAGCTACAGCGCCAGTCTTCTCCCCAGATCGTCATTGAGCAGTGCACTACCCACTGTAAGCATACACATTAATGGAAGCGAGCGCCTCGCGCTTGTGGACACTGGGTGCACCCAGACTCTCGTGAACAAGATATACTGTTCCACTTGGAAAGCAGAGAGAATTCCAGTACTAACTGTAGGCAGAGGTTCACTGATCATTATCCGTGCAAGCATCAACGACGGGCCTGCAGTAGCCGTGCGAGCCCTGGTTGGGGAGGGAGAGCTTCTCGGGTACGACCTACTCTTGGGTATGGACTTGATTACACAACTGGGTGGAATTACTGTGGACAGAACCGGCAAGGTACAGTTCTCCCGATGTGAGGAACACTTTGTGCTGCCATAACTCTCGACGAGCCTGACTTTCGTGCAGAGTATGATAGAAACACCAATGCATGGACGGCGTTGTGGAAGTGGTCAAACGATCAGCCACCAATATCCTTGCGGACCCGGTTATCGGAATATCCCCCACCCATGTGGTTAAGGGAACAGTATGAAGAAGAACTGCAAATGTGGATCGACATTGGCTGGCTTCTTCCATACCCAGAGGATGAGCTTGGCCCCCCCACGAGGGCTGATTCCCTTGATGGCCGTCGTACAAGAGACCAAACAAAAGGTCCGCCCCGTCCTAGACTACCGTGAGCTCAATGAGCATGTCGACCCATATACAGCAAGGGCTGATGTGTGTGCACTCAAATTAAGGGAGTGGCGACAGCAGGGATCGAACGTGGCAACTCTGGACCTATGCAGGGGCTATCTGCAAATACGCATTGAGAGGAAATTGTGGCCATTTCAGACTGTGGAAATTAGAGGAACCCGATATTGTCTAACCAGGGTAGGGCTCGGTCTAAATGTGGCACCAGGCATTATGACAGCAATCATGCATGCTATCTAGCAGCAAGATGAGGCAGTGCAACAGGCAACATCCTCATACATCGATGATATATTCGTCAATGAGAGCCTCATGTCAGCGCAATCGGTTAGAATGCACTTTGAGAGCTTTGGACTGACATGTAAGGAACCAGAGCATCTGTGCGATGGAGCAAAAGTTCTCGGCCTGCACGTGCACAATAGCCAGGAGGGACTTTGCTGGAAAAGAGGAAGTCACGTCTCCAAGGTCCCATCAAACATCACTCGACGAACAGTGTTTTCACTTTGTGGAAAGATGGTAGGCCATTTCCCTGTGTGCGATTGGCTCAGGGTGGCCGTGGCGGCCATAAAAAGACGTGCAACAGCCGTGTCGTCGGGATGGGACGATGCAGTACACAATGTCACCCTAAGGAGCATGCTGACAGAGACTGTGTCCAGGGTGACCAGTGATGACCCTGTTCAGGGAAAGTGGTGCGTCAGCAGGAATGAGTTCACAGTCTGGGTGGATGCTAGTTCACTTGCCCTTGGAATTGCCCTTGCAGTTAATAATTCCATTATTGAAGATGCCTGTTGGCTTCGGCCAGAGAATGATTCGAGGCACATAAACCTGGCTGAACTTGATGCCACATTGAAGGGTGTTAACTTGGCGCTTCAATGGCAAGCCAAGGTTCTACATATCATGACTGACTCGGCATGCACTCATCAGTGGATAACCGATGCATTAAGTGGAAGAGCATGGCTGACGACACGAGCATCGAGTGAGATGTTAATTCGAAGACAGTTTGCCACCTTGGTCGACACCATCACAGAGTACGACCTGACCGTGGATGTAGTGTTGATCAGGTCTGCGCTCAACAGAGCAGATGCTCTGACAAGAGTCCCTCAACGATGACTTCTGGCTGGTTCTCGGAGAGATTCTGATAATCTGCAAACACATGTGCAGCAGTTGTGTGTAATGTGGATGCAGTGCCCATCATGGACATTCATCGACAGTGTGGACATCCTGGCATCAAGCGGACACTGTACTTTGTACAGATGATTGATCCAGGAGTAGAAAAAAAAGATATCCGGAGAGTGGTGAAAAGTTGCGAGGCCTGCCAATCCATCGACCCAGCTCCAGCACGATGGAAGAAAGGGGAATTGGGAGTGAGTGGTAAGTGGCAGAGAGTGGGCATGGACATCACACACTACGGTGGCAACCACTTCCTTACCCTCATCGATTGTGGGCCTACACGTTTCGCGGTCTGGAGACTCCTCGGGCGCCAGGACTCTTGCAACATTATTCGCCAGCTGTCATCCGTGTTCTGTGAAAGAGGTGCGCCCGATGAAATGCTGACGGACAACGGCCCAGCCTTTTGCAGCCATCAGATGAGGCAGTTCTTACAAGAATGGGGTGTGCGGCTGCGGCTTAGATGCGCTTATGTGCCTTCGCAGCATCAAAACAATTGCAGCCAGGAAGCAGTGCACCATCGCAGAAGCTGTGTACTGGTATAATCTCATACCGAAAGATGGCGTCTCTCCAGGAACGGCGCCTGCAAATGTAATCTATCAGTACCGTGTCCGAGAAAAAGGAATCCACCCCGATACAACTGTGGCCACTGAGATAGAACGGAATCGATATGCCAAAGGTGATGCTGTCTGGGTGAAGCCGCTAGGAAACCGATGTACTGACAAGTATAAATGGGGCACAGTGACCGATGTGGTGAGTCAGCAGTGTGTCCAGGTTGATGGCGTACCTCGTCACGTTAGGGACCTACGGCCGGCGACACATGTACCACCTTCAGTGGACAATGAGAGTGACTCTGACTCTGAGACGAGTGGGCCATCGCTTTGGTTTGCACCATCCCTATCAAGCAGTGACTCTGTGATATCAGTAGCTAGATGAAACCTTCCCCGAGCATCAGGCGGTGGATGAGAGCGCACGTGAAGACGAGAGTAGCACTGTCTCCCTTCGCAGAAGCACCCGACGGCGGCGATCACCATCCCCCTGTCGTCTCTGTGATCATGAGATCAGGGGGGAGTGTGGAGAAAGAAGTGGCTTACTGTTAAAGCAGCTGCGCATTTGTGCCTGCAGAGCACAAATTGAGAATCAAGATGGCGCCCGCATGCGTTTATGCGGAAAAAAGTCTCGTGGAATCTCGGGGAATTTCGGAGAATCTCGTACCCTGGTTCCATAAATAACGAGGAAAGGAAAGCGGGAGGACAGACAATTTTTAGTCACTAAAGCGAACGGACGTGTGTAAAAGAAGAGGTAGAAGAAAAGAGTGTGGTGAATGAAACAAACAACGACTCGGTTGAACGAACACAATCATAACATCTGTTTTATTTGTTGGGAATTATTTTGTACTAATGCGATATTTTCAATTTTTAAAAGGAGTTAAGGCATTCATGTAAAAATGTGACTGACACACAGGCGGGCACAGACATACAAAAAACGACCCTATATACGACCGATTATACATCCAAAGAAATTATTTAAATTAGTATTTCTCTTCAACATTTTAACAAGTATTTAATATAATGGTGGCGACTGAGACGTATCTGTCTCATTATAATCAAAGTTCAAATGTGATATGATGTATATTTGACTTCATTATCGAAATGGAATCGATGGCTTGTCTATTTAATGTGTAGAATAAAAAAGTAGACAACAGACAACATGGAAGTTTAATAATACTTAAAGAGTCGAGTTTTACAAAAGAGTATCTTCTTTGTAGATTTCATACTTCTTTGTAGATTTCATGTCACTGGCAAGTTTGAACAGCTATCAAAAGTATAGTAGATAGTTCACTGTTTTATTTTTTCCTTTATTGTACCTCTACTTGTTGCAATAACTTCAGTTGCCGATTTTTCCTTTCCAAAAATATAAATATGTTCTCGCAACAGTTGCTTCCTGCCGATGGGGTGTGGTGCGTCGATGGTGACAAAATAAATGTGTGGGTCGATGCCAATTCATTAGCGTTGGGAGTCTCATTAGAGCAAAGAGGAAACATGTTTGAGGACACATGTTGGCTTCGACTCATAAGTGATACTCAGAACATCAACCTGGCAGAATTGGATGCTGTTGTAAAAGGTCTGGCGCTGCAATAGCAGTCGAAAAAATTGCACCTGTACACAAAATTATCTCTGTCTACCACTGGGTGTCTGACACACTTTTGGGATGAACAAAAATCCATACTAAGGCGGCCAGTGAAATCTTGATCCAGCAAAGACTAGACATGCTGAAGAGTCTGGTCTCTGAGTACGGGCTATAGGTGAGTGGAACTCCGATAGCATCACACTGTAATCGTGCTGACCAAGTAACCCGTGTGCCTCACAAATGGTATGAAGCCATGAAAATGGGGTTGGAACATTCTGTGCGATTAAGCCCATGCCAAATAAAGGAGATTCATGTGGTAAGCCCTCTTTAACTCTTATTGATTATGGACACGTTTTGCGACAAATAACCAGGCAAGATTGAGCAAATATTTTTCATTAATTATCATCCATCTTTTCTGAGCGAGGTGCACCAGAAAAGGTCTTGATGGACAACAATGCCGCTTTTTGCAGCCAACAAGTCCAGCAATTGCTAGACAAATGGAGTGCCCGGCTACGATTGCAATGTGCTCATGTACCCTCAGGAAATGGCATTGCTGGGAGGAGCCATTGCAGCATTAAGAGAATTACTGCCAGGAAGCAATCAATGCACTATTACAGAGGCCATGCATTGGTATAACATCACGTCAAAGGATGGGAAGTCACTTACAACAGCGCCTACCAATGCCATACACACATACCGTGATGATTATCACAATACTAAGATTATGTCAAGCATTGCATGGCCTAAGGGCTATATTGAGAATCCATTGTTAAGCAGACAAAAAGTGGTGACAGGCTATTTGGAAGATACTTTGCTGGATATTGAGGCTTGCAGTTTACATTGTTTCTTCTGCATGGTTTAGGATAATGAATGTTTGCCACATGGTAATTTCTTTCTGAAGAAATATTCTTATATTTTCAAGTACATTGTAATTTCTGACCATCGCAAAAGTGATTTTTGTAGTTAATCCAGGCTATTTTTCTTTTATTTTACTTCAGTCAAAGTTTCCGGTCATCAGAAATCCTCTTCCTAGGATTAACGCTTGATCTTTGTATGAGATTGATATATTCATGGAGGAATAGATCAGTATAAATTCATTCATAATAAATGATGGTCAATACACAGAGTTAGTATAACATGTTTTTTTGTACAAAAAGGTACAATATAACAAATCAGATATTTATACTCGAATTTGAATTTGAATCCAATATAGATTGAATATGAGTTTGTTCTCGAATTCCTCATTGCCAAATCTGATCTCTGGAGAAAGATATTCAGTATAAATTAATCTATTATATAAATCTCACCTGTCTGTTTAAATGTATGTATGTATGTATGTATGTATGTATGTATGTATGTATGTATACCTAAAACTTTCGACAGAGGCGACGGATTTTCACAAGATCGGTATCGTTTTGAAGCTTGACCCTTCGGACGGCAAATATCGAAAACTTGACTGAAAACATTAATTCCTTCTCCCTCAACATGGCACTTTCATACAAGGAGGGGTCGCTTTTTTCGCCGATATTTTCGAAAGATACCCTCTTTTTTCGATTGACTAGCTTTAATTTAAACCTTCGCCACTTCCGTTTGGATATGGATGCAACTGCAAAGACGTCACTTTTTTCACATTCTTTTCCTCTTTCATGGTATGAGTTCGAGCCTGCCTGCCTAATACCACTTTTTTTTTTTTTTTTTGCTCAACACACCTTCAAACACCCGGGTAACGCTGGGCACCCAGGCTAATTCAGAATAAATGATGACGAACACACAGAGTAAGTATAAAAAATTTATTGAACAAAATGGTACAGTGTAACAGATCAGATATTTACATTCGAATCGTATCTCGAATGTCATAATATCAAGATTTATTTACTCCCCAGTGGTTACTGCTTATTAGCATCTTTTATAGTAATCCATTCTTACGGAGTGTCAGAATCTTCCACTGTATAAAAGATATAGATATTCGAATATTCTATTAACGTTATCTTTAGCTATCAAACGTCTAGTTAGTAAAGTGCTTACGAATATTAAACCAGTAAACTTCGTTATAGTATTTTTTTTTCTTGTGGTATCTTGATTTTACCGGATTCCAGTACAAGAACTCATCTAAACTGTGTTGCATGAGGAACTAATCTCAAGTTACACCGCTAGAGTAACGTCCCTTGGTGGTGACAGACTTGTATTGTAGAGAATGGTGCGAGAATAAAATAAAATGCCAGTAAACAAAGTGTACGTGTTTTGTTGTTTTCATTAATGGGAATCTGCATGCAAAGATAATGAAACATGTTGCCAGCAGTCGGATGAACAGAGTTCTAAGGAAGAATACAAAATGGAAAATGTATTGTAAGAAAAATAAACGAAGATAAGTAATGTTTGATTTATTGCGTTACATTGTGAAATGATAAAAGAAGAATGAATAAGAATGCCTTTCGTAAAGGTTTTATCAGCTTAAAATATATACACGTGTTTGGCAAAATCAATATGGCGGAATCCTTAGTTCCGGCCAAGGGGAATAACTATGATTCATTTCCTGGAGAGTTACAGTAATTTATTATAACATTTTCCCCTTCAACAATAATTAAGTATGGAATTACAGAAGTTAAATTTAGTCTGTTCAGTACTAGGTTAAAAAGTCCTTATATTTACTTGGAAATCGCCGCATTCTGGACGATCTCCGCACTGACTCACAGGGATTTTTGTTCTCAGCATCCACATCGTGGCTAGTATGGATATGTTCAGGATCAGGTAAGGGATTCTTCTCCTCCACGTTGATATTGTTTTCGTCAGGTGGCGGTTCTTTACGGGCTTCAGGGCTTGCAGTATTGTTTTCATCGTGTTCGTCTTCTTGGTTTGAGGAGTTAGGGGCCAGGTCTCGCACATTGACAGTAGTTTCCGCACCAGAGGGTAGTCGTACATGAGCATAGTAGGGGTTTATGTCTAATAGGGTAGCAGGGGTTACTGGAGGGTCGAGCTTACTAGACTTAGTATCGTTTCTGACATATACTGGGCCTGGTTTCGCCCAAGTGGGAACAGAAGTTCCGGAGGAAGATCTACGACTATATTTGAACATTCTCTCATGAGGAGTCGTATTGGTGGCAGTGCATAGTAACGACCTGATTGAATGGAGAGCGTTTGGTAGTATATCTTCCCAATGAGGCAGTTTCATGTTGCTAGAGTGTAAGGTCGTTTGGATGGCCTTCCATAAAGTTCCATTGAGCTTCTCAACTTGCCCGTTACCCTCAGGGTGATACCTACTTGTTTTAGAGGTGGCGATACCTTTGCCACGTAAGTAATCTTTGATTTCTCCTGCAAGGAAGTCGGCAGCCCGGTCAGTGTGTATCATATCGGGCATGCCAAAAATAGCAAATAGTTGGTTTAGGCAATGGATCACGGTTTTACTAGTCATATCCTTACAGGGGAAGGCAAAGGGAAAACGAGTATATTCATCAATTATGGTGAGTAAGTATTTGTTACCACGTACAGAAGTAGGTAAAGGGCCTTTAAAGTCGATGTTTAGTCGCTGAAAAGGTAGTATAGCCTGTATGCGTGTTCCTTTGTTACAACTGGCAAATTTAGGTTTCAAATACTGACAGGAGGGGCACGAGTCTGTTATGTTTTTAATTTGTTCTAAAGAGAAAGGAAGGTTTCTTGTCCGGATGAAGTGGCTGAGTCGCGTGACTCCGGGATGGCATAGTGTAGCATGCAAGTCGCGGAGGTCTTGCAAAGTGTGCGTTAATGCAGAGATGCGAAAAAACGTATCAGCAGCTGTATTTTCCGTTCCTGGGTGGTAAGTAATGCTGAATTTGAATTGTGATAGTTCGATCCGCCAACGACATATCTTATCATTTTTAATTTTTGATTTTCTCTTATTATCGAACATAAAACTGACGCTCTTTTGATCTGTAATAACTTTGAAATGTCTCCCGAGTAAGAAGTGTCACCACTTTCGAAGAGCTTCGACAATCGCAGCAGCTTCCTTTTCGACCGCGTGATGTCTAATCTCGTTCGGGCTTAGTGTCCGAGAAAAGAATGCAACGGGTCTACCCTGTTGGTTCAGCGTAGCAGCAATGCAGTATTTACTGGCATCAGTTTCCACTACAAATTCTTTGTCCGGATCAACAGTTATAAGGGTGGCATTACTTAAGTCGGTCTTCAGCATCTGAAAAGAATTTAGAATAGACGGGGGTAGTGGAAACTCCCTGTTATGGTTCAGCGGCAGTATCTTATCAGAAAAATTTCGAATGAATTTACTATAGTAAGAGAACATACCAATTATTCGTTTTTGCGACTGTAAATTTAGAGGCGGTGGCATTTCAAGGAGTGGTTTTAGCCTCAGGTAATCAGGAGTAATTTGGTTGTTCTGGATTGTGTACCCAAGAAGTGTGATAGAAGTAGTAGAAATGATGCTCTTACTTTGGTTGAGTGTGATGTTGCATTTTTTTGCTACATTATAAAACCTTTGAAGGTTGTAATCATGTTCTTGTTGATATCCTTTCCGCATATCGTGACATTGTCTACATACACAAAAGTATCTGTTAATTTTTCTCTTTCTACAATGCCATCGATGCATCTTTGAAAGGCACTCACTCCGTTAGTGACTCCAAAAGGGATACGAGTAAATTGGTAAAGTTTTCCATTTACTTCGAATGCTGTGTATTTCCGATCGGCGTGACTAATTGGGATTTGATGGTAAGCAGACTTCAGGTCAAGTGTTGTAAAAACGTTGTATCGAGCTATGTCATCAATCATTTTAGTAATGTTAGGCATGGGATAGGCATCTAGTTCTGTAAATCTATTTATGGTGTCGCTGTAGTCGACCACCATTCTTTTTTTTGATTCTCATTAGAGGTCACTAAAACTTGGGCTCGCCAAGGAGATATAGAGGGCTCTATTATGCCTTCCCTCAGCATTCTGGCAGTTTCCTCTTTAATAAAAATGTTGTCAGTGAATGAGTGACGACGAGATTTGGTGGCAATAGGGGTCGTCCGAGTAGAAAGATGAGAGAAGAGGGGAGGAGGAGAAATTTTGATACATGGAAAACTGTTACTCTTACCCATCGCTCCAATAACAAGTTCTTCCCTGGGACCGTCGAATTTCAACGTCACAGTTTTATATTGTTTTAGAAGGTCTTTTCCGACAATCATATCCGTGAACAGGTCCTTAATTACTTCCACCGTCATGGCGTGGTGGTTTTTACCATTTAGAGAGATGTCAACAACAGTTTCGCCGATGATTTTAGCATGATGATTCGGGTCCGCCAATGCTACGGTTTTCAGTTTGGGGATAACAAAAAGTTTCAGCTTTCTTGCTGTATTTTTGCTAATGAACGTCCCCACGCTGCCGGAGTCTACCCTAGCATTCACTACCTGCCCATTTATTTCGCATTTGGTGTAGGTGATGTCTTTGGCACCCGTTCCTAGTCAGGAGAGATTGGGTGGGGGGGAGTCCGGGTCGTACAACACAGCAGCAGAAGAGGAGGATGATCTACATACCTTAGCCCAATGGCCATTTTTTTTACATTTTCTACACTCGGCATTACGCGCAGGACACATCGCCCGTGCATGCCGTATGTTCCCACAGAAGAAACAAATTCCTTTTTGTAATGTATTTCCTTTTACAGCGGCTAAGGGAGTTTCTTCTGGTTGAACTACGGTAGCTGTTACGCTCGGGTGGTAAACGAAGCTGGCCGTATGCTTCTCCGCTTGTTCTAGGGACCTAGCCACTGTAAATGTCTCTTGTAGCGTCGAGAAAGGTTTTTCAAGTAGGCGCTGACGGATAGACGAAGACGAGATGCCGCTAATGAACGCGTCCCGTATATATTGTTTTTTGTTTTCCTCGGCACTTACCGCTTGAAATTCGCAAGATTTAGCGAATACTTCCAATTGTTGCATGAACTCGTCGATGGTTTGTGTCGGTTTCTGTTTACTTGTTAGGAGTTGATGTCTGTTAAATACAATGTTTGTTGGTTTCATATAAATAGCGTCTAGCGTTTCTATGGCGCCGTTGTAATCCGTGGCGTCGCTTATAATTTCGAAAATTGTCGCCGAGACAGAATTGATCAAAGCGAAAAGATTTTGCGCATTGTTTTCGATTTGGCCGTTATTTAACGTGCGTAGATAGTATTCGAATGTTAACTTCCAATGTTTGTATATTTTTTCCGAATTCAGAGCAGTTGGTTCTGTGTTAAATCTGTCTGGCCGCAGTAATTTGTCCATTTTTTTTTTTTATTATTTTAAGCTGATAAAATTGAAATGATAAAAGAAGAATGAATAAGAATGCCTTTCGTAAAGGTTTTATCAGCTTAAAATATATACACGTGTTTGGCAAAATCAATATGGCGGAATCCTTAGTTCCGGCCAAGGGGAATAACTATGATTCATTTCCTGAAGAGTTACAGTAATTTATTATAACACATTGCACACACACACACACACACAAAAAGTTTGTTTTGCTTTATCTGGTCATTGTGATCTATTTGTGTTTAAATAATATGAAAAAAAAAAGTTTAAACCAATTTAATCGGCCGTAAAACACAAGATCGTATTGAAAAAAGTGTCCGAACTTAACATAGAAGGGATAAATAGACCAGTGGCTGGGATACGACCCCCACAACCCCTGTGTATGGAAAATAATCTGTCAGCGAACTGGAAGCTGTTTAAATTAGGATGGAATAACTATGCTATCATCACGTATCTAGCGAGACAGCCAGTACCATACCAAAACGGCGATGTTGCTGCATACACTTGGAGACGAAGCATTAAAAGTATATTATGGGTTTCAATTTTTGACTCCGGAAGAAGAGAGAACACCCAATGAAATTCTCCAAGCGTTCGATAAGTATGCCATTGGAGAAATTAATGAGACATACGAACGATATATCTTCCACACAAGAAAACAGGGAGAAGGTGAAACAGTGGCAGCATTTATCACGGCACTCTGTACGTTGATAAAGACATGCAATTTCTGTGAGAATTGCGTCTCTTCCATACTACGAGACCAGATAATTCTTGGAGTACACAACCCCCACACCCAAGCGGAACTGCTTAAAATGAGACAGTTGAACTTACAGAGATGCATAGACATATGCAAACTATCGGAAAATGCAACGCTAGTCTAGAATTCTGAGACCCGAGTCAGTTAACAGAGTGGACTTGAAACATAAGGGAAGGCCAACAACCACAAAGTAACGAAGGGTGTAGGGCGTGTGCATTGCGACATGAACCCGGAAAAGAGTTTTGCCCAGCTTTTGGGTGTTTCAAATGCAATGGAAAGCACCACTTTGCAAAAAGATGCAAATCAAGAAAAAAGCATATTCGGTTTGTTGGAAAACAAGATGATAGCGATAGCAGTAATGATGGTTCAGACTATGGACACGTGGACAGTGTGACCACGAAAGAAGGAATCAATTCCATCAGACCTGAAGTGATAAAGGCAGAAATGATGGTCAAAGGAAAGCCGGTTGTTTTTCAACTAGATAGTGGAGCCTCAGTGAACATCCTGAACGAGAAACATGTGGCGGGAAAAACACTTGAGCAGTCCAATAAGACCCTTGTCATGTGGAATGGGTCACAAATGAAACCGTTAGGAGACCGTCGGATAAAAATGATAAACCCAAAAACCGGACTCAAGTATGCAGTGAAGTTTGTCATTGTAAAGGAAGACTTCCATCGTCTACTTGGAGCGAATGCCATCCAGCAAATGGCACTCATTAGTGTGAACAATGACAAATTTAAGAGGGTTGCAAACATATCTCAAAAAGACAGCAGCCAGCACCTGAAGAGCATCATATCCGAATTTCAGGATGTATTCCAGGAAGAATTGGGTATGTTACCTAGAGAGGTTCATCTGGAGGTGAACTCCAACGTAACACCACATGTTGCAGCGGCTCAAAGAATACTAGTGGCTATGAAGGTAAAAGTGAAAGCCGAATTAGAAAGACTGGTCAAAAAAAAGGTAATTGAACCAGTGAACTAGCCAACACCATGGGTAAGTGCCTTATCACTGATAATCAAAAAAAAAATGGAAAGTTACGGATATGTATTGACCCCAGACCATTAAATAAGGCTCTTAAACGGGAGCATTTCCAGTTACCGATAATGGACGATCTCCTCCCAGAACTTGCTGATAGCAAAGTTTTCTCAACTCTTGATCTAAGGCATGGATTTTGGCACCTGAAGTTAGATGAAGCCAGCAGTCGCTTGACCACTTTTGCCACTCTATATGGTCGGTTTCAATGGAAGGTTTTACCATTTGGAATTGCTCCAGCCCCGGAAATATTTCAAAGAGAACTATATAATAATGTGGCCGATTTGAAAGGAATCATCAACAAAGCAGACGATCTTCTGATGTCAGGATTGGTAAAACGATGGAAGAAGCAACAGAGGACCATGATAGAAAACTCAGAAAGCTGTAGCAAAGATGTTGTGATCGTGGGATGCGATTGAATGCTGAGAAAATTAATTTACGGCAAACATTTGTATCATTCCTGGGTCACAGGATGACCAGTAAGGATTTACTTCTAGATTCTGAGAAAATAAAAGCCATAAAAGATATGCTATGGCCAACAGACATTAAGGAAGTGCAACGATTGGGAGGATTCGTGAATTATTTGGCAAAGTTTCTGCCCCACATCTCTGACGTGATGGCTCTAATTCACAACTTAACAAAGGCGGGTGTGTAACACCAAAGAGAGGCAGCGTGAAATCGTCAGTGACCATTAACTTTTAGTTAAGACACAGTAGTATTAGTTGGGAGAACTTCTTTGGTTGTTGAGAACATGGGGCGTCGTCCTCATATTGAGAATCGCCACCCCATGTGGGGGCGAATGTAACACCAAAGAGAGGCAGCGTGAAATCGTCAGTGACCATTAACTTTTAGTTAAGACGCAGTAGTATTAGTTGGGAGAACTTCTTTGGTTGTTGAGGACATGGGGCGTCGTCGTCATATTGAGAATCGCCACCCCATGTGGGGGCAAATGTAACACCAAAGAGAGGCAGCGTCAGACCATTAGGGTCGATGTGACGCTTTTATTTAACGTTAATATTTTATCCTGGGCAATATCGGGTAATTGAAAGATAGATGTTAAGATCTTATTCCGGGCTACACCGGTTAACTAAAAGATATATGTTAATATCTTGTGCCGGGCACTACCAGAGAACCTTGCTGGCTTCAATTCTGCCAAAGTATTTTTTTTCCTATTTTCTTTAAAGCGAAACAATAATAATGATCTAGTCAAAATGGACCTGATAGCCCTGGGTGGTGGACGGAGTGACAACTTCAAAGCAAACATTTGGTTGTTTTTCAAGTCGAACGATGGTGACAAATGTCCGATACACTCATACCCAGTGCGAAAGGGGAAGCATTTGTTTTTCAGGTCGAGCATCTCTTTTCTATTTTTTTAAAAAGCCGAAACAATAATAATGATCTAGTCAAAATGGACAGAATGATAATTTCAAAAACATACGTTTTGTTTTCAAGTCAAGCGATGGTGACAAATTCCGATACAGTCATATCCAGTGCAAAAAGGGAAATATTTTTTTCCTTTCATAAAACTGAGGATAAGAGAAATGAATCCAAAATATTAATTGAACCCGAGTTCAGAGTGTTGAACCCGAGGTCGATTCCGGTGCAACGATGGTGACAAATTCCGATACAGTCATATCCAGTGCAAAAAGGGAAATATTTTTTTCCTTTGATAAAACTGAGGATAAGAGAAATGAATCCAAAATATTAATTGAACCCGAGTTCAGAGTGTTGAACCCGAGGTCGATTTTGGTGCTGACGTGGTTATCCAGTGCCCGGAATGGCTGATTGTTTTTTTTTATGTTGTGGGGGGTGGCTAGTGTTCTGCCGTCGCTCGAACTGTCCAATGGGAGCGGTCTGGTTGGTGACGTCGGGAGTTGTGATTGGTCGACGAGAAGTTGGGGATTTCCCTGCACCACCCAATGCTCTGATATACAAGGACATGCAGGACCCAATTTGGGCAGTCTGAGTCGGAATTCGCTCTTGCCGGATCGAACATCGCCACCCTCTCTCCCCACCTCACCAATAGCCATGATAAATTTAAGTCCTGTCTGCGAGTTCAAACCGAAGTTACAGTTTGTACATTTAAAACGAGAAGATTACAGAATTCTATCACTGAATTATAACGCTTAAATATTAACGAACCAATAGAGAAGTATAGTATTTGCTTGCTTATTCCAACGGAAATTTGTTTTCTTTCTTCTTCACTCTGACCAAGGACTATAGTTAATTTTATCTGTTAAAAAAGAAAGAAAAAAAAAGAAAAAGAAAAATCCACGGACACAACCAAGAAAGATTTTAACTTAGAGTTTCTCCACACGGCTATTGAATGTAACTATCATTGATATCTACTAAACTTGTATTCCAGAGCTGTATAGATTATATATAGATAGATATGTATTCCTTTTCTTTTTATTACTTAACTGTTGCTTATTTAATACATTTCATATAACCTACTCCCTGGAGTCGTTTGTTTCTCCTTCGTACTTCGACTTATAATTTTTTTTTTTTTTTTCAATTCCTATCTTGAATTGCTGATAATTTCTTTTTTTTTAATTGTGAGACTGCTTCGTCGGCGCGCCCCAAGATTACCAATAACTGAACCCGTAACTGAGTCCAGTACTATCCGGTCTGGTGGTTGATGCAGCAGAGAAAATTCCACCATCGGACGCCTCGCCCCATCGAAGAAGTGCATAATTGGTGACGTGACGCACGAACAGTTTCATAGATGTGCCATGGACGTAGTCTCAGATCCATGAAGAAGCTTTTGAGAAAATCAAAAAGTTGGTGAGTGAAGCACCAGTATTGAGAAACTATGACCTCAACATTGGTTGTTCAATGTGATGCAAGTGAGAAAGGAATGGGGACTGCATTGCTACAAGAAGGTCAACCCTTAGCATATATTAGCCGAGCACTTATAGACACAGAAACCCGATATGCACAGATTGAAAAAGAACTATTGGTAGTGGTTTATGCCTGTGAACGGTTTCACTAATACACATTTGGTCAACAGGTTAGAGTACTGACTGATCATAAACCATTAGAAGCAATAATGAAAAAGGAATTGGGGAAAAGCCCAAAGTGACTGCAAAATATGTTAATGCGGTTGCAAGTTTACAATGTGATTGTTCTATACCATCCTGGTAAGAAGATGTTCCTAGCAGACACATTATCAAGGGCATACATTCATGGAGTGAGCAATGAATGTATCGACGACGACGACGATGATGATGATGATGATGATGATGATGATGATGTCCAGGAAACAGAATATATTCCAGTGACAGAGGGAAGGTTGCTCAAATTGCGCTCAGCTGCAAAAGAAGACAGATGTATGTAGATGTTACAGCAAGTAATTGTGGAAGGATGGCCAGAAGACAAAAGTACATCTTGACCCAGAGGTGAGATCATATTTCAGCATGCGGAATGAAATGACAGTATAAGATGGATTAATATTCAGAGGAAACCGAGTAGTAGTACCAATAACACAGCGAGCAGTGTTAAAAGAAAAATTGCATTCCACACACCTAGGGGTCGAAGGATGCTGCAGAAGAGCAAGAGAATGCTTGTACTGGCCAAATATGAATGGTGACATCAGAGACTTTGTCTCAAAATGCCCAACGTGCAGGAAGTATGAGGTAGCCAATCCTGCAGAGCCTTTAATGGTTCATGAAATTCCGGAGAGACCCTGAGCAAAAGTAGGAGAGATTTCTTTAGCTTTGCAGATAGAAACTATCTCTGCACCGTTGATTAATTTCTGGGAAATTGACCATCTCCCGACTACACAAGCTAGAACGGTGATCACTAAGCTTAAGCACCATTTTGCACGACATGGGTGGTCACTGATAATGGGCCACGACATCAGGTGGTCACTGATAATGGGTCACGACATCAGGTGGTCACTGATAATGGGCCACAGTTTAGTAGTCAAGAATTCTCCACCTTTGCAAGAAAGTGGTGTTTTGCACATACACCCGTCAGTCCTTACAATAGCAAGGCAAATGGAAAAGTAGAATATGCGGTAAAGATGCCAAAGAACCTTTTCCGGAAATCAATGGAAGATAAGGCTGACCCATACCTAGTGATGCTGGATCACAGGAGCACGCCAACCAAGGGTCACTTATCACCTGCGCAGAAGCTAATGTCAAGAAGAACAAAGACACTTTTTCCAACCAGAGAGGACATACTCAGATCAGAACTACACAAAAATCTAAGCAAAACAGTTAAGTGGGACAGCAGCAAGCAAAAGCATTATTTCAACCGGAAAGTAAAACCACTTCAGCCAGTGCAACATGGAGATGTGGTACGTATTAAACCACACATAAAAGGTCAGCAAGAGTGGAAGAAGCCAGTTGTGTGGCAGAGACTGGATGAGAGGTCACACCATGTCAAAGTTGATGGGGAGTTGCTCCGGCGTAATAGGGTGGATTTTAAAAAAAACAGCAGAAGCACTCCCATCACCATCATTGATCCCTCAGTCATATTAAAGGCCTAGCGAGGAGGCACCAATAACTGAACTGCCAAGTATAGAAGAGGTTTGTAATTCGCAAACACTTCAGCTCGAAAGTAATAGAAGTGAAGGAATGAGGCCGGCGACACCATCCCCAGCAAACCAAAATACTGAAGGGATGAGGATGACACGTTCAGGGAGACTAGTAAGGAATCTGGCTAGATTCAAAGACTATACAAACTAATTAAGTCCAAGTGAAAAGGGCGGAATAATCCCTATTAGGCTGGAGGGTAGTCAGCCCAGTGAAGGCCTAGGTCACAAGGACAAAGCATTGTTTTGTTTTTGTATTTTAGTTATTTTATGTTTTTATTAGTGGAACTTTTTTCTTTGTTGTTGTTCTTAAAAGAGGGAAGATGTTGCATAAGGAATTAATCTCAAGTTACACCGCTAGAGTAACGTCCCTTGGTGGTGACAGACTTGTATTGTAGAGAATGGTGCGAGAATAAAATAAGATGCCAGTAAACCAAGTGTATGCGTTGTGCTGTTTTCATTAATGGGAATCCGCATGCAAAGATAATGAAACAGCCTGAAGGTGTATCCAGCTTAGTGCTGTTACTTAGGTAATAAAATTGGGAGAAATTGCACCATTTTTCGTATGAACCAGAGTATAGCTGTGTCAAGGATATCTTATTTGGGTTTTAATACTATGCTGTTTTGAATAGTTGAGCAGGGTTTACTTGCAGGGTGTAGTATCCTAATATCAGGTTTGACCAGGTCAAAGCCTTGTACAGAGAGACTGAAAACACTTGAGGATGGTGTCTATCTAATAAAAAAAACCTGGATTGGATTCTTGGTAGCATTCAAACATTCTCAGCTCTGACCTGTTTAGTCCGGTTCTTCAAACATGACTGCTGACATCTTGACTGCTGGCCTTATATGCCCTCATTTCAGTGTCTAGCCTCATTGATATGCAAATCACATCAAACCATAGTCTAGTAGGCAATTCAAATACTGTAGTGTGGGTTAGGTGTTCCTTGAATCGATTTGTTTGTGAAGAGGCACTTCACAGAAATTAGGTTTCCTTCTGTTTTCATTTTAGTTTCTAAGAAATGAAGGGACAATTTCCTAGGAGTTACATTTGATTTCTCTATGAGATACATATTCTCCATTACTTTTCTAACCTTAAGTTAGTAAAGCAGTGAGTAATATGAATGAGGTTTGCCTTTTGTGTATTTTAAATAACACTTTTTTGTAAATGAGCTGCACGTTACAAGAATAAGGTTTCTTTTTTTTATATCCCTTTTCTTTTTTTTATTTTACTTCAGTAAGTTTTAAGAGATCAAGGGGCTCCCTCCTAGAGCTAACACTTGATTCTGTTAGGATTTAAATTTATATCCGAGGGCTCTTTTACGAATAGATGCTGTTTCCTTTATGACTGCTATTTGTATTTCGTTACAGCTTGGTCTTCGAGGGATTGTTTCTAAGTATTTATGAAGATTCTTTTTTATTAAGCCAGTTGCTCCAATCACAACCGGTTATATCTGGTGTGTGTTTGCTTGTGTTGTTTTAAACTGTGATGTGTAAAGCAGTGAGTAATATTAATATTCCTCCAACTAACCACTTAACTATGTTATATCTTTCTTGTAATCTTTGTTTGGCCTTACCGGATTTCAAAACCAGAACTAACCTGTTCAACTGTGCTGTTATTGACATAGCACCACTAGGAGGTGCATTATTCCTGGTATGAGCCAAGGTGTAGCTATGCTAAGATCTTATTTAGGTTTTAGATACTGTGTTATTTTGAATATTTGATCAGGGTTCACTTGTAGGATAAAGCATCACCATGTCAGGATAACCTGACAGCTCCCTGTATACGGAGATGAGCAATACTCAAAGAAGCAATCTAGTAGTTTTGTTTTATTTTACTTTCTCAGAAATCAAGGGGCCCACAACCTGGAGCGAACACTTGAATTCAATGAGATACATAGATATTCGAATGTTCAATTAAAGTTCTTTATCTCTCAAACACTGAGTTAGTAAAAAAATTGAGAACATAATTTTCCTCTCTCCAATTGTAGTATATCTTTTATTTTGGTTTATTGGTCTTTCTGGATTCCCAGACAAGAATTTATCTAGTCTGGTGGAGTATCCAGCTTCGTGCTATTACTTGAAGTAACATCACTTGGAGAAGGTGCACCATTCCTTGTAAAAGCTAATGTGAGTTAGCCATAGTGAGATCTTATTTGGGCAGTGAATACAAAATGTGATTTAGAATATTTGGTCAGGGTTTACTTCTAGGGAAAAGTATCATCATGCCAGGTTGTTTTGACAAACCCCTGTACAAAGAGAGATTTTAGACACTCGAGGATGGTGTCTAGTATACATTAGTTTTTTTTGTTTTTTTTTATTTTACTTCAGTAAGTTTTAAGATATCAAGGGGCTCCTTCCTGGAGCTAACACTTGATTCTGTTATGATTTAAATTTATATCCGAGGGCTCTTTTAAGAATACATGCTGTTCCCTTTATGGCTGCTATTTGTATCTCGTTTATAGCTTGGTCTTCCAGGGATTGCTTCTAAGTATTTCTGAAGGTTCTTTTTTATTAAACCAGTTGCTCCTATCACAACCGGTATAATGTTTATTTCTTTCAGAGACCATGTCGTTTTTAGATCATTTTTAAGGTCCTGATATTTTGTTATCTTTTCCTGTTCAGCGCTATTAAGGCCAAAATCATTTGGGACTGTGACATCGATAATGAGCGCAGTTCTTTCGGGCTTGTTCCATATTACAATATCTGGTTTGATAGCTTTGTCTTTTATGTATCTGTCCGCCTGTATGTCTTTGTCATAGAACACGATTAGTTGTTTCATTTTACTTCAGTCGAAGTTCTCAGAAATCAAGGGGCCCACAACCTGGGGCTAACACTTGAACTCTATATGAGATACATAGATATTCGAATGTTCCTTTAAAGTTCTTTATCTCTCAAACACTGAGTTAGTAAAGAAATTGAGAACATAATTTTCCTCTCCCCAATTAACAATTTTTATAAGTTGCAGTATATCTTTCATGTTGGTCTCTAGGTCTTACTGGATTCCAGGACAAGAATTTATCTAGTCTGGTGGAGTATCCAGCTTCGTGCTATTACTTGAGGTAACATCACTTGGAGAGTGCACCATTCCTCATAAAAGCTACTGTGGGTTAGCCAGAGTGAGGAGATCTTATTTGGGCAGCAAATACTATGTGATTTTGAATATTTGGTCAGGGTTTACTTTTATGGAAAAAGTATCTTTATGCCAGGTTGTTCTGACAAACCCCTGTATAGCGAGACCTTAGACACTCGAGGAAAGTGTCTAGTAGGCATTCAAGTTCTCCCCTAATAGTCAGTGTGTGTATGCATGTGTACTTTTAAATTAGAAGCCCCTATAAACGATGAGACATGTACATAACATAAATGAGTGGTTAACCGAGATGAATCTCCCAACTGCATCCTCATCAATTACTACCTTCCATAGTTGTTGTCGTCTAGCCACGTTTTGGCCAACTAAGCCTCTGGCCAGCTTTGGTTAGGATTGAAACCACTATTTTCAGACGATGCTCACCTGGAACCGTAGAGATTCAATATCTCTATCCACTGTGCAACAGGCCCCATAGGGCGATCAAGCTTGAATTTTTTGTTCTTATGAATCCACGTTTATTTGTTATCTGATCTTCCATTGTTGGGTCCGTACCAAATGATATATATTATTTAATTATTGGAATTCTTATTGAGATGATCAATTTGTATTCTTTATCCTTTCATTTTATTGCAGACTATTATCCTCATCTTCTAGTTGTTTCATGATGTTTCGGCCAACTATTGCTCTGGCCTTCGTCAGATGGTTAACCGACAATGAAAGATCAGATAACAAATAAATGTGGATTTATAAGACCAAAAAATCCAACCTTGATCGTCCTTCATGATCCATGGCATAGTAGATAGAGACATTGAATCTCTCCAGTTCCATTGTCTGAAGATAGCGATTTCAATCCTAACCAAAGCCAGCCAAGGCTTAGTTGGTTAAAACGTGGTGAGACGACAACTATGGAAGGCAGTAATTGATGAGGTTTAAATTACACATTTTGTAATTAATGAACTGCATATGTTGTAAGAATAATGTTTCTCTCTTTCTTTAAATATCTTGTTTAATTTTTAAGAGATCAAGGGAGCTAACTCCTCCCGGAGCTAACACTTGATTTCATTACGATTTGGATTCATATCCGAGTGCTCTTTTTAGATTAGATGTTGTTCCACTTATGGCTGCAATCTGTATTTCATTACAGCTTTGTCTTTTCCAGGGATTGTTTCCAGGTACTTTTTAAGATTCTTTTTCACTAAGCCAGTTGCTCTTATCACAACCGATATAATGTTTCTCTTTCAGAGACCATGTCATCTTTAAATCATTCTTGAGGTCCTGATACTTGGATATCTTTTTCAGTTCAGCTCTATTAATTCATTTAGGATCGTGATATCAATAATAAGCGCAGTTTTCTCAGGCTTGTTCCATATCACAATGTCTAGCTTTATGACCTTGTCTTATATATATATATATATATATACATATATATATCTTTGCTTGTTTTGTTTAAACTGTGATATATAAAGCAGTGTGTAATATTAATATTCCTCAACCTAACAAGTATTATTCTATTTAACTTAGGTATTCTTCTCCCTAACTTAAGTATGTTATAGTATATCTTTTTAAATCTTTGTTTGGTCTTGCTGGATCTCCAAACAAGAATTAACCTGGTCAAGTAGAATATACACATTAATACTGTTGTTGATGTAGCACCACAATGAAAAGGTGCACTATTCCTGGTATGAGCCAGCATGTAGCCATGCTGAGAACTTATTTAAGTTTTAGTTACTGTATTATTTTGAATATTTGGTCAGAATTTACTTGTAGAATAAAGCATCCTAACAATCCTCAGGCAATATTCGAAGAAGGACTCTAGTAAGCAGTTTGTATGCGTGGGGACTTGAAAAATAGAAACTCCTACAAATATGTAGGGAAAATTGTAGTGTGACTGCAATCACAGGGTGGGCTGCTAAGGATGGCATGTGCAAACTCGAAACCCGACCGATAGGACACGAAAAGGTGACAAATCATCAGGTTCGATCGCATCTTAATTTGCATGAATGAGAGAATATAAGGTTGGCAGTGAAGATGTTGGGCTCAAGAACCAGACCGAACGTGTTAGAGCGGAGAATGTTCGAATGCTGCCAAGAATCGAGTCCAGTTTTTTTTTTCTTTTAGAAGCTATTTTGGCTTTAAATATGGGGCCGATGCGGCCGAGATGAAATGGGAAATTTTAAATGATTCACGTTGAACATGGAAAATTAAAAGTCGCGTTGAAAATTGAAAAGCATTGTCAAAGGGAGAATTGAATGAGTCGTGTCAAACTGCAAAGGTTGAAGATATAATGTCTTTTTGTTTGTTTTAATTCTCAGTGGGATTCGTTGGATTTTCTTTAAATATCGTCGTCAAATGAACGTGTTGGAATGCAATTCAGACGACTTGTGTCATTAAAGTCGTCATTTCTCAGAAAAAAGAAAAAGTTGTCGTTTTTAAACAAAAATTATTTCATGAAAGTACAATTCAAGTCGGATTTTATTGTGTTTGAAAAAAGTCGTTGCTGTTAAAAGAACTTAAAATGTGATTCAGACGACTTGTATGTATTTAAAAGTTATTTTTCAATGCAGAATTTAAAATGAAATCGTGTTGTCCTGAAAAAAAAAAGGTGTTGAACAAAAGAGTTACTTTGCTGAGAGTACAATTCATGTCAGATTTTTTTTTTGTTTTTGAAAAAAAAATCGTCACTGTTAAAAGAACTTACAATATGATTCAGTCAACTTGTATGTAAAGTCGTTTTTAAATGAGAAATTTAAAAATTAATTTGCGTGTCTGGCCATAGGCCAGCTGTGTCTAGCCATAGGCTAGCTATGTCTAGCCGAGAATCGTGGGCTAGCTGTGTAGCTGAGTATCCTGGGCTAGCTGCGTCTAACCAAGTAGCCCCTCTTCTGCTAAGGAGTATCTGTCTTTGTCGGATACTACTCCCCTACCCAGATTGTGATCGTGAGATCAGGGGGAGTGTAGGGAAAATTGTAGTGTGACTGCAGTCATGGGGCAGGCTGCTAAGGGTGGCATGTGCGAACTAGAAACCCGACCGATGTGACATGAAAAGACAACACATCAGCAGGTTTGATCACGTCTTAATTATCATGAATGAGAGAATATAAGGCTGGCAGTGAAGTTGTTGGGGTCGAATCAACCTTTCGAGAACCGGACTGAACATGTTAGAGCGGAGAATGTTCAAATGCTGCCAAGAATCGAGTCCTGGTGTTTTTTTAATTAGAAAATGATAAGACATGTACATAACATAATTTAGTTGTGCATTTGCATAGGCCTATTTAAATTGCATTTTTTTTTTTAATAATGTTGCAAGAATTATCTCTTTTTTTTATATTACTTTTGTTAGTTTGAAGAGATCAAGGGGGCTCCTTCCTGGGGCTAACACTTGATTCTATTACAGTTTAAATTTATATCCGAGGGCTCTTTTTAGAATAGACACTGTTCCCTTTATGGCTGCTATCTTGTATTTCCTTACAGCTTGGTTTTCCAAGGATTGCTTCAAAGTATTTCTGAAGGTTCTTTTTTTATTAGGCCAGTTGCTCCCATCACAACTGGTATGATGTTTATTTCTTTCAGAGACCATGTCGTTTTTAGATCATTTTTAAGGTCCTGATATTTTGTTATCATTTCCAGTTCGAGTGTGTGTTTGCTTGTGGTTTTTTAAATGTGATAATGTTGCAAATGATGAGCCACACGCATCACAGGAGTATGGTTTCTCACCTGTGTGTGTTCGTATATGAGTGGTTAAATTAGTATTCCATGAAAATGATGCGCCACACACTTCGCAAAAATAGGGTTTCTCGCCAGTGTGCATTCGCATATGTACAGTTAAATTAGATCTTGCTGTGAAAGAAGAGCCACACACTTCACAAAAATATGGTTTCTCTCCAGTGTGTGTTCTCTTGTGTAAGTTTAAATAAGAAGTTTCTGAAAATGCTAATCCACACACTCCACATGAATAAGGTTTTTCTCCGGTGTGGATTTTCAAATGTCTTTTTAATCGATACGATGTTGCAAATGAAGATCCACATACTTCACAAGAAAAAGATTTATCTACAGTGTGTGTTTGCAGGTGTCTCTTTACTTGATACGTTGTTGCAAATGAAGAGCCACATATTTCACAAGAATATGGCTTCTCTCCAGTGTGGGTTCGCATGTGTATTTGTAACGTAGTTGTGCTTGCAAAGGTTGAGCCACATACCTCGCAAGAATAGGGTTTTATCCCAGCGTGAGTTTGAACATGTTTCTTAAATTGAAATGATGTTGCAAATGATGAGCAGCATATTTCACATGAAAAAGGTTTCTCTCCAACATGTGTATGCATATGCAATCTTAAAGAAGACTTTGTTATAAACGATAAACCACAAGCTTTACAAGACGGTTTATCTTCATGGTGTGTTTTTATGTGTGCTTTTCTCTGGGAAGTTGTTGCGAATGCTGAACCACAAATTTGACAAGAATAAGGTTTCTCTCCAGTGTGAGTTCGCATATGTATTTTTAAATGAGAATTCTCTGCAAATGACGAACCACAGGCTACACATGAAAAAGGTTTGTTTCCAGTATGAGTTTTTATGTGTCGCTTTAATGCATATTTTGTTGCAAACGATGATCCACACGTTTCACAAGAATGTGGTTTTTCTCCACTGTGTGTTTTTATGTGTCTTTTTAGTTGATATGTTGTTGGAAATGAGGAGCCACAGTCTTCACAAGAATATAGCCTTTCTTCAGCATGTGATAGCATGTGTTTATGTAACTCATTTATTTGTGAAAAAGAAGAGCTACACACGTTGCAAGAATGTGGTTCGTTTCTAGTGTGTGTTTGCATGTTTCTTTAAAATAGATATTGTTGAAAATTATGAAGAACTTCACAAGGAAATTTCACTATTTAAATTTTATTTCAGTTAGTTCAAAATAATCAAGATGCTCCTTCCCAAAGCTATGACCTGTGTATTTGTACATACATTTTTTAAACTTAATGCTTTGTGAAATAGACACACTATGCACATTACAATAATTGTGTCTACTTAGTATGAATTTTAACGTTTCTTTAAATGAGATAGTGTTGCAAATGACATACCCTCTAACATGATTATGGTTTTTTTCCAGAGTGTATACATGTGTAATGTTAAATATTTATTTAAAATCACATGATAAAGTATGATAAATTAAAAAGTTCACCTAATGGTTTATATCCTATTGTTATATCCGAGTAATTTTATCTCTTATCTGCGCTTATGTTACAAATGCCAAACTACATAGGTATAACGCTTCTCTTTTTCCTTTAATTTTTAACTCAGCTCTTAGAAATCAAGGAGCTTATAACTAAAGCTAACACTTGAATCTTATGTTTCTTAAAGAATCTTCCCTACTTCTCAAACTTTTAGTTAATAAAGCAGTGTTAGATATTAATTTCCATCTATTCAACTGAACACTTAGATATACTTTATTATTCTTGTATTCTTTTCAGATTTCATTTATCTGGTGGAATATCTAACATTATGCTGTTACTTTAAGTAATAACACTTCTCGTATGGGCTTTAAATACTATATCATTTTAGACATTTGGTTAGAGTTTACTAGTAGGAAAAGTATCAAAAGACACTCTACGACATGTAATGTGAGATACATAGATATTCAAATGTTTCATTAGAGTCCTCCTTCACCTCTCAAACACTGAGTTACTAAATAAGCAAACATTAATGTTCCTCTCTCAAGTGACCAGTTATATATCTTTCTACTGGTTTCTTGGTCTTGCAGAATTCCAGGACAATAATTAATCTAATCTGATTTATATAAAGCTTAGTGTTATTATTAAGGGCTTCATCACTTGGAGAATGTGCACCATTTCTCATATGAGCCACATCGAGTGTATCTTATTTGGGCTTCGAGTAGCACATTTTTTTTAATATTAGATCAGGGGTTATTTCCGGGGGAGATATACCAAGTTGCCCAGACAAACTCCTATGCAGAGAGTACTTAGATACTTAAAAATGGTATATGAAAATGTTTATTTAAAATACCAATTTTTGAAAATATACATACCTCACACAGATCAGGTCCATGTTTTATTTTGTATCTTAGTTTAGTTAATTTTATGAAAATAAGGGGCCCCCTCCTAACACTCGATTTATTTATAAGTTATATATATATATGTGTGTGTGTGTGTGTGTTTTTTTTTAAACTGTACTTGATAATAACAAACTACAAGCTTCACAGAAAAGCAGTTCCCTTCCAGTACATTCCTATGTGTCTCTGTACAATAACAAATATTATTCCTCTATCATTTTAAGCTCCTTACATAAAGTGGATTCCTGCTTTGTCTCTGAACAATAACAAATATTATTCCTCTATCATTTTAAGCTCCTTACATAAAGTGGATTCCTGCTTTGTCTCTGTACAATAACAAATATTATTCCTCTATCATTTTAAGCTCCTTACATAAAGTGGATTCCTGCTTTGTCTCTGTACAATAACAAATATTATTCCTCTATCATTTTAAGCTCCTTACATAAAGTGGATTCCTGCTTTGTCTCTGTACAATAACAAATATTATTCCTCTATCATTTTAGGCTCCTTACATAAAGTGGATTCCTGCTTTGTCTCTGTACAATAACAAATATTATTCCTCTATCATTTTAAGCTCCTTACTTAAAGTGGATTCCTGCTTTGTCTCTGTACAATAACAAATATTATTCCTCTATCATTTTAAGCTCCTTACATAAAGTGGATTCCTGCTTTGTCTCTGTACAATAACAAATATTATTCCTCTATCATTTTAAGCTCCTTACATAAAGTGGATTCCTGCTTTGTCTCTGTACAATAACAAATATTATTCCTCTATCATTTTAAGCTCCTTACATAAAGTGGATTCCTGCTTTGTCTCTGTACAATAACAAATATTATTCCTCTATCATTTTAAGCTCCTTACATAAAGTGGATTCCTGCTTTGTCTCTGTACAATAACAAATATTATTCCTCTATCATTTTAAGCTCCTTACATAAAGTGGATTCCTGCTTTGTCTCTGTACAATAACAAATATTATTCCTCTATCATTTTAAGCTCCTTACATAAAGTGGATTCCTGCTTTGTCTCTGTACAATAACAAATATTATTCCTCTATCATTTTAAGCTCCTTACTTAAAGTGGATTCCTGCTTTGTCTCTGTACAATAACAAATATTATTCCTCTATCATTTTAAGCTCCTTACATAAAGTGGATTCCTGCTTTGTCTCTGTACAATAACAAATATTATTCCTCTATCATTTTAAACTCCTTACATAAAGTGGATTCCTGCTTTGTCTAACACGATTTCTATAATAAAAAATGCAGATAACTCTTTTAAATACCCCTTTTCTTTTATATTTACATCGATAAGGTTCCTCTCCTTTTTGTATCTTTCTTTAGTTTTTTCTTGGAGATCACGGGAGCTTCCCAGTGGTTTATTTCCAGTTTTCTTGAAATAATTACTGCAAATGATTAACTACACACAGTTTACGAATACGGTTCTCCCAGTGGGTTTCCACATGTGTAATTTTAAACCACAATTATTTGTAAATGGTAAATCACGTACTTCATAAGAAATAGCAATTTTTCAAAAACCAATATCGACTAGTATCCTTATTCAGTTAGTTCTTAAAGATCATTGGACCCTTCCTGTGACTAACACTTCATGTGTTAATTAGTTACATATATATATCATAATGTTCATTTAAGGATCTTAACAACTTTTCAAACCATGAATTTTGATTGCCTTTTTGCAATCAAGAAAAAATACTTATATATTTATATATATATGGGTTTAAATAAGATTTCTTTTGCAGAATCACACACACATACATCTTTAATGCATTTCCATCTATGCTTTAAAATGATGCTCAATAATGACAAGATACAAACTTCAAAATAATAATAACATAGTTTTTCTCCAGAATATTTACAGATGTCTTTGTGAAGAATTCTTGTTCTTTAAACATCTCCACAACTTCTCAACTCATACACAACTAAAACAATAATAATAAAAAGTGTATATTCTTTATATGTGTGTGTAAATTATCATGTTTTATGGAGGAAGCAACTCACAAATACTTTACTATTTTCCCATACATTCTTTAAAACCATGCTCGATAATTGCAAGCCACAAACTTCACAATAATATGGTTCCTCTCTAGAATACTCAGATATGTTTTTTAAAGTAGAATTCTTGGAAAATATTGATCCACTTCAAAAATAAGTTTCGTCTTCAGCAATAACTGTAACTTGATTTCATTGACTTCCCTTGTCACTGCTCCCTGTAAATGAATAAATGATTTCATTAAGTAAATGTCCGAGTCATAATAAATATATATTAGACACACATTAAAAGAAATGAATTCAAAAAATAGATATTTTTTTTTTAATTGAGGGGTTACCTCACACAAATACTTTACTGTAATTCCATGTATTCTTTAAAATTATGCTTGATAATTACAAGTCACAACTTCACAATAATACACTTTCTCTTTAGGATATTCATGTCTTTTTAAAGCAAAACTCTGTGAAAATATTGATTCAATTTTTGCAAAAAGTTTACTTTTCAGCAATATATATGCGCAATATACTTTCATTTTCCTCCCTGCAGATAAATGAGCGATGTTATTAAACAAATGGCAGAGTCAAAATAAATATATATCAGACACACATTAAAAGAAATGAATAAAAAAAAAATAAAATTACTTAATACATTACTTTTTAATTTAATTTTTATGAATGCATGCCGATTTCTGTTTAAATTTTACAGATAATAATAATAATCCATTATTTACAATCTCTCTACTTATTCAATATTATTTTTATATTGGACTTAGGTTGATATGAGTCCCCCATCTCTCTTAACAGCATGTAAGAGTTGTTCACAGGAAATGAAAAATGATTTTATTTAATAAATAACAAAATCATAAAAAATAATAAATTAGAAGAAATGAATTCCAAAATATAAAACTTTTAACACTAAATATATATATATATATATATATATATATATATATATATATATATAAGTTAGATATGTGTATATGTTTATATATTTGCAGATAAAGGATTCACTCCTAAACTAATTAATTAATCATCATGAGTTTTGGAACACAGGTTTTGGGTAGTAGTAATGTGGCTATATTTAGTTTAATTTAGTTTATGCCAAGATGGTAGAAAAGTGGTGAAACTGTGTTCGTTACAACTCTACTTTCAACCAAGTCGTTGTTTGTTTCGTTCACCACACTCTTTTCTTCTACCTCTTCTTTTACACGTGTCCGTTCGCTTTAGTGACTAAAAATCGTCTGTCCTCCCGCTTTCCTTTCTTCGTTATTTATGAAATCAGGGTACGAGATTCTCCGAGATTCCCCGAGATTCCCCGAGACTTTTTTCCACATAAAAGTATGCGGGCGCCATCTTGATTCTCAATTTGTGCTCTGCAGGCACAAATGCGCAGCCGTTTTAACGGTAAGCCACTTCTTTCTCCACAGAAAATCTTTCGTGAAAATTCAGATACCTGATTTTTGTTGAATTTCAACTATATATATTAGACTTCAATGAATGAATATTTTCGAAATTTCATTTTTTAGGGTATTTTAAAAGGTTTTAGGGAGCATGAGCTGGGTACAAGCTCCCATTTGAAATTTCAAATATATCAGATTTGCAGTGAATTCTATCTTGTTATCAGCAATTATATAAGTAAGATCCCCTGAATCTCTATTTCTTCTTAAGACTCTTTAAGATTTAAATTTTAAACATTTTCAATATCAAAATTATGTAATAGATTTGATCAAAATTCAAATAAGTATTCCAGGCACAAGGTTTAGTATCATTACATCTTGATTTTAATTTTCATAAGTGGATGTAATTATTGCATGTTATCACATTTTTAGATGTGTCGTCTAATTAAATGATTTGTTTTGCAGTTGCTGGAATTGTTTGCTTTTTAAGGTAAACAATTGCATATCAAGTAAACATTTTAAGTTTTTATTCTGCACATAAAATCACTATAATATAATGTAGTAGGCCATCTATTTGAATGTTGTCGTTGATAATCGTATTTGCTTAAGTAATACTATTAATAAATAATTCCATCAAGAAACTTCCAGATCATAATTTGGAATAATAATTTTCGGAAGAGGTATGTTTTTACTCAGGTAGTAATACATTCGGCAATCATAACATTCTTTGCAGTTAAGTGACTATTTCCATTTCCACACAAACTATTTCACACCCATTCATGGACAGTTTTGTCTGAGACAAGTCATATATTTCTCTTCTCGCCTGTTAGATGGAATTAATGGATTCAGTTTGCCTTCAATAAATTTCCAGACTTATTTTGTACAGGCATTTAAAATTGTCAGTTTGTATTTTATGAGATGACTGATCAATTTTTATGATTTCAAGTTCAAAGGAACAACTACAGCAGGAATTGGAAGACACTCTGTTAAAGCCTGATAGTCACTGTTGGTGAATTTAAAAAATGCAATCTGAACGTGAGGACACTTTAGAAGAATGATATGCAAGAACATTATGTTTTATTTAAACTTGGAAAAAAATGTCACAAACTGCTTCTGGCTGCTTTTGGTCCATCTTGCATGAATCGAGCATCAGATTTTGAGTGACATAAAAGATTCAAGGAAAGCATGGAGCCTGTGAGCGATGATGAGAGGTGTGGGAGAAGTAAGGAAGTTAGAATACCAGAGTTGATTGGCCAGACAAAGAATTACATGGCTAAGAATGGTCATGTGTTTATAGAGACAATAACTGCAGAGTTTGATGTCAGTGTGGGAATTGTACACACAATTATTTGCTAGGAACAGAAGTTGCAGAAGATTTGCGTGAAGTTTATCCCAAGGGTGCTCAGAGAAGATCAGAAAGAAAGACGTTGTCATGACAGTAGGGAGATGATCGAGATGATCAATTTGAACCATGCAGATATTTCACATGTATCTTAACAGTCGCTGCTGTCTATAACTCTCCACTATTTTAAATTACTGGTAAATATGTATCGATACACACTGATAAATTCAAATGTAGATAAAGTACTTGGTAAAATTCAGTTGTAAGTTACACTGTTCTGGAAGCTGAAGGTGCAATCCTCAGTGTGAGTGACACTCAAAATATAATTGTAAATTACTTAGGACTTCTACCCAGTCATTGCTGATGGAATGAGAGCATGCCACCCCATGGATTAAATCAAGGGTTCCATTCAAAATTCTGTGCAGACTCCACGTTTGACAGAAAGATTTCCAAGTTTGACAAGATACCCCTGGAGAAAGTCAGAGTTTATATTGACTGAAACTGTTGTTTAAAGTTAGCAGAAGGAAAGGAGAAAAAGAAAGGGAAAAACAGATCAAACGAACAGGTCTTACCGCATGTGTGTTGGGCAAGGTTGGGCAAAAGAAAGAGAGAAATCAAGATGGCGCCCATAGTTTTAAAAGGTGTGCTTTGGTGGAAGTCACGCAAAATCACGTGAAATCACATGGGATACATGTATAAAAGGAGTTGACAGGTTAGGTCGGTGAAAGGCAGACAGACGAAGGTTGGTGTCAGTGGTGATCTCAAACCCGGCGGTTGTTGGCTTGCAAAGATGAATTCATTTTTTTTATTATTATTTCTTTAATTTTGTTGTCCTAAACTAGGAACACTTCAGAAACATTGTGAAGATGAGGACATTATACTAAGTATTATTTGTCTCTTATCTAACCTTGAGCATCTTTGGATATGGTTTCACCGTTCTGAGTCAGGTTTTCAGCTGGCTTCTGAGTCATTTTCTAACAGGAAGAGGAACTGGTATGACCACTTTGTGAATGAAATCACTGTGTGATATGGATATCTTAATATTAGCTTCTAACAGGAAGAGCATTTGATATATTTCCATTGTTTTTCTTGCTTTGATCCCCCCCCCCAAAAAAAAAATCTAAATTAGTAAAAAAAAATTTCACTCTTCAGGGATATCAGTATAGAAAATCACCCATAACCAATTGACATGAATATCCATCTCAGGACAAAATCGTCCAGATTATTTATCAGTCAAGTTATCGATCTAAAATTGTATTATAATTATTATTATTATTGTTATTATTCCTAACTATATATGTACAGACTTTTAATAACCTAAATTCCCCTCATCTAGACTCATGGCCTTATCCTCTATTGCTAACACTTTGTCTATTATTACATGTTTAACAAGAAAGGGCCTATTTTTATCAACAAAAAATGCTTCAAAAAGCAACCCAGCATATCTTTTTTAGGAAATGTATACACCCCTAATGAAATCAAGCCAGATTCAGATAATGAAAAAATCCACAAAACAAGGGGGAACTACAATGTTTTCTGGGTATGTTGAATTACCTATCCCCATATATCCTTAACTTGGCTGAAAAGGCTCACCCACTGCACAATAAGTCCCGAACACCATGGGTTTGGGACCACGACCACCAAACACCATGGGTTTGGGACCACGACCACCAAGGGTTTGGAACCATGACCACCAAACACCAAGGGTTTGGAACCACGACCACCAAACACCATGAGTTTTGGACAACAACCACCAAGGGTTTGGCACCATGACCACCAAACACCATGGTTTTGGGACCATGACCATCAAAAGTGCTACTGTGGCACTATATCTTAGTGCCCTGGTTAACACATCCTTCAGCATGGCCAGGTGGTAATTTGGCTGTAGGCAAATGCAAACAAAAAATGCAACCACATAATTCCCTTTCTTTTTTATTCAACGGACTGTCATGAAGTGAGCACGCATATTTCTGTCTCTCCATAAATGAGGGTGGGGGCACCCCTTCCCTCAACACTAGTTAAGGTAGGTTAGTTTTAAAGAGCCTATTGTCTAGTTTTAATTGTAAAAATTAATTATAATTTGTATATTGTATTGTAATATATATTTTTGTAAAATAAATAGTTAAGATTATATAATATATATTTCAATTGCATCACGTGTCATTTTTTTTTGTGTCTGCCATAAATGTCTTAAGTCGGAGGAGGTGGTCCTGAAGACAAAGGAAGAAGATTCCAGCCAGAAAGCCACCGGAGTGATCTTGAGAGAATGAAGGAGCAACACACTAACAGTCAACATCTCAGGTATGCTTTTCCTATTGATACTCAGGCCCTAATGACTGGCCCATTGTCACATCATCATGGGACCATTTCTAAGACATTTAGTTTAACATGCGTCGGTCACACACTAGTGACCGGCTGATCGTGTTATACTATGACTAGCTCAAGGAAATGATTCTCCATGACACATGCCTGTCATACTATGACCAGGCCAAGCCTATAATGCTCGAACAGGATGCTTTGCAGAATGGTCTGAGAGTGGCACTGATCCAAGATGGCAAACCAATTACTTTTGGATCTAAAACACTAACTGATGACCAAACCAGGTACAGCAATATCGAATGGGAGATGTTGGTTGTAGTGGATGGTATTTATCGATACCACACATACCTCTATGGATAAGCCTTCTCTATCATCACGGACCATAAGCCATTATTCATAATATGCGCTAAACCACTGCATTCAGCACCACACCATCTGCAGCGCATGTTGCTAAAGATCCAGGGCTACTTATACTGAATCAATTACAGACCGGGCAGCAAAACGATCCTTCCTGACACCTTAAGTTGACTACCTAACCCTGAGAACAACATACCAATTAAGCTGGATGAGTGGACAGCACAGAGGTCAATGAAGACCAAACTATCTAAACCATCAACTTCTCATTTGAAAAGCAGATGATACATATTGAGACGGTAAAAGATGCAACCATGAATCTCATCAAGAAAGTTATACACCAAGGATGGCCTGACAACATCCGTGAGATACCCAGAGATCCGTGCATATTGGTCTTTCCAAGATAAACTTGCCATCGAATCTGGAATCTTATTCAAGGTCCGACAAGTACTCATCCCAGATACCATGAGATAGGACATGGTCCACCAGCTCCAGCAAGCCAAGAAAAAACACGCAGGCTTGCCAGAGAAAGTGTATACTGGGTCAATATCAACAAGGATATTGAAAAGAATGTGCAGATTGTGTGCGCTTTGCCAAGAATACCAGGATGCACACAGGTATGAACCACTGCTCCTACACGACATTCCCTCTCAGTCTTGGAAGCTCATCACATCCAACCTATTTGAGATCAACGAGATTACTGTCGACAGATACTCCAAGTATCACATCGTCAACAAGATGCCGATGCCAATGCCAGTAACCAGCAAGGCAGTGGATGACAAAATTAAATAGTATACCTCACGTTTGGGTTGTCCGGGCGAAATCATAACCGACAATGGCCTCCAGAACTCTGGACATGCTTTCCAAAGTTTCATAAAGTCCTGGGGCATCAGACATGTAACAAGCTCACCTCACTATGCCAGAAGCAATGGCTTCATGGAGAGGCATGTGAAACACATTAATCCAATTACAAAAAAGTGCAAAAGAGAGAGAACTGACATCCCTCTTGCTCTGTTACAGGTCAGGGCAACACCACTAGACAGCAAACTCCCATCACCAGCGGAAATACTATTTGGCAGACCGATACCAGCCACTCTACCCAGCCAGTCAGAACCAGGCAAGGAAGATCACCGCAACCAGTTACATGCGAGACCATCGAGCATGAAGACCCAACCTGACTGCCGCAGCAGAACCAGACAGTTACCGGCACTATACCCAGGTCAGGGTGTACAGGTACTAAACAAGTCAAATGACATGGCATCCTGGAACCATCATCAGAAATGACGATGGGCCTAGGAGCTATATAGTGGAAATGCCAAATGGCACAAGACTCTGCCACAACTGCACCCACCTGTGTGCCATACCTCTCCCAGTGACTAAGAAGGTCCATTTTGATATCCCCGAACCTGATAGCATAACTAATGCAACCAAGCCAGAAGCCCCACATAAACACATCTCTACCAAACAAAAACAGGAATGGCCTACACTAAACTAAACAGGGAGAAATATAAAAACACCTTCACGGTACAAGGACTGATACCACACTATGAAGCAAGGACATAAGACACCAAAACATAAAACAAAAGCAGAAAAAAAAACCAAAACACACACATACACACACATATACACATACACACACACACACACAGAACTAAATAAGGGGATGTGATAGTACTACAGAAAATATTCACCTCTTCTCGCTTAGGCCCAAATGTAAACATTACCGGTCTAGATCTTGTTCCTTATAAAGCTACTAAAAATCGCTCCGCAGTTCGGCTCTATTCTTCATAACAACTAACAAGTATCACATCAGTCATGTGCCAGTACAGAAGTAGTAAGGCTCAGAAAACTGTCATAAGAATGCTCGTGTCAGTGCACAATCTAGTCTGAAAAGCTCAGTTGAGATTTTTTTTACAATTAATCAAATTTCTATTGAAATAAAAACAACAATAGCTTAAAATAATATTACAAGTCAATAATTTCAATAGATTTACATCGAGATGCCTTTATGCGATTCCAACATTTTACTCAATTTCTTTTTTATATTCGAAAGTGGGTAGACCTGTACAATACAGACACGCCATATATGTATTTTTCATCTCATCTTTTTTTTTTTTTTTTTTCAGCGGAGTATTATCAATTGGACACTACTATCAGATTAAAATATATTTTAAAACTAACAAAAACAATAGAAAATAAACAAATAAATAAATTAAATAAACATGAATATACATAAACGATCACACATATATGTATGTGTATATATATGTGCATATATATATGTATGTACACATGTATATTTATATATATAAAAAAAAAATGTCTGCCTTAAACCACTAAACTAGTTTTAAAACAGATCCTTTGTTCAATATAATGGTGGATACTAGAAAGCTGATTGGCTAACTAAAATCCTCAACAGAAGAGGACCATATAAAAACGATAAACAACCACAGAATTCGCGCATAAGCCTGATGAATCCTATCTATATATATATATATGCAAAAAAAATAAATATGTAAAGGTTTTTAGGGATTACTCAACGTTCTAGTAAATCAATACTCCATTTTGAACCAGTTGACGTTTGAAGGCCAAAAATTTGTTTTTTTATATCGCTTTTTGAACACTAGGTATGGACAAAATGAATGCCGATGCTCAAAATGTACAAACATTTTGACCCCTCCCTTTACTTAAAAAAATCACCAAAAATCAGCAAATTAACCAATCTTAATGAAATTTTCAGTATTTATCAAATGATGATCGCGGAATATAATGAACTATTTTAAATCTTAGTGGAAATGTATTATTTTGTTTAAACAAAAAATACCATTACTAAAGTTATGGTTTTCAGTAGTAAATAAAAACGCAAGAATTTATCTTTGCTTTTTTTTATATAAATAAAGCATCGTAATTTGTAACAATAAAAATAAAATAAAATAATTTTTACAGGGACATTACGAAAAAAGCCCCTAAAGTCTGTATTAATAAATTTGATATAACTCAAAAAACAAATAAATTTCTCGAACTACCGATATTACCATTGAATTAAGCATTCTTTATTTAATATTTTAACAAAAAAAAAAATATATAATTGCAAGAAATATTTCTACATTTTTTTTTAAATCACAGGTTTCGCATAATTTTTATATGCAAGATTTTAATAATTTCCTTGCTCGCAAGAATGTGAAACTTTCGGCGTAACATATTTTTTTTTATATAACATTGAACAATAATTTTAAAAAAATTAATTTAAAAACAGGAACATAGAAAAATACTTAAATTAAAAAAATGGAAAAATTTATACAAACATTCAGAATAGGAATGTATGGATGCACATCTGGGGGGGGAAAAAAAAGAAAAATATCACACCCCTTCCTCCCTTTTAATTACATGACGTCATGTTCACAGTCTTTCGACTGCCTGGGGCCTTCGTATATTCCGTGTATACAAAATTTTAGTTTGTTGCATTTTACGAACGGCAAAATCACTCAGTTTTGGGGCTAATTAATGTAGGTTTTGTACAAACAAGGTGTTTTTTTTTTTCAAATTTAATTCAATATCTTAGAACTTTACTAATTATCTTTGAAATAGGCCCAGAAAACTAATATTTATCTTTTAAAGGATTTTTACAATGAATTTATTTAACTTCAAAATTTAGCTGAATTGAGTAGTTCGCCGTGAAAACATCTTCATAACTTTTTTTTTTTTTTTTTCACGTGTACAAATATCTTTTTCCTTTTGAAAATTAAGTTTTACTCTTTAATCTTTCAAATACAATCAAAACGTAGTCGGAAACCTACAAAAACATTATGATAAATCAGCTTTCAAAACTAGGTCCCCCATTTTTGTCCGTACCTATCATTGAACACCATACAAATCTGGAATAATCGTTTTGTATCCATTAAAGTCACAGCTCTGAAAACAACCATAAAGCCAGAACTTCTTACAGGATGTAACGTTTTGAGTAGTAGTAGTAGTAGTAGTAGTAAAAATAATTCTAACGGTATTAGGAATTTGATTAATTCAGGTTTTCAATTTAACATAAATATTTTAATTGTGTTTTGGTGGGCTGAGTTGTATAACCATCACCTCCATGCGTAATTTCTATACTTAGGCACCGCCAAAAATGGCCGCAAAATCAAGTTGTTGTTGTTTTTTAAAACTAAATTACATTTATTAAAATCCATTATTTCTGAGTAACTTTTTTTTTCCAGAAAGATAAAACCCTGAATTTTATCATATAGAAAACAGAATAATGTAAAACTTTTTCTACTATTTTTAATTAAATTTTAAATGTTAAATTTTCCCAAACAGTTAACAATTTACATTTTTTGTCTTGCACAAAAAACGTATTTAAATATTTAAAAAAAAAGGGTTTTTGAAATAATTAATTTATTTATTTATTGTCTAACTAAGATTTAGGATGATTTTCTAAGAGAATATGCAAAAATATTATAATATAAGTACCTGAATTTCAAATAATTCCACTTATTCATATAGGTAACCAGATATTTCGCGTCGACGTAGAGTTCAGATCGAATCTGTTTACGTTTTCGTTTGATAAGAAAACTATGGAAGACCAAACAGGCCAAAAAAACTTATTTTTCAGTGACGAAAATTTCAATGTATTATTAAGCTGAGGCTGGCCAGTACCAGATGGGTGACCATTTGTATGAGTTTGGTTTTTAATGTGTATGTGTGTGGGGGCCAGGCTCCCCAAAATGGGGGGGGGCAAATTTAAAGCAGAATAAAAAAAAATTATTTCAGCGCGTTTGGTCCACCGTAGTCGAAAGGCGGCAAACGTTTTCAAACGGGATCGAAAAAATGATGCTATTTTTAACACAAAGGGCACAATATTTATCGAATTTTTTTTTTGTATCGATTATTCAAAGCATGCCCTGTTTAATAATGGTCATGCATTATTCGGCTCGCTAAAAAAAAATTGTTAATTTATTTAGCAAAAATTTTAAAATGGCTTTTTTCGTATAAATATTAAAAAAAAAAAATTTTTTTTGTTTTGCTTAACTTAAATTAATTATTTTACTTAACATATTCACCGAATTTCACACTTCAAAACTCAAAAGCGGGATAATTAAACACAATCGAAGTTCTGATATTCAGACGTCAAAATAAGGTATGCAAACAATTTTTTTTTTTTTTTTTTTTTATAATCTATAATTCTGTCCCTTACAACAACACAATATGTTTTGTTCAGTTTCAGATGATTATTTTAAGCATATTTGTTCCCACTTCAAAACAAGGGGGGGGGGGGTGTAAGCAAAAAAAAAAAATATATATAAATATCGTTTATGAAAAATAAGTACACTGTTATAAAGTTCATTCTTCTCCTAACAATCGCTGAAAATTTCGTATTGATCGGATAATTACCTGATTTTTGGTAGATTTTTAAAAAGACGGTCCGTCAAAAAGTACTGACCTGCGCCCCCCCCCCAGTTTTGGCGGTGCCTAGTTTTTTTTTTTTTTTTTTTTCACTAGATTATTATTGATTGGACACTATTTAACCTGATTATGAAAAAAAAAAAATTCAACATTTGAAAGGGGTGCTCACTTTTTAGTTACAACATTCTGGTAAATCAGCCCCCCCCCTTTTTTTTTTTTTTTTCTAAATACGGAAGTGTCTTCGAGAGATATGAAATGGTCCATGTTGACGAAGCAATGTATCGGGAGGTGTACGATATGAAAATTGACAACGGGATGGAAAATTATGAAACATTTCTCTCGCATGTTAGTGAAATTTATAATACTTAAAAATTAAAAAAAAACAAAAAAACATGCTACATTAATAAAAATACTAAAAACATATCCAGTTAGGTAGAAAAGTAACTTATATTGCCTTTGATAATATTTATTTGTTATATATTTGTTTCTGACAACTTTTTCGAATCTATGTGTGGGGTTTGTATTACTGTACAGTACACAGTGTACATACAGTAATACAAACCCCAAAAACTAAAAAAAAAACAACAAAAAAACTCGAAACTTTATTTTCATAAAAAAACAATAAAAAAAAAGTCATGTTCATTCTATCTTTTTTTTTTTTTTTTTTTTTTTCTTTGAGAAATAAAAATATTTCTGACTTACAAATGCGGGTAGGCTCATGTCATTTTTACTTTCTATGGTTTTGATATACACGCGTTTTTATTGGTTACAAAATGGGTTACTGATTTACCAGAACGTTGTAACTAAAAAGTGAACACCCCTTTCAAATGTCGAAATAATGAGTTTTTTCTTTCAATTTTTTTTTCCATAATCAGGTTAATTAGTGTCCAATCAATAATAATAATCCAGTGAAAAATATTTCCAAAAACCTATCAGTATACAAATTACGCAGAGCCCCCCTCTGCGTAATTTGTATACTGATAGGTTTTTGGAAATATTTTAAATATATAAATATATATTAAAAAAACTAAGACCAAAACTGGAATTATTTTTTTTTTTTTTTTTTTAGCAAAACAATTTTGATGGTGATTAAACTTACCTTTTGTAACGTATTTCTTTTTATTTTCTTTTTACAAAAACGGGAAATAATAGAACGACAATTCAACTAAAGATTTCACAGAAATTGCTCCGTCCCTTTTTGTTAATATTAACAACGGAAAATATGTAAGAGTCAACAAGGGAGATAATTCAATATTAAAGAAAAATAAATAAATAAAACTAAGATAAACTTTTCGGAGAGGAATCTATCATTATGACTATTATACAGATTTAAGTCACGTATTGAAACGAATTTCGATAAGTTTTCGGCCCTATTCTCAAACAACAATCTTAAAATCATGTTTTAGTAACAAGAAAAATAGATGAAAACAAAGAGTACTGTTCTCATAATACACGGGTGCTAATGTACCAGATGGGTACCAAATTTTTGGTCTTCGAAAATGTATGCCACGTATATACGTCTGATGTAACCTCAAATATCATAGCTCGACTTTTTTTTATCCGTGCGATTTTTCAAAAAAAAAGAAAAGAAAAAAAATGAAAATTAAATATTTTTACATTTAACAACAGGGGGTTGAGGGTCAACAAAGACCGCACGCATCAATAAAAGCAGCAAAACTAAGCATTATGTCAAAAAATGTCAAAATATACGTTAAACATTGATTTTTTTTTTTTAAGTATTTTTTCATAAAAACAATAACAAAAAATCCGTGCTTGTTAAGATAGAGTCGACAGTTCGATTTTTTTTTTTTAATATCTCGTTTTAAGCAAAAACAATATTACGTGCTTCTTGATTGTCATGTCGAAAATAATACTAAATTTCATCAAGTAGAAAGTTATTTACAGTTAAAAGTAATTTTTAAGGCGTAAAATTGTATTTTTTCTTAGAATGTTATAAAGTAGACCGTGAAGAGTTCATACACAGGGGACATAACTCGGAACGCAAACTTTAGATTATATTTTAATGGCAACCAGCATTGTAGCGTAGCGACAGGCTTCTTTTTTACTAAAAACTCTGAGATATTATCCCATCTCGGTTTTGCCCTTGGCAGAATGAAAGAAAGCAATCAGAAACCCCAACAGACTCACCTTTAAACTTCAACATAAATTTTATTAAAGTAAAAAGATCCAAATTTTAAAAAATGTGCCATCTTTAACTTTCTGCTGAGCAGAGCTGGTAACACGCGTAAGAGTAGTAGTTCATGGTTTATCTTTGCATTTGCAGGATTCAAGACTCCACGCTCTTTGAAAAATAGTTGCAACAAGTCGATGAGTTGAGTGATGCCTTCCAAGGATGAATGCTGCGAGTGCAGTAGTCATCATGGAGTTCACTGTAAATAACTGTCCAAATGGCGGGCACAGGGCAGGTCAAAATGTAGAACTTAAAGTCGTCTCGGAGAGACATTATTTAAGTAATATATGATGAAAGTCAATCAAATCATAGAGCACAACAGTTTTTTTTTTTTTTTTTTTTTTTTTTACAAGGTGGTCACATTTCATAGCAATCACTGTTTCAACACCCACACATATGAAGAACGCGTAGGTATTAGGTTGTCCGGAAAATAATGGCCAATTTTAGAGAAAAAGGATTTATTAATCAAATAGGTGACACTAGACATTGAAATTAGTCAAAGTATGATCCTTGAACAGCCATGCATTTTTGCCATCTATCAACCATATCATTTATGCCTTGTTGATAAAAATTCTTTGGCTTAGATGCTAAGAAATCTTTGAAAAAAGATTCAACCTCTGCATTAGATCTGAAAGTTTTGTTGCTTAAAAAAGCGGCTGAATGCTTGAAAAAATGGTAGTCCATGGGTGAAAGATCTGGAGAATAAGGAGGATGTGGTAGAGTTTCGTATCCCAAGTCTGTGAGTTTCTGCAGTGTCATTCTCGCAACACTTCCAAACGTCGAGCTTGTTGATTTTCATTGAGCTCATGTGGGACCCATTTGTCGAGCTTTTTCACCTTGCCAATTTGCTTCAGATGGTCCGACACTGTTGAACTGCTAACACAAAGTTCCCGAGACATTTCCCTGACACTTTGCCATGGATTTTGCTCAACAATGGCTCTCAAATTTTCATTGTCAAGATTAGATGGCCGTCCTCTACCTTCTTCATCTTTAAGGCTCTCATCACCACTACGAAATTTTTGAAACCACCTTCGTACTGTCCTATCACTTGTGATGCCTTCTCCCCATGCCCTATTGATATTTGCAGTTGTTTGAGAAGCATTGTTACCAAGCTTAAACTCATGCAGGAAAAGTAATCGTAAGTCTTCTTTTCTCATATTCCAAATTATGGGCTCATTCGCTCATAAAACGTTTTCTGAAAGAAAAAAGTAAGAAATTATTAAAGAGCGCATATAAATCAATAATCATGTTGATGTTTACCTGAAATATAATAAAAATCCTATGATAAAATCCAATTTCAAAACAGACTTCCTGAAATGGCCATTATTTTCCGGACAACCTAATATATGACATTGTGATGTGACCACATGCATACATAAAACAAAAGGAACTAAGTCCCGCTATCTCACATAGAAATGCAGTAAACAGGCTGGAACATTCGAGAAAACCTGCAATTAAAGATTTGCCTGTGAAAAATCAAGTTAGTTTCCTCTTGTCATCGTTCTTGGCAATAAATTAACCTTTGCTGCTTGAGGTGATAATTCTTTTCAACAATTGTCTCTCATATAGATAATTTTGTTTCTTTGTTTTTAAAGTATTACTTCGGTTAACTTTGTTAATCGCGCTTTGATGAGCAAAAACATCTGTTTTCTGTATTAATAAAATTCGACTTAATTACTTTCTTAGTTTAACATTTGCTCCTTTGCTGTTTCCCTGTTGTTTCGTTTGATGACGACATCAAAATTTTGTCAAAGGACATGCTTTGAAATATGATATCATTTGATATGCTTTGAAATATATCATTTGATATGCTTTGAAATATGAAATCATTTTATATGCTTTGAAATATGATATCATTTGATATGCTTTGAAATGTGATATCATTTGATATGCTTTGAAATGTGATATCATTTGATATGCTTTGAAATATGATATCATTTGATATGCTTTGAAATGTGATATCACTGTCATCAAATAGGAATTTCAAACTTTATTACAACATTAAGAAATAGCAAATAAATGTCCACAGGACTCTCTTACCAAAATGAAGAGCAAAGAAGGGGAACTTCCAGTGGAATATAAAAAGAATAAGACATACACATGCGAAATTGTCCCGATATTATTATTAATACAGATATGATTGATGTAATATTCACTCTTATAAAGGACACATGAAATTGCCCCATAATTTTATGAATATTGTGATGAAAAAAGTTAACTCGTCAGTCTTCTTTTAAGCTCATCAGAAGTGAATTATTTCCCCTTGTTCATCCTTTTTTTTTTTTTTCCACAACCATTGTTCTCATAGAAACTCGTTCCCACACAGAGACTAGTTAGAGTAAAGCTTTTTTAAAGATACTCCCACTTTAACTTATTCATTACAAAAATAAAGATGATAAATTAAATATATGTGTAACCACTGTTTGTTGTAATTGTGCTTTCTATTTTTTAAATGTTACTTTAGATTTATACTTATGATGCATTTTGTTAGAATGTGCATGTCGTAGTTTAAAAAAAACACTTCTTCACTTAATCAATTATTAATACTACTCTTTCCTTTTAAACAGACTGCTTGCTGGAACTACTAGTACTACTTTTTTCTTCTAACAGCGTAATACTGCTAGCTGGAACTATTAATACTACCCTTTTCTTTCTAACAGTAGAAAGCTGTAAACAATATGGCGCCTTTATTGTGCAATTAGTTATAAATCAAACAGCTATAACGATACAAAAATGTTATCACAGACCTTTTATTTTAGTGTACACAACTTCATTATGACATGCCATAACACATTGGCAAAAAAAGTTATTGGCATAAAACGATCAGTTGATATTACAGCTGCGGTTGGAAGAGGACAGCAGGCATTATTCCTCCTTGAGCGACAGCTTAAAATGGATAATAGAAAAATTATAAAAATGCTATGGGTGACAAACTTGGCACAAATATATCCACAAGTACATCAAGTTTGACTGCAAACAGAAGATGCGGATTTCAGAGATATGTAGCCGCAAAATAAAAACAACAATCGAGACATTTTTCCTCTAAGCCAAAAACCGATAGATGTCTACAACTACATCCGCTCAGTTCGCATATGAAAACTTGCTCACAGCAATCCAGGTAGTTGGTCTCAGAGCAGCGTCCGCCTCCAGCAGCGGTCAACCTCTCCACCAACCAACGGCTATCACAATAGAGAAAGTTTTTCTTAACTATAACGTGATAAAACAGTCCTTTTTAGGGCCATCTCTCTCCACAAAACTAGTATATATTTTGTGAAATCAACTTCTCAATCCTGTAGTTTCCAGCGATAACAGTAAAGCCAATCCAGCTTGAACACAAGCAGTGCTCCAGTTTACACAAGACTTATAACTTTCTTTTATTTCCCTTTCGGTAAATAAACCTGGACAGTATTTTTATTGTTCACAACAGTACAATTGCGTTTTGTTCTCTCTTCTTTGCTATTGTCATTTACCTTTTTCTTGCCTGTGTCACTTTTTATTTGTAGGGTCGATTGTCACTGACGGTCGGTCCCGCAACAGACACATACGCAGTGAGAGTTTAATGTTAAAATGAAGCAATATGTTACTGATGCTCTGTCTTTATTCAATCAGCAACAAAAGAAAGTGCCACCTATGAGAAAGTAAAATGTTGCATGTAAGGGCTGTAAGTTTGGCTCAGCATTTTCTGCTTCAAAATCAACAACTCAAGTCTATGCTATCTTACATGTTTGTATTACAGGAAGAGGAATTAACTAGAGTCTTTACCTTGTTAAAAACAGACAAAATTATAGCCCGTTGATTTAAATGAGTACTTTATTGTTAAATTTGGGCTCATTTTGCATTAAATACAAATCACTGTTAATCTCTAACTGCATCAAACGGATAGCATAATACTTAGTCCACTGCTTTTCAACATAGCAAAGGTCCATAAAACATTTCAGACAAATCGACTCAGTAGTTTCCGAGAAAAGTGGAATGGACAGAGAGACAGACTAAGGGTATTTCCTAAAGTAAAGCCTCCTATTTTTTAACTAAAAAAAATTGAAGAGCTACGAAGAAGGTAATGGTACCATTAAAGTAAGCGACCTTTTGTGTTCCAGAATTTATTTTTCTACATAGTCACCACCATTCTTAATGCACTTTCGCCAGCAATGCATGATGCTTCTGACGCACGTCCATGACAAGGGTTATTTTCTTAGAGTCTCATACTGTCAATATCTGCAACAGAAACATGAACCTATTAAGTCATGAATATATAAGTTCAATCATTATACCAATGCAATTTGCATTCCTTTTGATCGATTGTGGTGTAATTAAAACAAAGAAAAAAGACCTTATCAAAGGCTTTCTTCAACTGACTTGTACATAATTTAGCTGAGATGAGAGGCCAAAAGAATATATACAAGAATAAAAAGGATGTATTTAAATAAAGAATATCACATAATCACGTGAGAAAGAAGTATAACAGTTCTTTTTTTTAATGAAACCATAACAACCAAATAGTGGAATAAAAAACAGGAATCATTACTTTTGGAATGCCACTCATAGTATAGCTAGAATGGTCATAAGTGTTTTATAATTCTCAGAGTGCATACTATAGATGTTTAATTTATTACTCAAATACAAGATTTTGGCCGTGCTTAAATAATAACGTTATTTTTCAGAAACCCATTCTTAACTAAATTATCCAACAAATTTTTCTATAGTTTTGATTTTAAAATATATATTTCTGCACGAGTAAGTTTGTATTTAAACTATTTCTTTGAATTAAGATTGTTTTAATTTTTTTAATTATTTATTGTTCTTTTTTTATTAAAAACTAGCAGGGCTACCCGGCGTTGCTCGGGACCGTATAAACAATGAAAAAACAAAAGCAGATATTGAACATATGTTTTATTCTTAGGGGAGAGGAATCTTTCATCTCAAGTTTTAGCATTACAAACAAACATTTGTCTTCTATATATATAAAAGCCAAACGTCTGTGTGTATGTATGTATGTTTGTTTGTAACGCTAAAACTTTTGAAAGACGGAACTAAACTTGACAAATTTGGTATCATATCGAAGCCCCATCACCCGGATGACAAATATCGAAATTTCACGTCAAACGGACCACTAGAAGTTGGTCAACTGATCAGTTATCTTCGAGGGGGCCCCCAAAAAACCTGTCATTATCTATATATATAAAAGACAAATGTTTGTTTGTAACGCTAAAACTTGAGATGAAAGATTCCTCTCCCCTAAGAATAAAACATATGTTCAATATCTGCTTTTGTATTTTCATTGTTTATACGGTCCCGAGCAACGCCGGGTAGCCCTGCTAGTTTATATATATAGATAATGACAGGTTTTTTGGGGGCCCCCCTCGAAGATAACTGATCAGTTGACCAACTTCTAGTGGTCCGTTTGATGTGAAATTTCGATATTTGTCATCCGGGTGATGGGGCTTCGATATGATACCAAATTTGTCAAGTTTGGTTCCGTCTTTCAAAAGTTTTAGCGTTACAAACAAACATACATACACACAGACGTTTGGCTTTTATATATATTAAAAATTATTTATTGTTTAATTTTAATTTAATCGTTTGTTTATTTTCTAAATTCATAATTCAGTTTTTGTCGTATTTGATTGTCTCCTGCTTCAAACATCCATATATTTACATACATGGTTTTTGTTTTTGCTTTATAATTTAGTTTCAGTATAAATCAGATAGTGTTCTTTTGTTTCTTTTTAAATGCATTCTTTAAGTGAAGAATAAAAATATTTTAGTCCTTTAAATCCATGAAACAACAAAATTTGTATTTACAGAATGTTGTTTCATAGAAAGAACACACAACTTTTCTCTTTCAAATTAATTCTCATTTTACTTTTTAATATTGAATAAGTTCAGTTTCAGTATTTTTCTTTTTCAATGCATTTTTAAAATTTTTTCTAATGCTTTTATAAAAATTGTCATTCATTATCGACAGTCTGACTGTTCGACAGATCTTGCTTGTTTGGCCCTCAGGCATGACGTTATTTTTCAGTGGCTAGGCATCATATTTATGAAGGTCACGGTTCAACTAAGTTCATTTAAATTATATGAATTTGTGAATAATGAGCAATACATTTCACAATAGTTTTTTTTTTTTTTTCACTTTTTAAAGATTTAGTCATTTAGCTTAGATGTTATAACATCCATGGATCCCTCCTGGGCATAACACTTAATTTCTTTATGAATTATATCCGTAAGTAATATATTTGTCTTTCTTCCCTATTTCTCAAGCCCTAAATAAAATAATGGATAATAATTTCTTTCTCCTCAATGGACCATTTAACAATGTTATACAGTAGAACCTCAAAATATGGTATTAATTCATTCCATGGTTGGGATCGTAAGGTGAAATTGCTGTTTGGTAGAGCCTAAGCAGAATGTCATGCAGTACATATTAAAAATTAGTAACAAAATACACTACAGTATATAATACACATGTATATAATCAAATAACATTATAAATGACACTGTAAGGCGAGGCAAATACTGTAAATAAGGGCCAGAAAAACATTGTATTCCACATTGTAACCTGAAAAGAACGTATTCTTGGTCCACCGTATCCTGGGATTCTACTGTAGTTTATTTTTCTTATGGTCTTTGTTTAGTTTGTCTGATTCTAAAGCTAGAATTGGTCTGGTCTGGTCTGGTCTGGTCTGGTTTAGTGATGTACCCTGTTTTATGTTGCTACTTGTGGTAGCATCACTAGGAGAAAGTGAATTATTACTTTCTTTGAAGGACCCATCAGTATTAGTTCTTATGACTATGCAAATGATAATTACTTATAAATAATGTGCCACACAGTTCACAAAAATAAGGTTTCTCTTTCTTTTAGGTCAGTAAGATTTCACAACTCTAGGGGCCCCTTACTCGATTTAATTAGGAGATAAGTAGATATCCAAGTGTTCACTTAAGGTTCTCCCAAAATTCTCAAACCTTGAGTTAATAAAGCAGAGAATATTAATCTTCTTCTCCCCAATCGACCACTTAAAAATGTTATAGTTTATCTTTCATACATATGACTGGGGACAGCTTTCGAATTTCATACTCCCATGAAACTTCAGTTAAACCTGAATACGGTTAGTGCCAACTGACACATAATTTATTTTTCCCATGGTATTTTCTAGATCTTGACAGACTCCAGGACAATACATCATCTGATCTAATGAAAAATCCAGCCTAATGGTGTTAGTTGAGGTATTATCATTAGGAGAAAAGGCATCATTCCTTGTATGAACCTTGTGAAGCTATGCTGATAGGGTCATATTAATGATTCAAATGCTTTGATGTTTTAGATATTTAATCATGGTTTCCTTGGAGGGCAAAGTATCCTCATATCAGATCTTTTGTACATATATGTAATTTTAAATAAGAAGTTTCTGAAAATTCTGATCCACACACTTCACATGTATAAGGTTTCTTTCCAGTGTTGATCCACAACTGGTCCTTAGTGCATAAACATTTACTCCTGAATCCTGCAAGTTCTATTTTCAGGTATGCCCCAAGAAAGATATGTTCAGCTGCTGTCTTCATCCAGGCCAGTGAAAACTTGTAGGTCGTAGTGAGACAGCAGATGGGTCTATATTTTTTAGGGCATTGTGTCTCACTCAATTTGGGTATGAGAGTGGCACCACCTTTTAATAGCCATGTCGGTGTCCCCTCAACTGTATGGTGAAGCAGCTACTATAATGATTATGAAGTGCTGTTAGTTGTTTATGGCAGAAATTTACTAAGTTGTCTATTCTAGGGTTTTGTTATTCTGGAACCGATCCAACTTTGGTTTTATTATTCCAGAAGTTATCTCTGGCTCTGGCATTTCTGGCTTGTTTTCATTTCTTCAGACTCTTATCTTCTGGGGTTAACACTTGATTTGATTATGATTTGGATTTATATCAGAGAGTTCTTTTAAGAATAGATGTTGTGCTCTTTACAGCTGCTACCTGTATCTCATGCCAACTTGGTCTTCCAGGTGTTGTTTTCAAGTATGTAAGATTTTTTTCATTAAGCCAGTTGCTTTTATCACAACTGGTATAATGTTGATTTCTTTAAAGAATCATGTCGTTTTGAAATAATTTTTTAGGTATTGGTATTTTATCTTTTCCCATTCAACTATATTAAAGCTATAGTCATTTGGGACAGTGACAGCAATAATGAGCACAGTTATTTCAGGCTTGTTGCATATTACAATATCTGGCTTGATAGTTGTGTCTTTTAAGTATCTGTCTGCCAGTATGTCTTTGTCATAGAACACTGTCACCTTTATGTTTGATATTGTCAGTGATGGTTCATGTTCCCAAGCATTCGATGATCTGCCAAGCTGCGTCTCTCCACAGACCTTTCAATGGAGGTATTTACATACTTTGTTGTGGCAGATAGTGTAAAAACCAACTGCTAATAAGGTTTGCCATCCAGACATTAGGCGGCTCAGGCTCTCGGTCACTGTGTGGCAGAACCTGCACTAGCAATTTATTTGAAGGCCAACTATTTTTTTATCCATTTGGGAGTAAGTCCTAATCTTGACCGGCTACAATGAGTCTTTCCTCATCAAATGAAAGTCTCCCACTCTTGAGCCATTGCATCCTTTGTTTATATACTCTTGGTTAAGTTGCTCCAGAAACTTTCCTGTTCTCTTATGTTTATTCCATCCTTGTTTTCTTGTTTGTATCTCCATTCCTGTGTATTTCTTTCTTTTCATTTTTGCAATCTGTGTTGCTAATTCATCATATACTTTGGCAGTATTCTCTAGTATGACGTTCACAAAGTTTTTAGCAAACTTTGTGATCGATGTTTATTGAGGTAGGTGTCCACCATTCCCTTTTTTCATTATTTTACTTTAGTTTCAAGAGATCAAGGGGCTAACACTTGATTTCTTTACAATTTGAATTTATTTTTGAGGGTTCTTTTAAGAATTGTTGTTGTTTTCCTTTTATAACTGCTAACTGTATTTTGTGCCAGTTTGGTCTTCCAGGGATTGTTTCCAAGTATTTCTTAAGATTCTTTTCATTAGGCTAGTTGCTCCCATCACAACTGGTATAATGTTGACTTCTTTAAGGGATCATGTCATTTTTAAGTCATTTTTTAGGTCCTGATATTTTGTTATCTTTTCCCATCCAGATATCTATTAGGGCCATAGTCGTTTGGGACAGTGACATCGATAATGAGCACAGTTTTTTCAGGCTTATTCCATATTACAATGTCTGGTTTAATAGCTGTGTCTTTTTTTTGTTCTTATCGATTTGTGAGTAAACTATGATTTTCACCGCCTACAATGAGTCTTTCCTCATAAAATTGTAGTCTCTCACTCTTGAGCCATTGAAGTGAGGCATTTATTCAGCTCTATTAGGCCATAGTCATTTGGGAGTGTGGATTTGCACGTGTATCTTTAACCGATATGCTATCGCAAATGAAGATCCACATACTTCACAAGAAAAAGGCTTATCTATTTTTTAATTTTTTATTTTACTTCAGTCGAAGTTCTCAGAAATCAAGGGGCCCACAACCAGGGGCTAACACTTGAACTCTATATGAGATACATAGATATTCGAATGTTCCATTAAAGATCTTTATCTCTCAAACACTGAGTTAGTAAAGAAATTGAGAACATAATTTTCCTCTCCCCAATTAACCATTTTTATACATTGTAGTATATCTTTCATGTTGGTCTCTTGGTCTTACTGGATTCCAGGACAAGAATTTATCTAGTCTGGTGGAGTATCCAGCTTCATGCTATTACTTGAGGTAATATCACTTGGAGAAGGTGCACCATTCCTCGGAAAAGCTGTGGAGTAGCCGTAGTGAGGAGATCTTATTTGGGCTGCGAATACTATGTGATTTTGAATGTTTGGTCAGGGTTTACTTCTATGGAAAAAGTATCCTCATGTCAGATTGTTCTGGCAAACCCCTGTACAGAGAGACCTTAGACACTCGAAGACAGTGTCTAGTAGGCATTGTGTTTGCAGGTGTCTCTTTACTTGATATGTTGTTGCAAATGAAGAGCCACATATTTCACAAGAGTATGGCTTTTCACTTTTTTTTTTTTTTTACTTTTGTTAGTTTGAAGAGATCAAGGGGTTAATCCCTCCTGGGGCTAACACTTGATTCTATTACAGTTTAAATTTATATCCGAGGGTTCTTTTAAGAATAGACACTGTCCCCTTTATGGCTGCTATCTGTATTTCCTTACAGCTTGGTTTTCCAGGGATTACTTCTAAGTATTTATGAAGGTTCTTTTTTATTAGGCCAGTTGCTCCCGTCACAACTGGTATAATGTTTATTTCTTTCAGAGACCATGTTGCTTTTAGATCATTTTTAAGGTCCTGATATTTTGTTATCTTTTCCCGTTCTGCTCTATTAAGACCAAAGTCGTTTGGAACTGTGACATCGATAATGTGTGCAGTCCTTTCGGGCTTGTTCCATATTACTATATCTGGCTTGATGGTCTTGTCTTTTATGTATCTGCCTGCCTGTATGGCTTTGTCGTAGAACACGGTCACTTTTTCATTTAATGTTATCGGTGGTGGTTCATGTTCCCAGATGTTCCACGACCTATCTAGTTGCATCTCTCCAGTGTGTGTTCGAATGTGTATTTTTAACTCATTTCTTTGTAAAAACGATGAACCACATACTTCACAAGAATGAGGTTTGTTTCCAGAGTGTATTCACATATGACTATTTAATATCGACGTTGATACAAATGATGCGTCACAGACCTTACAAGAATGGGGTCTTTCCCCAGTGTGTTTGCGCACATGTATTTTTAATTGAGTTTGCTGTGAAAAGGATGAACCACACGCTTCACAAGAATAAGGTTTGTTCCCTTTTTTTTTTTTTTCATTTTTCTTAAACTTTTTCTTCTAGGGGATGGGACATCCAACCAGATGTCTGACATTTACCCCTATTTTAGTGAGTCCAACCAAGAGATCTTTTCAGGATTCTAGCCGTCCCTTTCAGTGCAATCGTTTGTATTTCACTTGCACTTGGTTCACCGGGTATGCTTGCTATGTACTTTTTAAAGTTCTTTTTCATAAGCCCAGTTGCTCCTATGATGACTGGTATAATTGAAACGTCTTTTAATTTCCAATTTCGTTTCATATCATACATAAGTCCTTGATACTTTGTTATCTTTTCCCTCTCAACTCTGTTAAGCCCTGTATCATTGGGTACACTGACCTCTATTACGGTCTTTCTCCAGTGTGTGTTCGCATATGTATTGTTAACTTACTCGGTATGGAATAGGATGAGCCACACACTTCACAAGAATAAGGTTTGTTGCCAATTTGTGTTTTCATATGTGATTCTAAAGTGGATTCCATTGTATATAATAAACTAAACACTCCAAAAGATGATTTATCTGCAAGTGTGTTTTACAACTGATGATACACACACTCTTTACATAAAAAAGGTTACTAGTTTTTTCATTTTAGTTCAGCTAGCTCTCAGAGATAAAGGCTTCCTTCAAGCTTATTTAAAGCCACACTTATCTGCAAATGAGAAACCATATCGTGCCCAGTGTTAATAGATGATTCTTTTAAGTACCAATACATGAAAATCTCGATCTACATACCTTTCAAAAGTAATGTTCTCATATTTTTTAGTTAAGTTCTGTTATCAAAATCCCTCCTCTACAGACTTTTATTTCTTTATGAATAAATATATTTCTTAACGTTTATTTAATGATCTTTCCTTTCTCTCTTTTTTTTTTTTTCATTTTTCTTAAACTTTTTCTTCTAGGGGATGGGGCATCCAACCAGATGTCTGACATTTACCCCTATTTTAGTGAGTCCAACCAAGAGATCTTTTCAGGATTCTAGCCGTCCCTTTCAGTGCAATCGTTTGTATTTCACTTGCACTTGGTTCACCGGATATGCTTGCTATGTACTTTTTAAAGTTCTTTTTCATAAGCCCAGTTGCTCCTATGATGACTGGTATAATTGAAACGTCTTTTAATTTCCAATTTCGTTTCATATCATACATAAGTCCTTGATACTTTGTTATCTTTTCCCTCTCAACTCTGTTAAATGTTAAGCAGTATGTATTCATAGTCCAGTAAGCTCTCAGAAATGAAGAGCTCCTTCCCGGTTTTTCTTCCAATGTATAATTTCATATAGTGATATGAAAAAGGTGTCTCTCTTTTTTTTATTTTAATTCAATTAGCTTTCAGAAATAAAAAGCTTCTTCCCATTATTCTCTCCAATATGTTGTGAAAGTTTATTTAAAGCAACACTAGTTTGCAAACGATATGCCACACACTTTTCCAAAATGAAGATGATTCCTTCAAGTACCAATTTCTGATAATCTTGACCTACATAAAGTAAGGTATTTATATATTTTGTTATTTTAGTTCAATTTGCTCTCAGGGCTCTAAATTCCTCTTCTTACAGCTAACAATTTATTTTCTTATGTGGAACATATATATTTGAGTGATCAACCTAAAATCTTCCCTACTTCTCAAGCTTTAGGTAAATGTGTATTCATATTATGTGTTTCAATTATATTTCCTTGCAAAAAATCACATACCTCACACAAATAGGGATTTTCTTTTTTACTGTTTCCATGTATGCTTTTAAACTGTACCTGATAATGACATGCCACAAACATCAGTGTATTCCCAGGTGACTTTTGAATGTAGAATATTTAGAAAATATTGATACTCTTTCTTCAAAAAAAGTTTTTTTTTAAGTCATACGTACGTGCAACATGCTTTCATTGTTCTCACTGAGCCCTGTAAATGAATAAGCGATTTTATTTAACAATCATAAAAAGAATAAAATAAAAACAATATAATAAACAAACAATAGAAAAATATCTAAAAATGAAATTACTTGTTCATATTAGAAACCACATTAATTCAAGTATGCATCTTAAATACCATTAATAAGATACTCTGAACAGAAAGAATAATTACTGCAACAAGAAATACCGTATAAACTGAACAAGACAGAGAACAGAAGCAAAGAATAAAACAAGAAAAGAAAATGGGAAGGGAAATAGCTGCCCGGATGATTCATAAGGATGGCAAAAGATGCAACTAACGAAAACACCTGGACATGGCTACAAAAATGCTAAACAGAGAGACTGAATCACTACTAACAACTGCACAAAATAACATTAGAACAAAATATATCAAGACTAAGATCAACAGACGCAAGAAAACAGCAAATGCAGACTCTATGGACAAAGAGACAAAACAATAAATCACATAAGTGAATGCAGTAAACTAACCCATAAAGAATATAAGAATAGACACGACTAACTAGGGAAGGCAATATACTGGGAACTATATACAACTGTATCTTGAATATTCACACAAATAATACAAACGCAACCCGGTAGTAACACTTAAAAACAGAAATGATAAAATCTTATGGGACATGAAAGTACAAATGGATAAATCTATCCAAGCAAGGAGACCGGGTGTAATAGCGATTAACAAAAATGGAAAAATCCTGCAAGATCATAGATTTCACTGTCCCAGCAGATCATCCGGTGAACATCAAGGGGACGGAGAAGCAAAACAAATACACAAAACTGGGCAGAGAGTTGGAAGAGAGATAGGACACAAAGAAAAGATCACACCAATAATCAGAGAAGCACTAGAAATAATCCTTAAAAACGTTGATAAAAGAATGGGAGAAATTGGAATCGGGGGGAGGCAGAGATGATACAATAGATAGTAAGAATAAGAATATCTGACATCTTAAGGAAAACTCTAGAATGTGGAACCAACTCACATGAACTATGAACCCTGACCAGCAACTTGAAAAGAAATAAAGCAGAAACAGGACATGTTCACAGACAACCAAGAAAACCAAAAAAAAAAAGACACAAAATAATAAGTTAACTACATCTCCTTCCTCTAAAATAAAAAAATAAAAAAATGTAGTGTCAACATAGACTGGCACTGCACTAAATCAAGAAAGGTCAAGAAGGATGAAAAGACCAAGGTGAGAAAGCACTAAACAGACCTCCACTGGAGAAGTGCGATGAGAACTAAGAATTTGGAGAGGCTTATAATCATCCAAATCCAGTGAAGACCAGCAAGAAATCAATGGAAAGCAGCTGTTGTGATAACACAAATTCATTTGCAAATGTTTTCCAAAGAGATGGAGAGTACTGGAAATTTGAGGATACTTGTTGTCACCAAAACTTTGGAAATACCACCGGTTATTATCAGTGAGTAATTAGGTGTATCAGAATTTTGGGGGAATTTTTGACACCCCTAACACAAAACTGCGAATAAAATATAAAAAAAAACTCGTAATTCCTGTTTTAAAAGTGGGTTGTTTATTTTCTTTATGGATTATACTTCCAAAATAAACTATTAAAAGTTGTTTAAAAAGTAATAGAAATCTTTTTCTTTTTTAAAAAAAAACAGTAATGAAATTAATTGAATTTTACGAGTTCAGTATTTTTCAATTTTTAAACTTTAAAAATCTATCAAAATTTTTCTATTGATTCTATTTTTACAATATTTTCAGGGTCAATGTGAAATTTTATGCTCTTTCCAATAAACCGAATATAATATTTTAGACAAACGTTTTTTTTTTAATTCACGCCCCCCCCGCCATTTGTCTATTAAAAAGTAAATAATTAATTTACTCACCAAAGTTTTATATATCACAAATTGAAGATAAAAGATCAATAAATAATATATTCAAATTTAAAACAAAAAAAAGAAGTGTTTTTTCGAAATTTACCCATAACGTCCAACGTTTAAAACTTTTATTTTTAAAAAACACGTTTTTTTTTTTGTTTTTTTTTTGGGTTTTTTTTTCTAAATGAAACCTTGGTCCTTGCTCCTTTAATTGAAAAAAAAAAAAGGGTTTGAATTAGATTTTTCGAGTAGTTATAAGCTTGGAAAGACAGGGGGTCGAATTATTCAATATATTTCACGCGTTCATAAGGTCAGTTTCTGACACACCTAGTGAGTAATCACTGATGATAGCCTGTGTGAGAACTCCTAGTGAGTAAATAATAATAATAATAATAATAATAATGACGGTACTTCTGCATGTCAGTGACATGATGTGCGTATTTTAGTTTCAAGAACCACCAGAGATGTCATTTGTTAGCCAAAGAACAGGGTTCGATAACTCTTCCTTTTATAAAACTGCGTGCAAATTAAAATTATATTTTACTACATTTTTATACAATCTTTCTGTAAAAAAAAAAAAAAAAATTATTCTTAAACCTTTATAAATGTTTCGTGTTTTTTTATTTTGCTACAATTTTATACAACCTTACCGTAAAAAAAAAAAAAATTCTAAAAACAATCTATAAATGTTTCATGTTTTTATCATATTTATTATTTTATTTTCAGTTATCATTGAAAGGAAATTATATTAATACATTAAAATTATAGGTACTTGTACAGTTTAATCAAGACATTAAAAAATGAAAATGAAAATATCGAAAAAATAAAAATGAAAATATCGAAAACAAAAGTGTAAATTGTACATATCCGTTATGGAATGAAGTTCTCCGAAAAAAAAAATCACTTCATCATTTCATCAAGTAGTTTTTTGTTTTTTTTTACAGCGAAAAAACAATTTGTTATGATATTGAGCAAAAGGTTTGTTACACTTGACATGTTTGATATAATTTGGCGGTCGGGAAAAATAACGAAGGTCGACACAACAGGAGAAAACTTCGCCACGTGTTTATTCACTCAAAGAGAAAAGGAAAAGAGAAAGAAAAGGACTCCTTACAAGGGAGAGTTAGAAATCAAAGGGACATAACTGAGGATGTTAATGGTTTATCCCTTAACACCCCCGCTTAAACTTAACATCCTGATAATTTTGCTTTTACGCAATGTAGGCGAGTTCTAGTCATGGGTTTAGTAAAGCAATCTGCAGTATTTTGGTCAGTCGCCACATAGATTAATTCGATCATACCCTTGTTTATTTTGTCCCTTGTGTAGTGGTACTTAATATCTATGTGCTTTACTCGCTGGCTTGTGATGGAATTTTTTGCTATGCAGATTGCACTCTGGTTGTCGGAATATACTATTGCTTGTTCCCATTTCCTTGGGTAGCCCATTTCATTTACCAACTGTGAAAGGTATTGTGCTTCTTGTATAGCTGGCGTCATTGCCATATATTCTGCCTCACATGTGGATAACGCTACTGTGGGCTGCTTCTTGCTTTTCCAGGTAATGACTGGTCCTTCCTCATTTAGGGAGAAGCAATACCCTGACGTACTCTTTCTGTCTTCAGAGCTACCCCAATCAGCATCAGTATATCCCATCAACTGCAGGCCGCTTTCACATTTCCTGAAAGATAAACAAAAAACAAGGGTTCCCTTTAGGTATCTGAATACATGTTTAACTGCATTCCAGTGTTCAATTGTGGGACTTTGATTGTATTGCGATAATTTGTTTACAACCCATGAAATGTCAGGTCTGGTGCAAGTTGATATATACACCAAGCTTCCTATAGCCTCTCTGTATCTAGTGGGATCAAAGGCTTCCGCTTCCTGAGAAAAGGTTAATTTTTGTTCACAGGGTGTTGATCTTGGCTTGCAGTCTAACATATCAAATTTTTCTAATAATTTTTCCGTATATGCTCGCTGATTCATCTCTATTTTGTTTCCTTCGATGATAAAATCTACACCCAGAAATCGTGAGATCTGCCCCAAGTCTTTCATGTCGAACTTCTGCTTGAGTCGGGTCTTAACTTCTGTTATAGTGTTTAAACTATTTGCCGCGATTAAGATATCGTCTACCCATACAAGGATAATGATTCTCTTACCTTCGTTTACTTTCACAAACATGCATGGATCGATAAGGCTTTGCTTAAAATTTTCAAGCAGAAGTTCTTTGCTTAGAAGGTCGTTCCAATTTTTGCCGCTCTGCTAAAGCCCATAGAGTGACTTATTTAATTTCCAAACAAGTCTTTCCTTGCCTGGAACTCTGTATCCTTCTGGCTGTTGGGTATAAATGTCACAGTCTATATTAGCATTTAAGTATGCGGATTTGACATCCATCTGATGTATTATTAGATCATATTGCATAGCAAATTGCATTAGGATTCTAATGGTGGTCATTTTTGTGGTAGGTGCATAGGTTTCGTGATAGTCTATGTCCTTTATCTGGCTGTACCCCTTAGCAACATATCTGGCTTTGTACTCATCATCATTTTTGTCGTCTTTTTTGATGTTATACACCCATTTTCCCCCAACTACATTTTTGTTTTCAGGGAGGGTTGTCAGCGTGAAAGTGTTGTTTTCCTTTAAGGAATTCATTTCCCTTTCCATTGCTAATTTCCATTTGTTTGCATCCGGGGAATTAATGGCTTCCTGGTATGATCCAGGGATAATTTTTGTTTCACACGAGTTTATATATTCTTCATCACTTGGGTTATTACTGGTGTCATAGTCTATTAGGTAAGGGGGCAGTTTTCTCTGCCTTAGTGGATATCTTTGATTTCTGTTTCCAATATTGTTATTAATTCTGTTATTTGTCTGTTCCCCTACTTGATTTTCACTATTTTCAGCATTACTCTGGTGGGGATCATAGGCAAGTTCATTTGTTTCATGGTCATTGATTTCGTGTTCACTGAATTGGAGATGATTTGTATTTATAGAGGGGATTAAAGTTGGTTCAATGTAATTATTTTGGGGGATAGCCGGAGTTCTCTCTGACGAATTTATTTGTGAAAGTTACTAATCGTATCTTTTTTACAGATTTCTTTTCGTCAAAGTAAACAAAGTAGGCTGGGCTGTATTTGTCGTAGCCTACAAAAATACCCTTTTCCGACAGGGGGTCTAACTTTTTTTTATTTTGAGTGTGAGCGTAGCATATTATTCCAAAAATGTTCATGTTTTCAACATTTGGTTTTTTATTCTTTAATGCCTCATAAGGTGTTAATTTTATCCTATGGTTATAACATCGATTTCGGATGTAGGTTGCACACAGGAAAGCATAAGGCCAGAGTTTGTGTGTTAAATGGGACTCTATAAGTATGCATCTCGATATTTCGAAAAGAGTTCTCCATCCCTGCTCCGCAGTTCCATTTTGGTGCGGTGAATATGGTGCTGATGTTTCATGTCGGATTTTGTGTTGGATAAGAAGTGATTTGAATTCTCTTGATGTGAATTCAGTACCATTATCACTTCTTATTCTCTTAACATTTCCATAAGGAGCGCTATCGGCTAAAAACTGTTTTGTAGCATCGACTGTGTTGCTTTTGTTCCTTAGGAGATATGCCATTACATAGCCTGAATAATCGTCCGTAAATGTTATGGCGTACCGAAAACCACCAATACCGACAGGCTCTATTCCACCTGCCAAGTCGCAGTGGACTAGTTCCAAAGGGTACTTGGCTCTTTCATCTGGTTTTTTGAACGGATATCCTGCATTTTTCCGAGGGTACAAGTTTCGCACGGTGTGTTACTGTCTTTTTCAGTAATGATCATTCCCTCAACCACAGTTGACATTTTTAAAATATCAGGAATATTGCAATGGCCGAAAATTTTGTGTCACGTGTTTAAAGCGTGTTTTGTATTATTTACACTGTTTGTTACACATTTATTTAAATAATAAAGTTTCTCTCTTTTCTTTATTTTAAATTTAACGCCATCCTTGGTGCTTAGCATGGCATGGTTTTGTGAAAATTTCACGTTGCAACCCTTCCCTACAGCGGCCTGGACAGACAATATATTTTGTGTAAATGTAGGCACGAATAAGGCGTTTTTTAGATAGATGTTGTGTCTCTTTTTATCTATATCATATAGCGATACTTTTGCCGTTCCTTTCTTTAACGCTAAGTTATTGTTTTTTGATCCGTCAGCAAGCTCAATATAATGTTCCTCTGGGTTAAAGTTATGCTCAAAATTAATTAATTTTTTTTTATCATTTATAATATGTGTAGTAGCCCCACAATCGACTAATAGTTCAAAATTTTCAGAAATGACATTTGAGTTTACTCTTGCTTTGTAGTATAAGTGATTGCTTTCTTCGGCAGTAGTCCGCTGTATTTTCCTGCAGAATTTTGTGTCGTGTGTCCTGGTTTCGCAAAATCTGCACCACCTGTTCTTATGACAATTTTTTGCGAAGTGGCCATTTTTGTTACACCGAAAACATGATGGGGGGTCTCTTTTTTTATACGAGGCTTTCATGATAGATTCCTCCTCCTCCTCCTCCTCCTCCTCGATTTTTTGTGTAGAGTTTTCCTCATAAGCTCGGAGAGATACTTTAAATTCTATCAGAGTTTGGGGCGTTTCTCTTTGTGTAATTATCACTTTTAGGGTATTAAATGATGTTGGTAGTCCTTTGAGTAACATGGCTATCGCCAGTGGGTCCGAAATTGTCTCACCACAGTTTTGTAGGGCAGCAATTGACTTTTCTGCTCATATTATGTACCCTGTGACATCTTCATCGTCATTTTTTCAAAGGGTTGATAGGTCCGTATATAAAGCAATTATTTTTGGTTTGCCTTGGGATAAATAACGTTCCCTGAGGATTTTCAATGCCTTCTTTTCATTGTCCTTTGCATCTCGCATAACCAGGGCTAAACTCCTATCGTCCAGTACTTGGACAAGTTTGGCAAAGATGTCTTCATTTTTCTGTTGGTCTATCTCGCCATCTTCCTTTTTTAATTCAGCCTTCAATTTTAGTCTGTGTAAAAGTCCCATGAATTTTATATCGAACATTTCATAATTGTTCTCATCGCCATCAAACATTAGTGTCCTCCTGGGCCCATAACCTGTTACACTTGACATGTTTGATATAATTTGGCAGTCGAGAAAAATAACGAAGGTCGACACAACAGGAGAAAACTTCGCCACGTGTTTATTCACTCAAAGAGAAAAGAAAAGGAGAAAAAAAAAAAGGACTCCTTACAAGGGAGAGTTAGAAATCAAAGGGACATAACTGAGGATGTTAATGGTTTATCCCTTAACAAGGTTCGATTTTTGAGAAGAAAAGCTTGTATTAAAGATGGGGAGAGGGTGTCGGCGCTTTAACTGGAGTTATCTCCCCGTAACGATTCTAAACTCCAAACAAAAATTAAGAAAAAATGCAAGATGGCCGCCTTCAACGCGCTCTCATAAAAAATTGTTTTTCCGCTGTAAAGCAAAAACTACTTGATGAAATTAAGTGAAATTTTTTTCGGAGAACTTCATTCCATAACGGATACGTACAATTTAAACTTTTGTTTTCGATATTTTCATTTTTTAATGTCTTGATTAAACTGTTCAAGTACCAAATTGGTATATTTTGATACATTTTTTATACAATAACTGTTTCGATTTTCATATTTTTGTTTTATTTATTTTGTTATTATATATTTTTTGCGTTATCATAAACACTTGTTAATATCTGAGGTTCGCATAATGGCCGCTAGACGTCAGTTCTCTTTCAAAGAACATGGTCGATAACTCGTTGCTGTTGCTAATATGTCACTGACATCCAGAAGTGCTAAGAAGACGGCGACTGAAATAATTGTACTTATGAAGTTTAAAGACTGTGTCATCTTTTAGGTAAGATTTTCAAGATAAATCCATTGTTTACGGCATCTTTTTTTATTATTAAATTATTGGGTGAAAGTACAGAATAGTTAACCCCTCCCATCTGCCATGTTAAAATAGCTTTCTAAATTATTATTATTATACATTTATTATACATTATTATTTCAGCACAATCCGTGTTTACTAAGCAATAAAAACAAACTTTAAGGTATAAAATATAGCTAGTTATAATTATATAACTTTTTAAACATCGTACAAAGCTGGAACGTTGGAACAATCGTTTTGCAACCAATAAGGTCACAATTGTAAAGTCAGCTCTTCGTATATAATATACTGTTTTAAGTGAGAATAAAAATAAATTATTTTAATAATAATGGAATTCGATTAATTTAGGGTTTCAATTTTGATAAATCAGAAATTTAATAAACATGTTACTTGTTGTACTATAAGCAACATTTTTTTTTATTTTATTTTTTTTTTTTTTGCAGTATTGAATATAAGGATCCAAACTGAAACTAATTTTTTTTAAACGTGACAGGCAATGAAAACAATTTTGGTGTCCATTAAACTTACCTTTTTTAGCATTTTTTTCTCTTGTTTGTTTTGCAACAATAAAACATTAATTTAACTAAAGAGTTTAAATTTAAATTACTTCAAGAGAAAAAATGTGTTATCAACAGAAATTGTGTAAGAGTCAACAAGGGAGATAATCCCATTAAATTGTAAAAAATAAAATGAACTTTATGGGTTTATATAAAGAGAAGTTCAATAATATGAGTATTATGAAGATGTAGAGGTAAATTCTTATTTTAGTCACGTAAATTATTTCGAATGAAATGAATTTCGACATTTTTCTTGATGCTTGTTGAGAGAGACAACAAATTGATTTCTTTAAATATGCAATTTAAAAAAAACAAGACACTTCTGCAGTATACGGATGGGGGGTCATTTTTTTTTTTTTTTTTTTTCTTTTGTGCGTTTCACTAAACTGGCATCACGTGGCGTTTCTTGGTCAAAGAGCGGGACGATAACTCATACTTTTTGGGAAACTCGTCGGAAATTTTTATCTCAAAATGAACCCTTCAATGTTGCTTTAATTCGAAAAATGTTTCATTTATATTATTTATTTGTTCGAGAAAAAACAATTCTACTTTCCAATGTTGCTTGGATTACAAAATTCTTGATTAAGATTATATTTTCTTACACAAACTGTTCACTAACACTTCAACAGATGCCACAATTTCATTTCAATTCAAAAAAATATTTCAGAAAAAAAATCCAATGTTGCTTTGATTCGAAAAATGTTTCATTTAGATTGTGTATTTGTTCGAAAAAAAAAATTACTTTATAAAAATCCAATGTTGCTTTAATTCAAAAATTGTTTTATTAAAATCATATTTTCTTACGCAGATTTTCAATAAATGTTTTTACAATTATATATTGATACATTTTTATACAATAAATATTTTTACAATTATATATTGATACATTTTTATACAATAAATATTTTTACAATTATATATTGATACATTTTTATACAATAAATGTTTTTACAATTATATATTGATACATTTTTATACAATAAATATTTTTACAATTATATATTGATACATTTTTATACAATAAATATTTTTACAATTATATATTGATACATTTTTATACAATAAATGTTTTTACAATTATATATTGATACATTTTTATACAATAAATATTTTTACAATTATATATTGATACATTTTTATACAATAAATATTTTTACAATTATATATTGATACATTTTTATACAATAAATATTTTTACAATAATATATTGATACATTTTTATACAATAAATATTTTTACAATAATATATTGATACATTTTTATACAATAAATATTTTTACAATAATATATTGATACATTTTTATACAATAAATGTTTTTACAATAATATATTGATACATTTTTATACAATAAATGTTTTTACAATAATATATTGATACATTTTTATACAATAAATGTTTTTACAATTATATATTGATACATTTTTATACAATAAATATTTTTACAATAATATATTGATACATTTTTATACAATAAATATTTTTACAATAATATATTGATACATTTTTATACAATAAATTTTTTTACAATAATATATTGATACATTTTTATACAATAAATGTTTTTACAATTATATATTGATACATTTTTATACAATAAATATTTTTACAATAATATATTGATACATTTTTATACAATAAATATTTTTACAATAATATATTGATACATTTTTATACAATAAATATTTTTACAATAATATATTGATACATTTTTATACAATAAATGTTTTTACAATTATATATTGATACATTTTTATACAATAAATATTTTTACAATTATATATTGATACATTTTTATACAATAAATATTTTTACAATTATATATTGATACATTTTTATACAATAAATATTTTTACAATAATATATTGATACATTTTTATACAATAAATATTTTTACAATAATATATTGATACATTTTTATACAATAAATATTTTTACAATAATATATTGATACATTTTTATACAATAAATGTTTTTACAATAATATATTGATACATTTTTATACAATGAATGTTTTTACAATTATATATTGATACATTTTTATACAATAAATGTTTTTTAATTATATATTGATACATTTTTATACAATAAATATTTTTACAATTATATATTGATACATTTTTATACAATAAATATTTTTACAATAATATATTGATACATTTTTATACAATAAATATTTTTACAATAATATATTGATACATTTTTATACAATAAATATTTTTACAATAATATATTGATACATTTTTATACAATAAATATTTTTACAATTATATATTGATACATTTTTATACAATAAATATTTTTACAATTATATATTGATACATTTTTATACAATAAATATTTTTACAATAATATATTGATACATTTTTATACAATAAATATTTTTACAATAATATATTGATACATTTTTATACAATAAATATTTTTACAATAATATATTGATACATTTTTATACAATAAATGTTTTTACAATAATATATTGATACATTTTTATACAATAAATGTTTTTACAATAATATATTGATACATTTTTATACAATAAATGTTTTTACAATTATATATTGATACATTTTTATACAATAAATGTTTTGGTTTTCAAATATTTTTCTGTTCGTTACTTATTTGCCGTATTATTTGACCAAGAAGAAATTGGGGGTATCGCCCCCTAACAATGACCACCGTCCATATACTGCAGAAGTGCCAAAAACAATATTAATTGTCATGTCGAAAATAGTTAGCCAAAAATTACGAAAATTCTTAGAATAGAAGGTTATCAAAAGTAATTTTTACGGAAAAATGAAGAAAATTGCATTTTCTGTAGATGTTTTAAAGTAGACGGCGAATATTTTACACACACAGAAAAACTAAAAGAATAGTCGAAACGCATATTTTAGATTACATCATAATGGCATCCAACTTGTATACCCTATAGCAATAGACATTTTCTTTTGTTTACTAAAAACACAATAACAGTTGTTCTACTCAATGTATAAGACTCAGGCGGAGTGACCAGATATAGGATATTGGGTGTGAGTCGGTGTTCGGCGATTCATAATCAGAATCCGTCAATTTTAAAGATCAAGGTTGCAGGTGCAGGAATATCTATACGTTAAAAGTGGTTGAGTATCACTGGGACCATTAAAGATAAATTTAAGGTGATCTCCTACCTACAGAAGGGTCTTACCGAGTCATATTCATATAAATTAAAAAAGCATGCATAACTTTGGAAAAATAACGACACTCGACAAAGACCCCGAGATTGCTGTACTGGGATAAAATAAGAACATTTATTAACATGTTCAAGAAAAAGTAATTCAAATCATTTCAACGTTTAGGGGTTTGCATCAAATGTTCATTAGACAGTCTTTGCTAATAAGTGTCTCGTAGAAATGGCAAAAAGTTCATGATTACAAGAGCACAAGACACACGTTATTTTATGGAGGGAAAAGAAAACGGTCATTAAAACATGCATGTGTGTGTGTGTGTGTGTGTGTGTGTGTGTGTGTGTGTGTGTGTGTGTGTGTGTGTGTTCATTACATATGAAAACAGCAATTCGAAATAACTTGTTAAGTATTAATTCCCGTTCAATATGGTACTTTCCATGCTGAGAATTGAAGTGCATAACATGCGCAAACGTCATATTGGGTGGTTTAATGTCAAACAAGGATGGAGTTGGGCAGCGATGATGTTTATTCATAGAATTGCATCCTGACCTGGACTAGACTGATTTGATTTACATGCACAAAAGCATATATACCCATGTTCTAGAACGTTCTGGACTATTTGTTATATCACTGCGAACGAAGTGTAATGTAGTTCCTTTATCGTATGCGCGTGGACGGGCAAATCACAATGTTGTCTTCACACGTTCTGAAATCTGTAAGCATTGACACAGTGATTGCTATGAGAATGTCTCTGCAAAAGATTTGTTCTGGTCATATATAGCAGTCGCTACAAGACTCTTGTTCTAGCCAAAAAGTCGACCTAAAAAGAAATAGGATTATTGTAAGTTGATGGCAGTACAAAAGAAAAGTAACATCAATTTTTGAGTTGCGCAGTCGCCTGGGTATGATGAATTGTGTAATTTAAAAAAAAAAAAAAAATGAGCAGTCTATGTTCGTGAGATGCATTATGGACGTTCATATCCATTTAGAGTATACCAAGGAGTTGAACAAAGGCCGAATGTCGTAGGTGATAATTCCTCATCATTCCGATCTGCTGACTTTGAAAGGCATGCTGAAGCAGCAGCAATAACGATAGTGGTGGTACCACAACAACAGCCGCAGCAGTGACAACTCACAGTGTGTGATTTTTAATCTGTGCTTAATTTTAAAGCTTGGAGATGATTGGTGCAAGTATTTAACTTCCCTTTTTTCTTTGCCAAATCAGAGGCCATATCTTAGGCGAACAACAAGTCATGATAAAAGGAAGTGCCCACTAAACTCTGTCTTTTTCTGTTCAGTTAGACTTGTTCTACGGCACTTTTTTTTAGCACTTTATCTTCTCTCTTGGAACATTCACTCTCTCTGCAAGCTGTCTGGCTTTGGGGTTCTACAAAAAGCTCCAAGATTCCAACATAGCGATCACCGATACACGCAAGGTCCTGGATATGACCTTAAACTATATCCAATGGTGAGGCCTCGGCTTGCGGGCTTTGGGGAGTGTGGAGCAGCCCTTTAATTGCCATTGCTCCCAGGTCCACTCTGACCCCGGAGTGGTAGTACCTGTTAGGGTCCCAACTATGAGTTGAATAGAAACCGACTTGAAAAAAAAACAAATATATACTATCAAAAACTTTTCTTCAAAGTCACTGGATTCGGCATTAAATAACCTGAAAAGGGTTGATATGCCGTAAAACAAAAACAACCAACCATACGCGCAAACTAAATAATGTAACATACACATGCTTACATAGACACATAGATACCCCCTGACTTCAGTGCCTGTGTATGAACACACATTCTTCATAAATTAATTATTTAAATTTCTTACAGAAAGATTATTCAGCCTATCCTTCAAATATAAACACTGATTTTTTTCCTGTTAATGGGTCATTTAATTAATAACACGTGGACTTTCTAACCTTTCATGCTAATGAATATATTAACTAATACCTTCTTATTAACATGTTAATGAAGATTACTCAATAAAGTTGTTTTAAATGTTAGAATGAGGTTTTGCCTTACTATTCTACAAAGCAACGTACAAGACAATAAATGATACTTATTACTCTACCTTTAAGATAAGAATATTGATTATCGGGGGACATAGATTCTTCATTTTTTTTTTATAGCTATTAAAAAGGGAAGACTGTTTTTTCTGTATCCATGGTAAAAAGAAGGATGGAGGGAAAACATTCGATGGAGGTTGAGAAGAAAAACAAAGTTAGATAAATAAGGAGGTAGAGTCGGCTGACCACATTTCGCCCTCACTTTTCAAAGCCGAATCAAGGTTTTTTTGTTTGTTTGTTTTTTTGGATAGGGAAACGAATTTAAACGGGGCGAACAACTAAAATAAAATAAAATTATTGGAAAGAAGAAAAAAAATGGGAGAACGACTAAAATGAATCTATCATTACGATAATTGTACAATGGAGAGGAAATGCCTTAGAGACTAATATTCTTCATTTTGTAGGAGCCTCCATGTAACAAATCCGACAATGGTGAATTCTTAATTCTCTCTCTCTCTCTCTCTCTCTCTCTCTCTCTCTCTCTCTCTCTCTCTCTCTCTCTCTCTCTCTCCTACTCTTGGGGTTACAATATTGGCAAAATGCTTGGCGATGCTCAAAACTGGTGTACCAATAGAATCGGTTTCCTACACTTTCATTTTCATTGTCTTAGCAAGTTAATGAATAAAATTAATTAATTTTGTAAAGACATATATCATTTCATATGTTTTAATAATGTTCTATCAGATTTTCAACCTAAAGATAAAATAGGTGCTTATATAGTATTGGGCACAGATGGAAATTAAATTCCAAGTAAGAAATTCTTCGACATAATTATGTATAATGGAAAAATTAATTATCCTCGCCAAAAATTAGGGAAAATTATCGAGTAGAATTTTAATTAAAGATAAAAATCAGTTTTTGTATTTTGCTCATCCGATAGTCATTATTACTAGGTTAAATGATAAACTGACTTATCTCCTCCTCCTATTGATGGGGTTTCCGCTCTTATCATTGGCAGTTCAGCAAAACATGAAACCCGATTATTAATTTGAATTAAAATTGTACTTTAACATTTTTCCTAATTTTTTAGTGAGAATACATATTTTTGCCTGATACATAAGTATATCAAAGAATTTTTACTTGGTATGCGAATTCCATTTGTGGACAATACTGAATAAGATAGACAAACACTAAATGAAACAATAATCAATAGTTCAAGTAAATAAGAAATGTATATTTTATTTAAACTATTGATTTGTTTGAAAGTATTTCCTCAGCTAGTTCTTAAGAGATCAAGGGTCTCCTCTTAGGGCTAACATTTGCTTTTGGTTAAATTTACATTTGAGGTCTCTTTTGAGAACTGCAATTTGAATTTCATCACAGGTTTACCAGAGATTGTACCGAGCTATATTTCAGATTTTATTTTATCAAATTAATTGTCCCTACCATAATTGGTATGATGTTTATTTCTTTCAGTAACCACATTGTTTTCTTGTTATTTTTGAGGTCATGGTATTTTGCAAATTTTGTGATAGGCTCTATCTAGATCATAATCATTCAGAAAAGTTACATCAATATTGGGGGCATGTTTATTCCATAGGGTCATATCTGGTTTGATAGCCTTGTTTTTATGTATCTACCAACCTAAACATCTTTGTTGTAGAACATGGCCATTTTTCCATTTGATGTCATGCTCACTGATATTCAACAACCTGTGAACGATATGCAATTCACAAAAATAAAGGTTGTTTTGCAGTGTGTTTGCATGTGTCTCTTAAACTGAGATAATGATGCATATGATGAGCCACATATTTCACAAGAATGAGGTTTCTCTCATTTTTTGTTTTTAAATTTTATTAGTTTGTTCAAGCTGATTATTTGCATCTTCAGCCTATCCTTCAAATATGAACTCTGCTCCTTTCCTTATTAATGGATCATTTAATTAATAACACGTTTCATACTAATGGGCATATTCTTATCGAGCAGAATTTTGATTATCAGGAGGATCATATTTGATTATCCAAAGACTTCATATATGCTATCTCATATATTCCAACCAACAGATCTTTTTAAGATTCTAATCCTTCCTTTAAGTGCAATTGTTTGAATCTCTCTTGTATTTAGCTCACCAGGTAGTTTCTGAAATTCTTTTTCATGACTCCAGTTGCTCCTATAATTAATGGAATGATGGAGATCTTCCTCAGATTCCAGTTTCTTTTCATGTCATACATAAGACCTTGGTATTTTATCTTTTCCCTCTCAGCTCTGTTTAACCAAGAATCATTACCATGATAAAAGGAAGTGCCTACTAGACTCTCTCCTTTCTGTCCAGGAAAGCACACAGCAAACTGACTTATTCCATGATACTTCTTTTAGCACTTTATCCCCTCTCTCGAGACATTCTTTCTCCCTGCAAGCTGTTTGGTCTTGGGGTTCGACAAGAAGCTCCAAGATTCCAACATGGCGATCACCCATACATGCAAACTAACTTCTACTAAGGTTACTTCTTTCTCCTTCTTGTCTCATATCGCTGTCAGGTTTAATAACTCCGTTTTCTAGGTATGTAGCTGTAGGAATTGTATAGTTATAATGGATGGTGTATGACTTATTTCCGACTGTTTCTTTCTGGTAAACATGTTCCCCGAAGTAGTTCCTGCATTCGATATTCAACTTTTTACAGATAGTCCAGTGCAGATATTTACACACTCTATTGTTTCTCATTTTACAGTAGCTGTTCCTCAGCAAAACTTTACAACTAGATGTTAAGTTGGTTTCCAGTGTGTTTGCATGTGTCTCTTTAACTGAGATAATGCTGCATATGTTAGGGCACATATTTCACAAGAATATGTTTTCTCTCCAGTGTGTTTTTACATGTGTACTTTTAGATTAAATGCACCAGCAAATGACAAGCCACACACTTCACATGGATGTTTTTCCACAGTGTGGGTTAACCAGTGTTTTTTTAACTGATTTGTTTGTAAAAACGAAGTCCCACACACTTCACAAGGATATGGTTTCTCTCTTTTTTAATTTTCTTCTTTTGAAGATTGTAACGCTGGGTATGGGGCAGCCAAACCAGCTGCCAACATTGCCCTGCTTTTTATTGAAACCAACCGAAAGCTCTTTTTAGTATTCGCCTTGTTCCCTTAAATGCAATTGTCTGGATCTCTTTTGCACTTGGTTCACCAGGAATATTAGTTAAGTAGGACTTCAGGTTCTTCTTTATAAGCCCTGTGGCACCTATAATAACTGATATGATTGATATCTCCCTAAGATTCCAGTTTCTTTTCATGCCATACATGAGACCTTGATAATAGGTCTGTTTCTCCCTTTCAGCTCTGTTCAGACCTCTATCATTAGGAACACTCACTTCAACCAAGGTAGCAACTCTCTCCGTCTTATTCCATATAACTATATCAGGTTTCACAGCAGAATTTTCAAGGTAGGTGGCTGTAGGGATTACATGATCGTAATGTATGGTATATAAGTCATTTCCAACTGTTCTTTCAGGTTGATGTTCCCAGGATTTGCTGCTACATTGGATGCTTAATTTTTTAGATGCTCCAGTGGATGTACTTATATACTCCATCATATTTCGTTGTGTAGAAGCTATCCCCTAAAAGAACCTTGCAACTTGATACTAGATGACTCATACTTTCCAATTCTGTGTCGCAGAATCTACATTTGTTGTCATTAGTGAGACCTGCCATCTTGAGCAACCATTATAATCCTTTCCTGATCATGGTGGAGGAATTCCCATTTGAGCCAGTTCAAGGAACCTTCTTTGTCGATGTATTCCTGGGAGAGTTCCCCCAGAAAATACTTTGCACGTTGATGTTGGTCCCACTCTTTAAGGTTCCTCTTTTGGAAGGTCTCGGTATATTTCTGACGACTCTTTCTTGTTATTTCTGTGGCAGGCTTGTTTGGTGCTTCATCCTCATCTGAGAGACATCTCTGACCAAAATCCTTGGCCAGTTGGGTGATTGATGTTGTTCTGCTGGCTCTTGTCTTTTGATGTTATTACAGCTTAAATTTATATCCAAGGGCTCTTTTTAGAATAGACACTGTTCTGTTTATGGCTGCTATCTGTATTTCCTTGCAGCTTGGTTTTCCAGAGATTGCTTCTAAGTATTTATGAAGGTTCTTTTTTATTAGGCCAGTTGCTCCCGTCACAACTGGTATAATGTTTATATCTTTCAGAGACCATGTCGTTTTTAGATCATTTTTTCGGTCCTGATATTTTGTTATCTTTTCTAGTGTTTATGCATATGGGTTTTCAAACTAGAAGTTTGTGAATATGAAAGACCATAAATTTTGCATGAATAAGGTTTTTCTCTTTTTGTTTTATTTTACTTCAGCTGAAGTTCTCAGAAATCAAGGGGCCCACAACCTGGAGCTAACACTTGAACTCTATATGAGATACATAGATATTTGAATGTTCTATTAAACTTCCTTATCTCTCGAACACTGGGTTAGTAAAGAAATTGAGAACATAATTTCCCTCTCCCAATTAATCATTTCCATACGTTGTAGTATATCTTTTATTTTGGTCTCCTGGTCTTATTGGATTCCAGGACAAGGATTTATCTAGTCTGGTGGAGTATCCAGCTTCGTGCAGTTACTTAAGGTAACATCACTTGGAGAAGGTGCACCACTCCTCGTAAAAGCTTGCTAATGTGGGTTAGCCATAGTGAGAAGATCTTATTTGGACAGTGAATACTGTGTGATTTTGAATATTTGGTCAGGGTTTACTTCTAGGGGAAAAGTATCCTCGTGCCAGGTTGTTCTGGCAAACCCCTTTATAGAGAGACCTTAGACACTCGAGGATAGTGTGTGTTCGCATGTGTATATTTTAACTTATTTGCTTCTGAAAAAGATGAGCCACACACTTCACAAGAATGGGGTTTGTTTCCTGTGTGTGTTTGCATATGATATGACTTTGCAACTGATATTTGGTTGAAAAGGAAGAGCCACAGACTTCACAAGAATAAGGTTTCTCACTTTTTTGTTTTATTTTACTTCAGTTGAAGTTCTCAGAAATCAAGGGGCCGACAACCTGGAGCTAACACTTGACCTCTATGTGAGGTACATAGATATTCGAATGTTCCATTAAAGTTCTTTATATCTCCAACATGGAATTAACAAAGAAATTGAGAACATAATTTTCCTCTCCTCAATTAACCATTTTCATATTTTGTAGTATATCTTTTGTTCTGGTCTCTTGATCTTACTGGATTCCAGGACAAGAATTTATCTAGTCTGTTGGAGTATCCAGCTTTGTGCTATTACTTGAGGTAATATAATTTGGAGAAGGTGCATCATTCCTCGTAAAAGCTAAAGTGTGTTAGTCATAAAAAGAAGATCTTATTTGGGCAGCGAATATTGTGTGATTTTGAATATTTGGTCAGGGTTTGCTTCTCAAAAAAAAAAAAGTATTCTCATGCCAGGCTGTTCTGGCAAACCCCTACACAGAGAGACCTTAGACACTTGAGAAAAATGTCTAGTAGGTATTCAAGTTCTCTCCAGTAGGTATTCAAGTTCTCTCCAGTGTGTACTCGCATATGTACTTTTAGATTAGAAGTTCCTGTAAAAGAGGAGCCACATACTTCACAAGAATAAGGTTTTTCTCTTTTGTTTTATCTTACTTCAGTCGAAGTTCTCAGAAATCAAGGGGCCCACAACCTGGGACTAACACTTGACCTCTATATGAGATACATAGATATTCGAATGTTCCATTAAAGTTCTTTATCTCTCAAACACTGGGTTAGTAAAGAAATTGAGAACATAATTTTCCTCTCCCCAATTAATCATTTTCATACATTGTAGTATATCTTTTATTTTGGTCTCTTAGTCTTACTGGATTCCAGGACAAGAATTTATCTTGTCTGGTGGAGTATCCAGCTTTGTGCTATTACTTGAGATAACATCACTTGGAGAAAGTGCACCATTCCTCAGAAAAGCTAATGTGGGTTAGCCATAGTGAGATCTTACTTGGGCAGCGAATACTATGTGATTTTGAATATTTGGTCAAGGTTTACTTATATGGAAAAGTATCCTCATGCTAGGTTGTTCTGACAAACCCCTGTACAGAGAGACCTTAGACACTCGAGGATAGTGTCCAGTAGGCATTCAAGTTCTCTCCTGTAGGCATTCAAGTTCTAGTCACATTTTTTTTATTTTACTTTTGTTAGTTTGAAGAGATCAAGGGGCTCCTTCCGGGGGCTAACACTTGATTCTATTAGTTTAAAGGGCACTTTTAAGAATAGATACTGTTCCCTTTATGGCTGCTATCTGTATTTCCTTACAGCTTGGTTTTCCAGGGATTGCTTCTAAGTATTTCTAAAGGTTCTTTTTTATTAGGTCAGTTGCTCCCGTCACAACTGGTATAATGTTTATTTCTTTCAGAGACCATGTCGTTTTTAGATCATGTTTAAGGTCCTGATATTTTGTTATCTTTTCTCTGTTCAGCTCCATTAAGACCGAAGTAATTTGGAACTGTGACGTTGATAATGAGTGCAGTCCTTTCGGGCTTGTTCCATATTACTATATCTGGCTTAATGGCCTTGTCTTTTATGTATCTGCCCGCCTGTATGTCTTTGTTGTAGAACACTGTCACTTTTCCATTTGATGTTATTGGTGGTGGTTCATGTTCCCAGATGTTTGATGACCTATCTAGTTGCATCTCTCCACAGATCTTCCAGTGTAAGTATCTATATACTTTGTTATGGCGAGCAGTGTAATGACCATCGGCTAGAAGGATCTTGCATCCAGACATTAGGTTGCTTGGGCTTTCAATAGCCGAGTAACAGGTGGATCTGCATGTGTCTATTTAATCGATATTTTGTTGCAAATGATGAATTACACATGTCACAAGAATGAGGTTTCTGTTTAGTGTGTGTCTTCATGTGTATTTGTCGTTGATGTGCTGTTGTAAATGAAGAGTCACATACATCACAAAAATATTACCTTTTTTCCAATGCGGGGACTTATGTGAGTTTCACAACTTATTCATATGTGAAAAAGATGCGCCACATACTTCACAAGAATGAGGTTTGTTTTTTATGCATATTTATTTTAATTTCATTGAATAAACTTTTTCTCCAGAGTTTACATATGTAATTTCAAAACAAAATTTCACTGTAAACTTTAAAAGATAGTTTATCTCCAGTTTTATTTGAATAATTATTTCAAATGATTAACCACACACATCATATGAATAAGTTTCTCTTTAATGAGTCCTTGCGTGTGTAATTTTAAACTACAATTATATGTAAGTAATAAATCACAAATCTCCGGTGTGAGTTGGTATATGCATTTTTAACTTATTGATTTGCAAAAAAGATGACCCACACACTTCACAAGAATGTTTGTTTTTATGTGTAATTGCAATTTTCTTTAAATTACATAGCATTTCAAAGTGATAGGCTACATACTTTACTGAATAAACTTTTTCTCCTGTGTATTTAAATATGTAACATTTTAAAAATTTCACTGCAAATGATAAACTGCAAACTGAAGAAGATGGCTCATCTCCAGTTTTTTTTTAATAATTATTTAAAATGATTAACCACCCACTTTATGTGGCCAAGTATCTTTCATTATAAGGTTTTCTCATGAGTAATTTCTATCTGTAAACAGCTAATCACATACTTCATAAAAAATGCAAATTGCTTGTTAAATACAAAATTTAATAAACAATACATTGATTACCTCATTGATGTGTTTTTTAAAATCATACAAAAAAAACTTCCTTTTTTGTATCTTAATTCATTTACTTCTCAGCGATCAAGGGAGGGAGTTGTATGTGCATTTCTAACATATGTATTTGTGAAAAAGAATGAGCCACACACTTCAAAAATGAGGTTTGTTTCCTGTGCTGCTTGCGTGTTTCTTTAAATTCCATAGCATTGAAAATGACATACTACATATTTTATATTAATTTCCTCCAGCGTGTTTAATTCACAATTATTGCAAATGATTAACCCCACTTTATATGACTTATTTTCTCCCCAATAAGTTTTTGCATGTGTACTTGTAAACAATGATTACACAAACAACAGTTATCTTTAAATGGTAAATCATATACTTGTTTTTTTTTTAAAATAGCAATTTTTGAAAACCCATATTGATCAGCTGCTGTTCCTTATTGTATATTAATTCAGTTCTTAGAGATAAAAGGGGCTCTCCTGTGGCTTAGAGATCGCGGGAGGCTCTCCTGTCGGTTAGAGATCAAGGCAGGGGTCTCTCCTGTGGCTTGGCTTGTTTGTAAGTTATAATATTTGAATGTTCATTCAAAGATCTCCTAAACTTCTTAAATAAAATATATGTAATGAAATGAAATATGTGTATATTCTGTATATGTCTGCTTAAATTAGATTTTATTTTTAATTGAGAAATCACCCCAGACAAATACATTACATTATTTCAATGAACTGTACTCGAAAATTTTCACAATAATACGGTTTTTCTCCAGTATGTTCATCTTATTTTAAAGTAGAATACTCCTTAAATATTAATCCACTTTCTTCAAAAAGTAAGTTTACCTTTCAGCAATATATATGCACAACAGCTTTCATCGTCCTCTTTTGTCTGTAAATGAATAAGCGATTTATTAAAGACATTACCTTAACAAATAAAATTAATTAATGTATTACATTTTAATCTACATATTTCTATTTAAATTTTACATGGAAGATCACTCATTTACAGACAATCATTGCATTATTATTTTAATATTGATGTAAGACTCTCATTTCTCTTAAGAGTTGTGATCATATTTGTGGGGAAAATAGAGAAGGCTTACTGCAAAAACGTGCTCCTGTCTGTCTATCCTGCAGGTTGAGAAGGAAAAATAAAAAGATCCAAGATAATGACTGTGTTTTAATGCCCACAGTCTGGCACAGTTCTTGAAAAATCACGTCTCACATATGATTTTGAGGTGCACCCGGGCACCATAAAAGCAGGTTGCTGGGGGGGGGAAGCGTTCAGACCTGTGTAGAGTGAACATTGTCATGTGACTCATCAGGCTTTTCCAAACTTGTTTAATTGGACTTGAAGGCAACGATATTGTAGTCAGTTAAGAAGCAAACCAGCAAAACAGAAAAAAATTTAAAAATCAAAAAAAAACGTTTACAAGTGTTTTTGATACAGATGTACATAAGAATACTTTGATAAGTATGTTTTAACTTAAATAGGGATGGTATAATAAAATTGTGGGGTCTGCGTTCGTGTCTGGCCTCCATAGAATGGAAATAGGCACAAACTTTAATAAAGACTTTTCATATCTGTCTGCATAAGTATACTTTGATAATTATGTTTTAGTTTGAAGAAATATGGTATAATAAAATTATGGGGTTTTCGTTCGCGCCTGACCTCCATAGAATGGAAATATGTCACAAAGTTTAACAAGGTTTTTTAATATAGATCCACAGAATACTGTGATAAGTGTTTCAGTGTGAACAGGTTTGGTATAATAAATTATGGGGTTTATCTATTTTATTTTTACTTTCATCATATTTTTCCTTGGTTTTGATACCCCCAAATTCGAAGCTATCTCTTTACAACCCTTCCTTTTCATAACTTATCATACTTTCATAAATCAGAGTCCATTTTCTGTAAGCTGTTTTTGAACCCAGTCAACGATGGGTACTTTTTGCTAGTATATATATATATATATATATATATATATATATATATATATATATATATATATATATATCATCGTCAATATTAATCTGTAAAAAAAGATATACCTGAAAGAGCAATGTACTCAAAAAATCTAAAAAATAAAAGTTTTCTCTGCATACAAAAGAGTTAAAATAATTAGATCTTCAATAAAAAGAAAATGAAAATAATATCATATTACTATACTGCTGCTTTTTAATTATTGTATATATTTTCTTTAATCGTCAAAATTTGGAAAATATGTGCCTTAATATTTCTTGTTTTAATTAATGAGTGCTCTTGTGTATGTAACAAAAGATTATTTTTAAAAAATGTTTTAAGCAAAAATAATCCCAAACCTTGCAAACAATGACAATTACGTCCCCCCCCCCTATTTTGTTATTCAAGATAATAATTAAAAATAAAGAATATGTTTTGGAATTGCATGAAGACATCATCTAATGAATTATGAGTTATCATACTTGTAAATATGATACTATCGCTTCCCCGGGGAGAGATACTTGGTTGAGGAATGTCCTGGGAATGCAACCAGCTCCCGGGGCCGAATAAACACGATATCCAATCGCCAATGAATAGATGAGCTCGCCATGTGATTGAGCTGAATAGGCAGTATTTCTAATAGAGAATCCTTCTAAGGGAGAACGGGGCATTACATGGCCACTATTCATTCATAATATGGAACTATAAAATAAACAAAAAACTTATTTTGCATATAACATGTCTTAATGTATTTTTCAACAGCAAAATAAATTAGTTGACCTCAAACAATGCATAAAATTGATCTGCAGGAAATGAAGAAAATATGAAGATTAAATTTTTTTTAATGGTTACATTTCATTTAAAACGCTGTCTGAGCAAGCAGTGTATGATAATTTTACGTTAAATTTGTGTGCAAAAGTGATTCCCATTCTATTTGTTCTTTTTATTATTTGTTTTATTTTTACCACCAAATTTTACCGCCCCCCCCCCTTTTTTTTTTTTGGCGGTCATGTCAACGGATCATCAAATCTAAGGGAGATAACCAGCATAAACATAGCAAAAATAAGCATATTTTGCAAGATATAATTTGGGACACTGAAATAATCAGTAGAACAGTGAAAGAATGTTAAACGAAAAAAAAAATTCTTACACACAAAAAAAGAAATTTGTTTTTCTTTAATTTAGGTAATCAGTCAGCGTCAGGTTGATTTAAACTTTTTTTTAAGGAGATTTTGAAGTATTTGAACCGTCAGTGATTAAAGTTTAGTTTAATTATTATTATTATTTTTTTTTTTTTATTTTTTTTTTTTTTACTATTCTGTAGTCTGTAGTTACATTTTGGAAGGTATAATTTGGGGCGCATAATAATTAACGTACACGACACAACGAAAATAGAAAACTTTTTTGAAGTAGATTTTGAAGTATATAATCGATGTAACTTTTTTTTAAACGAAAATAAAAATAAAAAAATAAGAAATTTGTTTTTATTTATTTTAGGTAATCACTCAGTCATTTCTGTCTATGATTAAAGTAGAAAAAATAACAACGTTCAAAGATTCTGCACAAGATAAAGTTTTCGGGGGGGGTTTGGGGGAGGGGGTTCTCTTAAATAAGGGAAGCATTTTTCTTTGGCTAATTGGACAACAACTTCTTGATTAATTAACAAGTTTATTTGATTTTTGTTGTTAAAATTAACATAGTTTCATTGTAACAGGTTGTTTACTTTGCTTTTGTGTACGTTAATAATAAGTTTATTTTGCTACTTAATATGGTTATATTTTTAAGTTCATTGATTAACTTCGCTAACTTATTTCCTTTTCGTAAATTGCTTCAGCAATTTCCGGAACTCGGCTACAGTAATCGTGTAATCCCCCCCCCCACTTAACATTATTTCATTGTTCTACAAATTATATCTTGCAAAATATGCTTATTTTTGCTAAGTTTATGCTGGTTATCTCCCTTAGATTTGATGATCTGTTGACATAATTTTCTTCTCTTTTCTTTTTTTTTTTTTTTTCTTTTTTTTACATGTAATCGCCTAAAAAGTGTAGCAGCTCATGTGTGGAACGGGATTAACATAGGATATCGGGTTCCAAAATACAAAAGGAAGGCAATGTATGTAAACATTGGTTACCTAACAAAAACGGTTAACGTTATAAAATATAGCTAGTTATTAATTATATCACTTTTTAAAGGTTATCCTTTAGTCCTTTACGGAGATGGTCCCGACGTCCGCCTCGTTCTGAGTTCGGGGAGAGGCCGTCTGATGTAGGCGGTGTCGAGGCAGAAAATTACCCTAACCCTAAAATTTGCGATATGTCACAGACAGATGCTTTTACAAATATTGTGAAACAAATCCCAGAATTTTACAGGGTTAACTATTCTAATCATGTGGACTGTTTTTTGTTTTTAAATTCTAATTATTTGAAGTGTTTATTTTGTAAAATTCTAATTATTTGAACTGTTTAAAATAATAAAAAAATTTTAAATTCTAATTATTGGAACGGGTTTTTTTCTTCTTAAGTTAACAACTGGGCACTTTATTGAAGGGGTAATTTTCTGCCTCGACACCGCCTACGTCCGACGGCCTCTCCTCGAGTTCAGAACGAGGCGGACGTTGGGACTATCTCCGTAAAGGTTATCCTTTTTAAACACCATACAAAGCTTGAACAACCGGCGTTTCCGTTCTCACTTAACAAAGCGACATGATTACGTGAGGGATGGTTTTGATTTTATTTTTAAAGTTATTCTAATAATATTAGTATTTAGTTAATTTGGGTTTTCAATTTTTATAAATAAGAAATTTAATTTAATTAACTTAATTATTATAATTGTTGAAGAATAATATTTCGTTTTTTCAAGTATTATTGAAAAAAAATAAGATGAAATTTGAACTAATTTTACTGTTTATTTTTTAACAAAATAGCAAGTAAAAACAAATTTTGGTGATGATTAAACTTTTTCAGTATTTTTCGTTTTATTCATTTCGCAAAATGGGATATAAATGTTAAACTTACCAGTTAAATTGCTCCGAGAAATCAAACGAAAATGTAAGAGTAATCAAGGGAGATAACTGCTGCAATAAAAATATTTTTTTGGCTGAGACTGAGGGATATAAATATTTTTTTATCGATTATTTCCTAACGTTAAACTCTTTAGTTTAATTCACCTTTTTTATTTCAGGTTTTGCAAAATAAACAAAACGTAATACTTTAGATATAAAAAAGGTAAGTTTTACCACCAATATTGTTTCCATTAACCGGCATTTTGTTAATATATATATATATATATATATATATATATATATATATATATATATATATATATATATATATATTAGTTCCAGTTTTAGTCTTACTTTTTCAGTAATGCAAAAAAAAAATGTTACTCAACAAATTCATATTATTAAATCTCTAATTTATTAAAATTGGAAACCTAAAGTAATCGAATTCCAATATTGTTAAAATAATTTAGCATTATTACTCAAACCGGTGCATCAAGACTTCGTTTTCATAGTCTAACTCTTAGGTACGGACAAAAATGGGGGACCTAGTTTTGAAAGCCGATTTATCATAATTTTTTTTTGTAGGTTTCCGACTACTTTTTTATTATATTTGAAAGATTAAGGACTAAACTTAATTTCCAAAAGGGAAAAAATATTTGTACACGTGAAAAAAAAAGTTATGAAAATGCTACCCAATTCAGCAAAATTTTGAAGTTAAATAAATTTATTGTAGAAAATCCTTTAAAAGATTAATATTAGTTTTCTGGGTCTATTTCAAAGATAATTAGTAAAGTAAAGTCCTAAGATATTGAATTAAAAATACCTTGTTTGTACAAAACATAAATTAATTACCCCCAAAACCGAGTGATTTTTGCAAAACGTAACAAACTAAAATTTTGTAAACACGAAAATTACGAAGGCCCAAAATTTCAGGCAGTCGAAAGACTGTGAACATGACGTCATGTAATTAAAAGGGTGGAAGCTCGTTTTTTTTCCCCAGTCGCGCATCCGTACATTCCTTTTTTGAACGTTTGTATTAATTTTTGCATTTTTTAATTTAATTATTTTTCTATGTTCCTATTTTTAAATTAATTTTTTTTCTTAATTATTGTTCAATATTATATAAAATAATATGTTACGGCGAAAGTTTCACATTCTTGCGAGCAAGGAAATTATTAAAACCTTGCATATAAAAATTATGCGAAACCCGTAATTTAAAAAAAAAAAAGTAGAAATATTTTTTGTGTGAAAATATTAACTAAGCAATGCTTAATTCAATGGTGATATCGGTAGTTCAAGAAATTCATTTTTCTTCGAGTTATATAGAATTCATTAATACGGATTTAGGGGCTTTTTTCGTAATGTTCCTATAAAAATTATTTTATTTTATTTTTATTGTTACAAGGTACGATGCTTTATTTATATAAAAAAAAAAGCAAAAATAAATTCTTGCGTTTTTTATTTACTACTGAAAACCATAACTTTAGTAAAGGTATTTTTTGTTTAAACAAAGTAATACATTTCCACTCGGATTTAAATAAAAATAATTAGTTCATTATATTCCGCGGTCATCATTTGATAAATACTGAAAATTGGTTAGTTTTCTGATTTTTGGCGATTTTTTTTTTTTTTAAGTAAAGGGAGGGGTCAAAATGTTTATACATTTTGAGCATCAGCATTCATTTTGCCCGTATCTACGACTCTGTTGCAACACGGTTATTCTCGCTTTGTATAAGGTTTAAAAAGTGACACGATTATAATTCGATATATTTTATAGCATATTTTCTTTCCTTTGAGGTAGGGAGGGTGAAGGTAACTAGTGCCCGTGATTTAAAAAAAAAAAAAAAAAAATTATCACAACCGTCTTGATTTTTTTTTTTATATATAAATATTTTATTAATTACTAGTTGTCCTCATCCACTGTTGTTGGTACTTATGCAGAGAAGGTACCGTGCCGAAATAATAACGCTATTATTTAGAAACAAATTCTTAAAATGGGGAGGGGGGTATTATGTAACTAATCTGCACCTTCACCAAACAATTTCATAAACAAAAGAATTGTAAAACTTGAATTGAACTTGAAAATATTATAAAAAAAAATTCTGGTTGGTTTTATTATAGATTCGAAAAAGTTATCAAAAAAAGGCAAGATAAGTTACTTTTCTACATCAGAGAATAACTTTTTAGTGTTTTATTTTAATGTAAAATGTTTAATCAGCTCGAAAAACATACAGTGTTGATCAATGTATTTGAAAAATACAAATTGCGGCGGACTTTATGTTGAACACGTTAATTTTGGGAAAATAAGTTAAAACTAAAAAATTATACAAAATACTGTTAGAAACTCACTCAATATATGTTACCGTGACATAGGCTGACATATATTCGATATATTATATTTCATCTTCAACAGGCATTTTGTTTTACCGCTACCAGGAAGAATGAATTTATTTATTTATTTATTTTTTTGGGAAAGGAAATATCGGTAACTGAAGTTATTTTCAACATGTAACCCTTATGGAAACTCTGGATCTGTATTGTTAAGGGGGTTCATGATAGCAAATACAAACCATTCATAGATCAATTCAATTTATTGACAACAATTCTACTTACGCTAATAATAAATGTGCCAAAATCAAAATGACTCCAATTTTAATACCTGTAGAATAAAGTAATATTTGGAAGATTAATCGGGAATCGAAAAATCAGAACTTTTTGGGGTATTGGAATTGAAATCAGAAAATTTTGTGACTTTTTTTTCGATACCAAGAACAATTCTTTTTATTGGTTTTACTTTTTTTTTTTGTTTAAAACTTAATTTTCCATTGTTCATTATAATAATGAAATGATAACAATTCATTAATTTTAAACTACCAGTAAAACTAACTATAGATCATCCCCACAAGTGTATTGATATGTTCAAGAAAATATATGTGCATATTTTATCGGTTTTGTGTTAATCTGCCCTCACCCACCTAAAAAACAACAACTCTACATTTAAAATTTTAAAAAATAGAAATAGAGAAAAATATTGGATTCTATCACTAGAAATAAGATAAGTAAAACTCGGTTCTGGCATAAACATGAACCATTCCATACCCATTCAGACCTTTGCCATCTTCATGGGCTGATATATCGTCTTTACTGCGTGTGTTATCTTTAGCCTTGATTTGTGTTTCAATCAAAATTTCTCATGTACTAATGATTATGAGCAAGTATTTTTGACGCCTATATCATATATCATATATCATATATCATATCAAATCTCAACAAAGTTCTACATCCTGGATTTCCGTTTTCAACAGTTTTGCATACTTGTAGAAAAAACAATAAACATTATATTTCTTGAATCTTTTTGACTTGTGTGAATTGATAATTTCTTGTTTATATGGTAAACTGTCCCAAATATCTCTTTAAATATTTTGTATGCGCCCCACTCCATCAATTTAAATCCATAGTCCTAGATTCTCTAAAATACATTGTGTACATGTTATTTATGTTGCTTGATACTTTTACTGATCACTAAAATATCATCTACGTAGATGTACAAAAGTTCATGCAGAATTTCAACCAGATTGGCCTAGTACTTTCCGAAAAATAAAAAGTGGAACAGACAAACTAACAGACTAATATATATCAAATTTTTAGTAAATTGTTGCATTGAAGAAAAGGTTGGCATTATGGTCAAGCCTGAATTTTCCTCGTCTTATCTTTTTACTTACTAATGTAATTCATTATTAACAAGTAATTTCGTTTTTAAATTCGTTTCTCCAATAGATATATATTTTTTATGATTCTCTGATTTATTAAATAAAATTACATATTTATTCACAGGTCAGCAGTGACAATGGCGGACAATGAAAGCATGTTGCACCTATGTACAACTGAGAAATAAACTTAATCTTTTGAAGAAAGTAAATCAGTAGTTTTCAATGTATAATACTTTAAAAGAAGTGAATGTACAAAAGGAAAACTACATTATTGTTAAGTATGATTTGCTATTAGCAGGTAAAGTTGAAATGTATATGTGATAATGTAGTATGTGATATGGAGAGAAATCTAATTTAAACATTCACTTCTCTAAAATTAAAAAAAATATATGAAAAACAAGATTTTAACGTTAATTAGTAAACAATAATTATATACGTTATCATATGCTTTGATAATAGCTTACATAATTACATAACAAGAAGAATACCTGTTCCAAGTATAATTACTTGAACAGAACAGTTTTGAATCTTCAAAAGATCTTTTGCATGCAGTGGAGAGATGATGTCTGAAGATATGTTAGTGTTATTTTTCCTTTCTCTTTGCAAAACTCAATCATGTTCTGCAAAGTTAGAAACAACAATTTTCCTCGATAAAATAACCAAACTAAACCAAACACCATGAATAAATGTTTTCAGATACAAAGAACTTGAGCATAAAATCTTTTTCCCAAAATTACTGAATTTGCAATTAACTCAAAAAAGGGTTGATATGACACAAAACAAACAAACCAAACTCCATGAATGAATATTTGAAAATATAAAATACTTGAAGCATGAAACCTTTTCTAAAACTACTAGATTTGCTATAAAGTAACTTAAAAAGGGTTAGATATGTTGTAAATGAAAACAAAAATAAACCTATTGTTCTGAAGTATATGCCATCGTTTGCAGACAGTTGTGGTTTTAAAGTATACATGCACAAACGTGAGAGAGAACCCCTATCCTTGTGAAACTACTGTGGTTCATCAGCTGCAGTAACTACTCAAATAACCTGAAAAGTGTTGATGCGCCACAAAGCAAAACAACCCAACCAAACTTCATGAATAAATGTAAACACAGATAAAGCGTTTTGTGAAATTTGGGGTTTACTGTTTCCAATGAAACGGTCAAAATTGCAAATTAACATGGGAGAAAGGCCTTGTTATCCCTGTAAAACTTGTAGCTTGTCATTTACAGCACCGTCTTGTTTAAAGAAACATCTACGAACACACACTGGAGAAAAACCTTATTCATGTGAAGTGTGTAACTCGTTGTTTGCAGTGTCTTCTAATTTAAAAGTGCATATGAGAACACACACAGGAGAGAAACCATATTCTTGTGAAGTGTGTGGCTCTTCATTCATAACAGTATCGCATCTAAAGAGACACGTGCAAACACACACAGGAAACCGACCTCATTCTTGTGAAGTGTGTGGCTCAACATTTTCACAAACAAACCAGCTGAAAGTACACATGCGAACACACACTGGAGAAAGACCTTATTCCTGTGAACTCTGTCCCTCTTCATTCAACACAATAATTAACTTAAAAAGACACATACAAACACACACGGGCGAGAAGCCTCATTCTTGTGAAATATGTGGCTCATCTTTTTTACAAATGAATCAATTAAAGAAACACTTGCGAACGCACACAGGAGAAAAACCATACTCTTGTGACATATGTGGTTCAACATTTGCTGGGCTTTCTAATTTAAAAGACCATATACGAAGGCACATTGGAGAAAAGCCTTATTCATGTGTAACGTGTGGTTCATCATATTCAAAACAAACTGTGTTAAAAATACATATGCGAACACATACAGGAGAAAAACCATATTCTTGTGAAGTATGTGGCTCTTCATATGCAGCAAAACATTACTTAAGAATACATATGCGAACTCACACTGGAGAGAAACCTTATTCTTGTCAAGTTTGTGGCTCAGCATTTGCATACAGTTCCAATTTAAAAGTACATATGAAAACCCACACAAGAGAGAGAGAGGAGAGAACTTGAATGCCTACTAGACACTGTCCTCGAGTGTCTAAGGTCTCTCTGTACAAGGGTTTGTCAGAACAACCTGGCATGAGGATACTTTTTCCATAAAAGTAAACCCTGACCAAATATTCAAAATAACATAATATTCGCTGCCCAAATAAGATCTCCTCACTATGGCTAAGCCACATTAGCTTTTATGAGGAATGGTGCACCTTCTCCAAGTGATATTACCTCAGGTATTAGCCCGAAGCTGGATACTCCACCAGACTAGATAAATTCTTGTCCTGGAATCCAGTAATACCAAGAGACCAAAATGAAAGATATACTACAACATATGAAAATGGTTAACTGAAGAGAGGAAAATTGTTCTCAATTACTTTACTAACTCAGTGTTTGAGAGATAAAGAACTTAAATGGAACATTCGAATATCTATGTATCTCATATAGATTTCAAGTTTTAGCCCCAGGTTGTGGGCCCCTTGATTCTGAGAACTTCAACTGAAGTAAAATAAAACAAAAGAGAAGAAGAGAACTTGAATACCTACTAGACATTGTCCTTGAGGTTCTAAGGAAGTGGTTTTTACATGGCAGCATATTATTAGGGTTTTTTTTTATTTTCATAGCATACCTATCACAAAAAATAATTTCTAATTTAAAAGAGCATATAAGAATGCACATTGAATGCCTACTAGACAGGAGAGAATTTGAATTCTTACTATACACTATCCTCAAGTGTATAAGGTCTCTCTATACAGGGGTTTGTCAACAATCTGGCATGAGGATACTTTTTACTAGAAGTAAACCCTGACCAAATATTCAAAATCATATAGTATTCGCAGCCCAAATAAGATCTCCTTTCTATGGCTAATCCACATTAACTTTATGAGGAATGGTGCACCTTCTCCAAGTGATATTACCTCAAGCACGAAGCTGGATACTCCACCAGACTAGATAAATTCTTGTCCTTGAATCCAGTAAGACCAAGAGACCAAAACGAAAGATGTACTACAACATATGAAAATGGTTAATTGGGAAGAAGAAAATTATGTTCTCAATCTTTTTAATAACTCTGTGTTCGAGAGATAAAGAACTTTAATGGAACATTTGAATATATATGTATCTCATATAGAGTTCAAGTGTTAGCACCAGGTAGTGAGTCCCTTGATTTCTAAGAACTACGACTGAAGTAAAATAAAACAAAAGAGAAATGTCTTATTCATGAATAATAATATGTTATATGTATATTTTAATATTTAATAATATAATAATATTAATATATCTATATTGTATTATAATATATATATATTATAGTATATATATATATATATATATATATATATATATATATTATAATAATAATAATTCATGCCTACTAGACACTGTCCTCGAGTGTCTGAGGCAGTGTTTTAGATACTGACAGGCAACCCTGGGAAGAAAATACATTCGATGGATTGCACGCATGCAAATTGATTCAATGTGAAGAATTCGAGAGATTCGACCATTGTCTAACAGAATGCATAATTTGTCTCAGAAATACGTGAGAAGATATTGGCCAAAGGTTGAAACAATGGACAATGGAAATATTAAACATTCCAATAGGAAAGGAATGTTTTTATAAATAAAAACGCCACAGAGAAAAAGGGAGTCACTTGGTCACAAAGAGCGAAGCTGCATCATCATTTCTTCTCTGCCTGATATCTGACAACCACATACGCACCTTCCATGCCTTTCAGAAACATCAAAACACAAAGTAATAATTTATCATCAAAAACTAATTTGTCAGTGTGAAATAAAAGCAATATATTTTTTGTAGATCAACTGTGTTGTGATTTTTACTTCACTGTTAGTGTGTGTATATATTTGTACCAGCTGCAAATATAGATGTTAACATTTATATGGACTGGACAAACGCATTTTGAACAACCGGCCACAGCAAATATGTAACAAATGGTTCCCAACCTTTTTTTACATAGTGGCATACTATTGATATTTTTTAAATTTTTGTGGCACACTTGTCACAAAAATAATTGTTTTCTATCAATAAAGCTTTTTTGCAATAAAATTTAAAAAAAAAAACAAAGATTAATTATATACAAATTAATCTTTGTTTTTTTTTTTTAATTTTATTGCAATATGTCTAGTAGGCAATTTTTATTCACATTAATAAACATCTGCATAAAAATTGGGTCTGAATTATTCAGTTTTGATACCGATTCCAGATATTCTGAAAAACTGATATTTTGATTATTTGTCCTATAAAAACCATAAACATGTGAAACGCTTTGATTTCAGAAATTTGGCGATTTTGAATTGAGCAATGCCATCATTTTTAAAACATTAAATACCTTTATTAAACAAAATTAAATTAAGTAGCATTATTATAGTAATATGTTGTGGTAAGTGGTTGGTAACCACTGGTCTAAAATCTCTCTGTATAGGAGTTTTTCAGGATAATCTGGCATGAGGATATTTCCTTACAAGTAAACCCTGTCTAAATATTCAAAATAACATAGTAGTCGGCTACCCACATAAAATCAATTTGGTATGGCTACCCACATTGGCTTATACAATGATTAGTGCACCTTCTCTAAATGATATTGTCTCTAGAAAAAAACACAAAGCTAGGTACTCCACCAGACTAGATAAATTCTTGTTCTAGAATCTGGTAAGACCAAGAGATGATAAGAAAGCTATGGTATAATGTAATTAAGTGGGATTACAATTTGTGTTCCTTTATTATCCCAACGTTTAAAAGATGAAAAGAGAAATGTAATGGAATATTCAAATATCTGTGCAATGAAATAAAAGGGAAGTATGTGGTTCATCATTTTTTTAATATACTTCATTTAAAGAGGTGCATACAAACACAAGATAACCAAATCTAATCTTGTTAAGTATATGTAATGTTAACGTGCAATGCTGCATGTTTAGCATGAGGATTCCAGCTGAGAGTAGAGTACTCTTCGAAATAATGTCTGTCCAGATATGAACCTCTATAGGCAGTAGGATCCTTATGTGCATACATAAAGCTCGCTATTATTTTTGAAGTGGATCGCTGGGTGGTCTACACAAAATATATATTCCAGTAGAGCATCAAGGGAAGTCAATTGGTTTTTGGTGGTTCTCAGAAACAGATGGTCTGTTTGTGTTTAGTAGTGTTTGGACGATTAGTGGGGGGGGGGTGTCGGAATCTGAAAGATTTAAGCCTAATGTCTGATTTCAAAAAAATTTGAACTTAACTGTCTATTGCTGGTACTAATGATAAAGTGACGAATATTTATTATTTTCAAGCTAAGGGTAAAATTAAAATCTACACACCATAATATAAAAGTACAATTTAAATTTAATTTTGTGTAAAAAAAAACACACAACCAAAAACAACAACAAAAAATGTTTCCGGTCTTTCATCATTGACAAATCTTATAAGAGGTGACTAAGTGTAAAAGAATTATTTTTTCAATGAATTTATGAATCTTCATACTTTCATAGTTCTAGGTTTAGTATGTGTTTATATATCTGTATGCATACAATTAATTCCTAAACTATTGCATTGATCATCTATTTTGAAAGATAGCTGCTAGGTGTAAAAGGTCATAATGTGGGTTATATTTAGCTGTAATTTTATGCAAAAGAGATAAAGAAGGGATGGAAGTATCTTATGAACACTCACATATCTCTAATTTTTGTTAACTTTTAACAATAGTTATGAAGCATCAACTGATAAATATTTCCTAAATTTTAGTTTCTTTCATGTTATTTAAGAGTTTAAAAGAGGGGCATAATATGGGTAGAACCTTCTATTCAAAAATTCAAATGTTTCAGATTTGCATTAAATTTGACCTATAGTCATAAGACACTCATTAAGCAAGATTACCTGAATTTCAGTTTATTCTTAAGTTTAAGCTTTAAATTCTAAATATTTTCTAGAATCAAAATCATGTAATAAATTTTGATGTAATACTGCTGAGTTCTTAGAATTTGCACAACGAGTCTTGTAAACGATGTTTATAATAACGATATCATGCGAATTGAAGAAATAACTATACTTCAATATGAAGATGGCTGACGATTTCGAAATAAGTTAATCGATTGTCAAACATCGTTTAATAGCCAATTCTTGTGAAATTCTTGGAAGTGTGAAATTTGTAATTTACCATTTTTGCATTGAACAGTTATTTGCTGTCAATTTATGGTTGGAAATTGATATGTTCAAAAGAGTGATTTCATCATTCAGTCCAAAAAAAAAAAAAACTTTTTTAGCAAAGCAAACTTTATTTTTGAATAATTATCTTTATAATTTATAAGTGAAGTAAGGATTTCTTTCAGTTTTTATATAAAATTCGAACTCAGCGGCCATTTTCCTTTTAGGCCACTTTGTTTCCACATAGCTGTCCTAGTTTGAAAGTTTGTTTCAATAAAGTTCTGTGATCTTTTTCGCCTACAGTTTTTCTATTAGGTTGATGCAAAAATAATGTCGTTTTTGACGTTTAAACTTCAAAAATATCATAACTCCTTTCATATTAAACTTTATTAATCAAAATAAAAACCATCAGAATCGACACATTTTTGCCAACGAGAAACAAGTTTGTTTATCCCATTAGCATAGAAATCCAGAGTTCTGGAAGCGATGAAGTCATTGGAGGCCGATTCAGCATCATCTCGGTTTTTGAAGCATTTTTCGCACAGCAAGTTGTCGAGATGTTTGATAAAGTGATAATCGGTGGGCGAAAGGTCCGGTGAATATGGTGGATGAGGCGCAGTTTCGTAGCCCAATTCGTTCAGCTTCTTCAGAGTCAGTTAAGCAACATGCGGGTGAGTGTTGTCATAGAGAAGAATTGGTTCCTTCATATTGGCCAATCTCTGACAAATACATTGCAGCTTCCGGTGCATTTCGTCAATTTGTCAGCAGTACTTCTCTGCCATAATCATTTCGCCTGGATTCTAGAAGCTGTGATGGATGAGGCCTGCCACAGACCACCAAAGATTTACCAGAACCTTTTTGCTGCAATTTAGGCCTCGGGATATGTTTGTGAAGCTTCTTCGGCATCCAATCACTGTGCCGAATGTCGTCAGTTGTCATAGAGGATACACTTTTCATCACACATCACAATCCGCTTGAGAAATGGGTCGTTTTTGTTGACACCACAAAACGATGATTATTTTGGATTATTGTTCAATTCATGTGGTACCTATTTATCCAACTTTTTTTACTTCTCTATTTGCTTTAAATGGTGAACAACTGTTGAGTGGTCGACCTCGAGTTTAACAGCAACTTCACATGTGGTTTTGCAAGGATCGACTTCAATTAATGCTTTCAAATGTTTGTTATCAACTGCAGTCGACCAGCCGAGACCATTTTCATCTTCAAGGCTCTCGTCACTATTGTGAAATTTCTTGAACCACTGTTGTGCCACACGTTCGTTAGTGGTTCTTGGGCCAAACGCATCATTGATATCATGAGCTGTCTCGGCAGCTTTTTGGCCTAGTTTGAACTGAAACAAGAAAATCGTGCAAATTTTAATTTTGTCCATGCTGTTTAAAAGCCTGCAAAAAATTGAATGAATAGATTTAGAACAGTAACAAATAACATAATTCAAATTCATGCTTCAAAATGATATATAATATGGCTATATATCTCAATGAATTAATTCAGAAATCATATATAAAAGTAACGTGTGAGAAAACGATATTGTTTTTGCACCAACCTAACAGTTGATTTAAACTATCTGTTGCACGTGTGCGTCTCCATGGTACACTTTTATCTAACTCAACCTCCCATTCTCTCCACGGCCTGTTTTATGTGTTTGGTATAGTCTCATTTGCATAGAAATGGCGGGAGTCTGCATTACTCGTGTGTGACCATTAAGCACAAAAGCAACTGTGAGTTGACATTTTTTCTAGTCAAGCGACCAAACCTTACCAAGCACATACACGCTTGTCAGATAAGTCACGATTTCCTACAACCATGAAGCGAATAGATGAAATGAATTGTACACTGCTTTTGATTGAGACAACTGTCCACACATGTCATTGCTTTATGTGTTTTGTCTGCACCAATAAAGAAACTGTGACTTTACCAAAAAATGGTCAAAATCAATACAAACCTAGGAAAATTGTGAGGTAAATAAATAGTCAAGATAGTCCTGTAATCCTTATCGTCTGAAATAAGTTATTCTATCAACATGCATGCTTATATTCTTGTTCTTGTTCATAGATAAGAGTGTGTACTTTATTTGTCCAACAATTGTTTATTGTTCACTGACAATGAACAAGACTTGAAAGACAAAACAGAATTACACAATAATAATCCTCTACTTTTTCTAAGCAATCACTGATAGCATTCGAATGTTCTTTGCATGATACAATTAGCGAAATTTTTTCTAGTCACCAGTGGTATCTGGTGCATATACAGGGTGTCCAAAAAGTCACTGAAGAGTTTTGAACTTAAATAGATTCTTTATTTTTGATGATATCTTTCTGTAATTTTAACACAATCTGACTAAGACATTGGGAAATGTAATTTTTAAAAATGCAAAATTCAAACAATCTTTATTTATGAAAAATAATGTCTTTTAAGTATTATCCATTTTCCGCTTCGCATATTTCTGCTCTTTCCAAAACATTATAAATGACAGATTGTAGAATCTCTGGATGGTGATTTAACTCACTTATTTCATTCTGCAGGCTGGCAGACCTTGAAATGTCAAACACCAAACCTTGCAAGAATTGAAGGAAAACATGAGGAATGATCAACAGTAACTTAAACGGTGCAAATTTAAAGAAATTGTATGCAATTCTATGAAACAAATTTGAACATGGTCATAGCGACAAGCCTCACGTTGACAAAAGCGGACTTTTACAAGCAGCTGTCACAGATGGACATATTCAAAATCTTCACTACTTCACATTTTCTAATATACAATTTATCGTCACAGATGGACACACATAAAAGAAGTCTTCTTTTATTTTGATAAACTTTTTTTTAGTTTTCAGAAGAAAACCAAACGACGGGGTATTTGTAGCAGACGGATTTGCAAAAAACACAAGCAGGAGCAAATTCTTGCGGCTGGAGATTTTTAAATACACTTCCTTTCTGGCTTGTCCAATCAGAAGTCATCTCTCAGTCATGTGACCAAGTTTATAAAACGTTAAATCAGCAACACACTCCCTCTTTCTTCCCAGATCAACAATTCCATGTAGAACGGACCTGCTGCCCTCAACTTCTCTCTTGGCATTCAGCAAGCCAACACCCGGCCTACAGGCCTGGGGTTCGACTATAATGGAATACAAACAAGACAACATGGCTATCTCTACATGTGTGATACTATAAAGTGGCCCTGGGGTGGATTTGAGCCACTAAGTGCTGAGATGGGGGAAATAGACAAAGGAAGAGGAAGTAGCTTAGAATAAACAAAGAAATCGAGGATATCCTACAATCAATAATAGATAGGAAATAGCTTAGAATAAACAGAGAAATCGGAAATATCCTACAATCAACAATAGATAGGAAATAGCTTAGAATAAAAAAGAAATCGGAAATATCCTACAATCAACAATAGATAGGAAATAGCTTAGAATAAAAAAGAAATCGGAAATATCCTACAATCAACAATAGATAAGAAATAGCTTAGTATAAACAAAAAAATCGGAAATATCCTACAATCAACAATAGATAGGAAATAGCAAACAATAGCAATAGAAACCTACTGATAAAACAGGGAAGGGCAGCTTCCGGTAGCCAGGGTGGGGTGGGCGACCTGGGAGAGCAAGACAGAGGAGATAGGCAGTTGAGATCTAGATGCGCTAGACAGCGGATGGGAGTTGATAATGACTACAGTTGAACAGTTATAGAGTTGACTGTGAAATAGAGTCGTGGACAATTTTTAGAGTTGACTGTGAAACAGAGATAGACGAATGTAACATCAATAGGACAGGGAGAAGACACACACACACTCACAAGTCCAACAGTCAATTTATATGTGAACATTGGCGTTTGTGTTTTTCCTTTCTTTGTTCATATTTGTACTTTTGTGAAACCACGCGTACATCCTCACCGACTTATTAAAGGAAGCATCATTTTTTTTTATGTATGTGTTCTTTGTCATTGCATGGCAGAAGAAATAGTAAGGTTTATTTTTGATTCTGAAATTTAATGAGAGAATCTTTCTGAACTGAGGAAGTACTGTTCCTTGAAAAAAAAAAGACAAAAAGGAGTTAAATTTCTTCTTAGAATAAATCAGATCCAATTAAGGGTAAATCTTTTCCATGCAAATATGTTCGAGTCGATTGTCAGGTAGTTATCCTGCTCGGTTCGAAAAAGTACATTTGAGTGGTGAAAACATAGTTTTCCTTTTTAGACAGGTTGTACATGTTTGCGCCATGTTGCTTGAAAAGAGAAAAAGAGGCAGTTGATTTTCGCGCAGTGTCTTTTATATCCCTTGGGTTGCTCCAGTGAGGCTGTCAGAAAAGATTTGAGAAATGTGTTTTTCTTCGAGCGCTAATTGGACTGAAAATGGATACCTTCTGTCACGTGGTATGCTCTGTTTTACGTTTGCATGAAAAGACAAAATTTTACTTTTTATCTCCACAGAATTTGTGTGGGTGTATACGGCAAATGTTATTTATTTATTTTAATGTCTCTTGTGTACCACTACAACTTCAACAAGTATCCACTGAACACTTTGCTATTTCAACAAGCCTGTCTAATCTTTAATATACGTCTCCACACATAAACTCTTTTAACGACTAGCCCTTTTTCTATAAACTTACTAATGAAGGTAGCCAATAAAGTCGTTTATTAAATGTTAGAATAAGGCTTTTTTTCTTGTCTTTCATTTCTACATGATTAATTATAAATAATTATTTTAATACCTACAGACACTAGTGTTTCGTGCTTATGCAATCATCAGTGCAAGAGGTGACAATTGTCGGAATTTTATCTTGCTTCCAGATAAATTCGACGCTAAAGTAACTAACCTGAAAAAAAAATGACAGCATAGAATAAAAATGAGGGAGGGGGGAAGAATAAAATATAAAGGTCTTGCTTTGAAACGAAGAAGAGATTTTATTCACAATAAAATTAGTTGCAAATTTTTCCCTTTGCGGGCATTAAACTTATGAAACTGCAAAGTAACATGTAATGAAAAAAATAACACTGGTTCTTATAATGAAGATGTTGTATCCATGAACGAATACAGTAATAAGATTCAAAATAGTATCTCCTAATCACACTCGCATATGAAATAAATTTTAGGAGCATACTCACAAATTGAAAGCCAGTCAGGCACGTGCCTTTTTTTTTTTTTCGTTTAAAGTCCTTTTAGAATTTTCTCTCCCTCCATGTTTGCGTGCAAACCGTAGACACGCAGATGGATTTCAGCAGCATGCCTCGTCGCTTGCCCAGGGTTTTCTTTGCCGGGTTTTCTTCTTTGTAGGAGGTTCCAAAATTCCTTGTCACATAAAATAAATCTATTTTTAAAATAATTTCACTCCTTCTAAAATACGTGCAAAACCGTAGCCACATAAATAGTTTTCAGAAGCATGTCTCGTCACATACCCGGGGTATTTTTGCTGGGTTTTCTTCTTTGAAGGAGGCTCGCCAAAATTCCATTTTCAGCGGCGGGCAATGAAACAAACGTTCAATCTCCACGTCGGCAAAATTTCAAAAGAGGTCGAAATTGGCGCTGGGCTCGTGACGTCACCATGGAGCTAGCATTTCCCTTTTCTCCAAATTAAAGGGAGTTTCGTACAAACCCAAAATGTATGAAACTAAGAATCCAAAAAGATACAAAATAAAAAAAATCAAATACAAGAACCAGATAAAAAAATAATAAATGTAAATGGGGGAGGGGAGGCACCATTATTGGTACAAAAAAATTCTAACACAATCAACGCTGGTCAAAGAATTCGAACTTGCCATGAAGCCATTTTTTACCCTATTAGCAAGGAGCATATGCCAGGGCAACCATTCACCGTCACAAAATTAAGGGAAATTTTAACATTAATGAAGCTTAATGTTTAATACAGACGGTCTTGGGGTAATCAAGTAACAAGAAGTCACAATTTCAACACAAGACCAGCTGACCAACTTTTTCAATTTCCGAGACAGTGTTCAACTTGGAGAATTTTTATTTCTTAAAGGGGCGACATGGGTATTTTTTCTAGTGGTAGAAATCCACCCAATATATGTCAGCGTGATATTTATTGGGTAAGTTTCTACCAGTGTTTTGTTAAATTTTTGGTTTTTGAGGGATTAGAGATTCCCCAGATGACCGTTTCGTGTTAGCCAATTTTTCTTGTTCTTACTTAATAGGTAAATGCAAAATGAATGCCGATGCTCAAAATGTTTACACATTTTGATCCCTCACTTTACTTAAAAAATTCACCAAAAATCGGGAAATCAACTAATTTTCATGAAATTTTCAGCATTTATCAAATAATGATCACCAGAAGATAAGGAACTCGTTATTTTTATTTGAATCTTAGCTGAAATGTATTGTTTTGTTTAAACAAAAACACTTTTACTAAAGTTATGATTTTCAGTAGTAAAAACGATTAATGAATCTATTTTTGCTTTTTTTTATATATAAATAAAGCATCGTAAATTGAAACAAAAATCTGTACTAATGAAATCGATATAACTCGAAGAAAAATTAATTTCTCGAATTACCGATGTTATCATTGAATTAAGCATTGTGTATTAAATATTTTCACACAAAAAAATTATATATATTAATTTTTATTTATTGCAGACTATTATTTTCATCTTTATTAGTTGTTTCACGACGTTTCGGCCAACTATTCCTCTGGCCTTCGTCAAATGGTAACCGCAACGGATAGGAACTTTGAATCTCCTAACTGCATTCTCAGCAATCACTGCCATCCGTAGTTGTTGTCGTCTCACCACGTTTTGGCCAAGTAAGCCTCTGGCCGGCTTTGGGTAGGATTGAAACCGCTATCTTCAGACACTGCTCATCTGGAACCATAGAGATTCAATATCTCTATCAACTGCGCCACGGGCCCTGAAGGGCGATCAAGGTTGAATTTTTGATCTTATAAATCCACGTTTGTTTATTATCTGATCTTCCATGGTCGGGTTCATACCAAATGGTATATATATTATTTTAATTGGAATTCATTATTGAGATGAGTATTATTTATATTAATTTTTATTTATTGCGGACTATTATTCTCATCTTTATTTGTTGTTGTTTCATGACGTTTCGGCCAACTATTCCTCTAGCCTTCGTCAGGTGGTAACTGTGATGGATAGGAACTGTTGAAATTTTTAATAGAGAAATAATTTTTATTTATTTTTTTATTCATACCCATTCAACATCTCCGCATTTGGGTCAAGGAATGCATTCCTTGACCGGCAGGTCACTTCTATTATCATTATCATCAGCATCAGTATAGTTCACTTTCTAGCAGCCGGCTCCACTCCTACCCTCTGAGAGGAGGAGGAGGAGGAGAAGGAGGAGGAGGAGGATGGGCTTTTTGCCCGTTTTCGTCAGTTTTAACCTAGCCGGCCAAGAAGTAGGACGCTATTCGGCTCTGTCAAAAAGGGATTCTTGACGTTAAATTCTACGGATTTTTTCTCTCCTCCTTTGGAGAAAGACGTTTGTTTAGAACTGTCAACGTTAGTTTATTCTCAGTCATTATAAGACAACTAGGTCTTACGATTATTAAGATTAATACCGGTTATTAAAAGACAAACGAGTCTTACAATTGGTAAATTATTATTTTCAAAGGATTAACGAAGGAAACAACCGTGTGTTGAGTTCTTTTCTAAGAAGAACAAAATTTAATTTCGCCGACGAGACGAGCAGAATATCGCCCCTAGAAAGCAAATCCTCTCTTTGAAAGATTTTTCAACCGAAGTTTCCTTCAGAAAGGAAATTTTCCATAATACGAGAATTTACCCCATATTTGTACACATAAAGCCTACCAAAGCGGCTTTCTGGTCTTCTCTCCCCTTTGAATTAAAAGGTACCTGGAGCCTTCACAGAGGGAAAATACTTCTTTCTCCCATTTTAGGTCAAAGAAACCTTTTGTTTGTCCTTTCGAAAAAAAAAAAAAGAACATTTTGTCAAAGAAAGACTGAACATTTTGTTAAAAGGACTGAATTCAAAACAAAGACTGTTTTCCGTTTTTTTTTATATGTTCTTTTCTTTCAGCCTTTCTTGCAAGTAAGGATTGACGTCTTTTTTTGTATTTTTTATATGTATTTTTAAATGTTTCCTTAAGGGTTTTTTTAAACCCCAGCCTTGGGAAATAAAGGCAACGATAATTTTTTGTTTTAATAAACTTGGATCATTTTGAACATATTTGGGTCTGTATTTCTTTGCTCATTTCCATTAGTTACTCTTTCCGAGAAATTTGCTCTAAATGCTTTTTTTCCCCCTTTTTTTTTCTTTTCTTTTTGTTACCATGAAAAACGGATTTTGATGACGAACCCAAATTTCCGTTGGAACTTCGAATCTCCTAACTGCATTCTCAGCAATTACTGCCATCCGTAGTTGTTGTCGTCTCACCACGTTTTGGCCAAGTAAGCCTCTAAATAAAATTTAATATAAATAATACTCATCTCAATAATGAATTCCAATTAAAATAATATATACCATTTCGGTACGGACCCGACCATGGAAGATAAGATAATAAATAAACATGGATTTATAAGATCAAAAAATCCAACCATGATCGCCCTTCGGGACGCGTGGCGCAGTTGATAGAGACGTTGAATCTCTATGGTTCCAGATGAGCATTGTCTGAAGATTTCAATCCTACCCAAAGCCGGCCAGAGGCTTACTTGGCCAAAACTTTACAGGCTTACTTGGCAAAATTACAGCGCTTGTCCATAACTTCAACCCATAAGAAAACAAAAAATTAAGAAAAACCTTTAATAATATACGTATCCGTGACAAAAAAGAAAATATCGTATATTAAAAATCACGTAAATTAATCAAGTGGTTTTATTTTATAAAGAAAATCAGTTTTTAAACGAATTCGAGTTTTTCCAGTGCCATCTTTCTATGCTTGATAAAATATCCCAAAAGTTTAAATTATTTGAAATTTTGTTTTGTCTGCATTGAGAGACCGACGATCGTCGTTTAGCTATAAAATTTGATTATTTTGTTTTTAATAAAACTACTTGATCAATTTTAATTTATTTTTGGGGTACAATATTTTCTTACGTACATCAAGAAGATTTAAGAAGAATGGGGGTTTTTTTTTTTTCATCAGAATCTATCTTTTGGTAACAATAAATGAAAGTAAAAAAAGAAGAAAATCAAAGGAGCAATTTAAAAAAAAAATGACTAAAATTCAGTTCCTAAATTTAAGACGCCGGAAGTGGACTTGGTTTTACTAAATATGGAACGGAAGTCATTAAGCATAAAATGAAATATGAAACCATATGGAAAACTTCGTTTTATAATGAAACAATTAAATAATAATAAACTTTTTTTCTATTTTTTTTTAGATTTCTATAAATATTTTTTTTAATATTTAAAATGTATTCAATTGGAAATATTTTATTTCAAAAAAGTAATTTAAATTTTCATAGTTTACATTTCTAAAAGTTTTCTTTCATACATATTTTTTTAATTCTTAGAATGTTTTTCACAAATTTTATCACATAATTTTGTCATAAACGATGTATTAGGTTGGTGCATAGAGAATGTCGTTTTCTTAGATATGTTACTTTTATATACAATTTCTGAATTAATTCATTAGCCATGTTATATATCATTTTGAAGCACGTTTTTCATTCTATCGAATTGTCTTATTCGTTCCCGTTCTCAATCTCTTCATTCAGTTTTTTGTAGGCTTTTCGACAGCATAGACTAAATTCAAATCCGTACGATTTTCTTGTTTCAGTTCAAACTAAGCCGAAAATCTGCCAAGACAGCTTGTGATATAAATGATGCATTTGGCCCGGAAACCACTAATGAACATGTGGAACAATGGTGGTTCAAGAAATTTTGCAATTGTGATAAGAGCCTCAAAGATGAAGACCGTTGCGTTGCGGCCGGCTGATTGTAGTTGATAATAAACATTTGAAAGCCTTAATTAGAGCCGATCCTTGCAAAACACCCTGAGAAGTTGCTGTTAAACTCAGGGTCGACTATTCAACAGTCTTTGCTATTTAAAGCAAATAGAAAATTAAAAAAAGTTGGATAAATAGGTGCTGCATGAATCAAACAATTATCAAAATATCGTTGTTTTGAAATGTCTTCTATGCTCCTTCTGCGCAACAAAAACAACACATTTCTCGAACGGATTGTGATGTGTGATGAGAAGTGGATCCTCTACAACAACCGGCGACATTCAGCATAGTGGGTGGATGCTGGAGAAGTTCCACAACACATCCCGAATCCGAAATTGCACCAAAAATGGTTATGATGACTGTTTGGTGGTCTGCAACCGGTCGCATTCATCACAGCTTCTTTAATCCAGGTGAAACAATTATGGTAGAGTACTCCAACAAATTGATGAAATGCACCAGAAGCTTCAGTGTATATGCTTGAGATTGGTCAATATGAAGGGACCAATTCTCCTCCATGATAACGCTTGCCCGCATGTTGCTCAACTGATCCTGCAGGAACTGAATGAATTGGGCTGTGAGACTCTGCCTCATCCGCCATATTCACCAGACCTCTTGCCCACTAATTATCACTTTTTCAATCATCTCGACAACTTCCTGCTCAAAAAATTCTTCAAAAGCCGAGATGGTGCCAAATTGGCCTTCAATGACTTCATCGCTTCCAGAACTCTGGATTTCTATGCTAATGGGATAAATAAACTTGTTTCTCGTTGGCAAAAATGTGTTGATTCTAATGGTTCTTGTTTCGATTAATAAAGTTTAATATGAAAAGAGTCATAATCTTTTGAAGTTGAATGTAAAAACCGGCGTTATTTTTGCACCAACCTTAATCTCATAAAACAAAGCAGGTACCTTCATTGAATTTCGAAACTGAAACTTTCTTAACACATGTAAATAATAAAATGTTATTCCTGGAAACTCAATACTCTTCTAGTTAATATCATAGAGACCCATATAATCAAGAGATTCATCATAAATAACTCAAAAGACTATTTATGAATAAACATCAATTCATTGACAAGCAATCCTACATGTGCTAATATTAAATGTTATCATAGATTAGAGTCTACAGTGTCAGTTTATGTTTTGGCACTTTGTCTTGAAGCCCGGATGCTTCCCAATTTTTCTTACTGTGAAACAAAATAGCAAAAATCCATGGTACACAAGTTTAGCATCATTCTATTCCACAATGAAAGTAATAAAACATTTCTAATCGATGATTATGGAACTGTTAATTTTAACAGCCCCATTTTTCTGAAGACAAGAATTTATATGTTATAATCCCATAAACTAACTACTATCTTTATTTAATAAATGACATATAGCACGAAGGCCACTTGGGGGTAGTCAATGGAACAATATCGTAATAATCATTAGTAGTGGAAATTTGGTAAATTGGATTACTTAAGGGGTTGGACTTGAAGATGACGATAATGATTACTTAAGGGGGCGGTTTATCAAGAACTTATTATGTTGGACTTGTAGACAACTATATTGTAGTTAGCTGGAAAGCAGGAAAACAGAGTTACACAAGCGTGCAGTTCTAAGAAAAAAGCTTTGTTCATGGAATCTACTTTTAAGTTTAGACACAGATAAAGAGTGGGGGAAATTATTTATCGTGGTTTCAGGTAGATGAGTGTTTTTTTGTGAAAGTTTAGCAAGGAGGGAGGCATAGATGGGAGCTCAGACAAGCTCTAGCCATGAAAATAGCAATAAAGAATAGACAAGCTCCCAACGTTTCTTCTGTGGGAAAGAGGTTGCAGGGAAGAGAAAAGAGCACCCCTACTAAGCTAAAAAATCTATTTTGAACTCTGTCAAGGTATGATAAAATGCTTCTAGCAGCTCTTGCTCAGATGTGGCAACAGTACTCCATCCTAGAAAGTACTTGGTTCTTATATTAATATTTTTGTATTCAAGTTTATACAAACAAATTATTTTATGTTTTATTATTTAAAATCTCTTAATTATTTGGAAAGACAATGGATCAAAATGAAAGGTTTTTATGAATCCTTATGGAATGTTTCTTAATACCTACATTTTTTTATTTTCTTCAGTAATAATTATGTATCAAATACTTTGCTATTATCCATATATATATATATATATATATATATATATATATATATATATATATATATATATATATATATATATGCATTGATATGATTACATGATTTAATTTTTTGAATTAATTTCTTTTAATATGTGTGTGATATATATTTTGCATGATTCTGTCATTTGATAAAAACATTTATTTATTTACAGGAAGCGGTGAAAAGAGTGACTAAAAGAGTGCTGTATATATATATATATATATATATATATATATATATATATAATTATTTACTATAATAATTATTAAATACTTACAGACACTAGTGTGTCATCCTTTCGGGAATTATCAGAGCAGGGTGTCACGATTAACACCAGCCGATAGATACAAACATGGCAACAGAAATCATCTATGGCTTCATAATATATATATATATATATATATATATATATATATATATATATATATATATATATATATATATATATATATATATGGCTGTGAAGTAAACTTTTTTTTTTTTGAGGAATGTAGATTAATATTTTCAGACTATTATACTTCAAAATTACATTTGTACTAAGAGAAACTATTATTGTAAAGTTTGTGGTCATTACTGAGGACATTGTAAAAGCAGGAATAGTAACACAATAAAGACTTTAATTTCAACACGCTCAAAAGTACGTACTAGAATAAAATATATTTGTGAAAAGTACATTTTTTCACATGGAGGTCACCACTTATCAAGGCCCAGAAGCCACTCGGGGATAAGGGTTATTGTGTGTACAGTAATCAATGGGATAGTATCGTAGTAATAGTTAGTATTGGAGATTTGATAACGTGTCATTACTTAAGGGGACGGTTCATCGGGAATTTGTTTGTGTTGGACTTGAAGACATCCAAGTTGAAGTCGCGGGGGAAACAGGCAAGCGGCAGAGAGTTCCACAGCCGTGCAGTTCTAAGAAAGAAGATTTGTTCATGGAATCTACGTTTTGATTTAGGCACGGATAAAGAGTGGGGTAAATTATTGACAGTGGTTTTAGCTAGTCGAGTGTTTTTCGTGAAAGATTGGCGAGGGGGGACCAGAGAATCGAGCTCAGACGAGCACTTGCCATGGAAATAACGATAAAACAGAGACAGGCTCGCAACGTCTCTTCTGTGGGAGAGAAAAGGGCATCCCCCACCAAGACACGAAGTCTATTTTGTACTCTGTCAAGGCAGGATAGGTTGTTTTTAGCAGCTCCTGCCCAGATGTAGCAGCAGTACTCCATCCTTGGACGTACTTGGCTTTTATATAAATAGAGAATTGCATCATTAGTGTGATATCTTCTGGAGCGGTAGAAGGATCCCACCATTTTCCCAGCGACCTTGGCCACAGACTTGATGTATGTGTTCCATTTCAGATCAGGAGTAAAGGTCAAACCCAGAAGCTTATCAAAATATGGGGCCTCCGCTAGACGAGAGCCATTCATTTCAATCGATGCCAGATGGGGATCAGAGCGTTGAATCAAGATTTTCAAAAGACATTTATAGACTCATTTCGAGAAGTGTTATTGTGGAGTATGTGGCTTATAGACAACTTTGGTTTAAAAGTGAGGATTAACCTTCTCCATATAAATTCGAAGATACACATGTGACATTAGTGGCATATACCCTCCTCCGACGTAGTTGTATATTTAAACTCTCTTCCCACTCTTTTCCTAGGTTATATTTCAATGAGGATATTGCTATAAAGAGTGTTAAACGTTATTCTTCATTTTCCAGTCAATTAACTTCCATATAGAAGTTTGAATTTTAAATCCACTTAATTTACATTTTGAATCATAGTGACCCTTTTAATTTGTAACTGGTGATTGTATCCCTTGATATTTTTACTGCTCAATATGTTGTATTAGTCTTGTTTTGTTTGTGCTATGAGGAAGGAATTTTATGCATATACCTTTGTGTGTGCATTTTTTTGTGTATATTCGAGCGCCTATTTTTTGTATTTGTTTGGATTTAGTCCATATTTTTGAAAGAACAGATGCTGCACGATGTTGGTTACTCGTTCTTCCTGATTCCTTGTAAGGAAACGAAGTTTTATTTAGGGAAGATTACCGTCGTCTTAGATTTATTGCGGTTGCAGAAGGAATTACCTAAGCCTTATTTTATGACAATGAAGGCCGATGTCGATGAATGGTTATCATCGGTAGATAACTGAATTGTTGGGTGATCGTTCATTGCGTGAGCACGTGGACTGTTTGCTTGTAGAAGCGGATGTTGTTAATGTTATAGTGTTCTCGTCCCAGGTTCGATTCTCTCGAGGTTAGCAGATGGTGTGGAGTGTGATGCCTTGTGCAACCCTGTGATATTCGAAACCCCTAATGAAATGCTTGGCGAGTTACCAATTACTAAGCCCAAATGTCCAGACTCGGAAAACGGTTTGTTGAGTGCTGGCAAGTTTGGCTTGGAAAATACTGCATCACAGTCTGAAAGCAGTGTTGCAAGTACCACTTCAGAGGATCTGTGTAGTCAGGCGCTGAAGTTTGCTTTTTCTGGCAGGCAGTTTGTCAGTAATATTTTAAAGAAAAATGTATTGGGAGTGAGATTCCCAGCTATTATGAATGATACCACTCGTGTCCACGACTTGTTAAGCGTGGGCATGAATATTGTGAAATTCATGGAGGGATTTCCATGGGATGTTGGAATTGTTTTGCCCTCTAACCATGTGAGTTCGAAAACTTGCATACGTGGTTATTTACCGCAACTTTGTCAGAATAATGAGGAACTTAGTCATGACAGTGAGATATTACTCAGGTCACATAGTTCTGACAATGGTCAGTGGTTGAAGGACAGGAGTCAATCCTGTGTGAAAGTGCAAGTTTTGTGCACTTCTTTAAATGCTAATGTTAGCACTGGGAGAAAAATTTTCGATCAAGGGTATAGGGCAGAAAGTACTATATCCACCTGACAACTTGTAAAAACCAAGAGGAGAATGGTTTTGGAAGTGTTACATGAACTCAAGATGGACTGGGGCATCCAAATTCATGTTGAGTGTAACTCGATAAAGAATCCCATGATGGATCCTGTCGAATTTACTGACTATATAGTGTGTAGTTCAGCTTCTCCGAGTTCCTAAGAGAGTGTAGGATATGTTGTGCAGAAATCGCTTGCAGAACCTTCATTCTATGAAGTTGCTCCTTTAAGTAGAACGTTTCTTGTTTTGGAGTCATATGCAGGTGTTGTGTTTAAATGTTTTTTGAAGATCTACCTTGACATAGCTTCCTGCAGTATTGCAAGAGCTATCGAAGTCAAGATCGATTTGTCCTGGAGTGTTTGTGAGGCGCTCAGGACCATCTTATACTTAGAAGTGAGTTTTCTAATGCTGAGATGTTTGTTTCAATGCTGAACACAAGAAGATTGGATCTCTTCTTGATAGGGGTCTTCCATAAGTATTACATCTCCAGCTACCTGGGTGTCTCTGACACCTATACTCAACTTTGTTTGTTTGGCTATATGTATATAGCTATACAAACGTTTAAAACTTTAATTGCCTTGCATAATTTGTGCAAAATTTGGGTTTCAGTTTTATTTCATTCCACCAAGTTGAAGAACTTATCAAAGCATAGGGTTGATTCGATTCGTCCCTCTTGTAGCACCGGTGTTGATCTCACTGGGCTCTTGTGGTTACGAGGGAGCTGAGATATTTTGGTGTTCGCCAGAGATAATATAAGGATGAGGAGGTTGGATGGTAAGTGAACTTCTCAAGCTTTTATACTCTTTTATATGTAAGTAGTTAATTATCTGGCGGAATGTTCTCCGTTTGAACTTCTGTTGCAACCTTGCATCTGATCATTGGTTTTAAATTTATGAATCTGGTTAGGTACTCCTCTGTTCAAACCTAAAACATGGAGGTTTTCATGTGAATTTTTATAGAATAATCTTATTTGAATTTTTCTGCTTTTTTGTTCTGATATGTGTTTCCTGGAGTTCTTCTGACCATGCATTGTGTGGTATGTGTATAGATAAAGAAAAATTTTGTATTGTAAATTTTACAGGTGTCATCCAACTGTAGGTTGACTGCCATTTCCTATTGGGGGGGAATGTTGGAATTTTTTTTGTACCAATAAAATATCTCACTGCTGATGCTATTCTCTATCTATATAAGAGCCAGGTACGTCCAAAGATGGAATACTGTTGCCACATCTGGGCAGGAGCTGCTAGAAAGGACTTGTCCTGCCTTGATAGAGTTCAAAATAGACTTCGTAGCCTCGTAGGAGATGTCCTTTTCTCTTCGCTGCAACCTCTATCTCACAGAAGAGATGTTGCGAGTTTGTCTCTGATGTATCGTTATTTTCATGGAAAGTGTTCGACTGAGCTTCAATCTATGGTCCCCCCTCGCCAAACTTTCACAAGAAACACTCGTCTAGCTGTAAACACTATTAATAATTTCCCCCACTCTTTATCTGTGCCTAAACCTAAACGTAGATTCCATGAACAAAGCTTCTTTCTTAGAACTGCAATGGAATTGTCTTCCGTTTTCCTGCTTTCCGGCTGACTACAATATGGTTGTGTTCAAGTCTAAAGTAAATAAGTTCTTGATGAGCCGTTCCATATAAGTTATCAAATTTACCAAATTTTCATTACTAATGATTACTATATTGTCCAATTTCTACTGTACACTCTTTAACCCTTATCCTTGAGTGGCCTCTGGGCCTTGATAATGTGGTGATGCCTATGTAAAAAAAAAAAAAAAAAATCCCCCCTGTTTACATTTATTATTTGTATTCCGGTTCTTATATTTGATTTTTTGTATTTCGTATCCTTTATGATTCTTAGTTTTGTATATTTTGGGTTTGTACGAAACTCCCTTTAATTTGAAGAAAAGGGAAATGCTAGCTCCTTGATGACGTCACGATCCCAGCACGAAATTCGGCCTCTTTTAGAATTCCAGCGACATGGAGAGTGGATGCAGATTCATTGCCTGGCGCAGAAATGGAATTTTGACAAGCCTCCTTCAAAGAAGAAAACCTGGCAAAAATACCCGGACGTGCTGAAAGCAAACTTCTGAATACTTTATCTTACATGGTTACAGTTTGCAAATATTTAGAAGGAGTGTAATTTTTTTAAAAAGTCTTTATTTTACGTGGCTACGGTTTACACATAAATGGAAGGAGAGGAATTTCTAAAAGGACTTTAAACGAGAAAAAAAGAAAAAGGCACGTGCCTGACTGGTTTTCAATTTGTGAGTACGTTCCTAAAATTTATTACATCTGAGAGTGTGATTGGGAACTATTATTTTGAATTATACTGTATTCGTTCATGGATACAACATCTTCATTATAAGAACCAGTGTTATTTTTTTCATTATATGTTACCTTGGCGTTCTTTGAATTTAATGCCCGCAAAGGGAAAAATTTGCAACTAATTTTATTGTAAATAAAATTTCTTCTTCGCTTTGAAACAAGACCTTTATATTTTATTCTTTACCCCCCCCCTTTTTTTCTTTTCATGCTTTTATTTTTTTTCAGGCTAGTTACTTTTGCGTCGAATCTATCTGAAAGAGGATAAATTTCCGACAGAATCGAGTGTGTATTTCTATGCATAGGGTTTCACTGTGTCATATCCCTATCTAATATTTAATTTCCCAGATGCCTCTTTTCCCAGCATCCCACAGCAATATATGTCTTATGTTCTGTTAAATCCTCTGATCAAGACAATCACCATGAGTCAATGTAGAATACTATCTGCATTATTCATAGCCTTTTTATGCAGAGTTTCTTAACTACCAACTCTCCCATCAATATGCAATGCACCACCAATCCATGCGCCTGCTCAATAGTCAGAGACCGCGTGAGATTTCTTAACAAGTCACACAATACTTACCTAAAAAAAAAAAAATCTGCTATCCTCCTAGCAAACCAATTCAATTTTTCAAACCTCCTCTGTCTGTCGACCAGGGATGAAGAGGGTGAACAAGGGCCACACTTTTATCTGAAAAACCTCTATGGAATATTATGAATTTTTCCCCAATCTTACTCTTAGAGTAACCAAATAGTGCACTACTCTGCTCCCTGAGTCAACCCCACTATTGTATACATACATCATTATGTATGTGATTTATATAAGCAAAGTTTATCTATTTGTGAGTGTGACAATAAAATAAATTTGTCTTACTTTTTTAATACCATTATGAGTGAGTAGGGATCAGGATGTCTTGTGGAAGAAATATGAGGAAAGAAATTTATTTTATTTCCAAAACACCGTCTTACCGGAAGCCCCGGAAGTGTCCTCAACTGTCAACCTGCAGTAAATGTCTTTCATATATATATATATATATATATATATATATATATATATATATATATATAACACCCACAGAAAACGCATGGCCTGATGTCCTAGTAAGAGTCTTCATGTCGTCCTATTGCTCTCCGTCCACGTCTCATCTCTCATCTCCAGCTGTTGGGGAGTCACTCCACAAAAGTATGTTATACACCATACAAGTTGGACAAAATTAATTCCAAAACGAAATGAACTATAAAAATAAACACGATCACCATCACACAAGAAAAAAAAACAAGATGAAAATAGAAAACAATACCATTTATAAAATGGTATTGCCATTTTATTTCTTCTATCCTTTTTATGTACTTGCCTATTAAACAGCAGTAAAATCCAAACAAAAGCACTTGTATTCATTTTCCTCGCTTTTTTTTTTCTAAATCTAATATCTACAAGGTGCTTTCAATAATACACCCTACTAAAGTCTGACTGTCAAAGTTGGTAAATTTCAAAACTGCAATATGAACGTGAGGACACTTTAGAAGAATGATATGCAAGAAAATTATGTTTTAAACTTGGAAAAAATGCTACATCAACGTACGAAATGCTTCAAACCGCTTTTGAACCATCTTGCATGAATCTAACACCAGATTTTAAATGGCATAAGAAATTCAAGGAAGTCAGGGAGTCTGTGAGAGATGATGAGAGGTGTGGGAAGAGTAAGTACGTCAGAACACCAGAGTTGATTGGCCAAATAAAGAATTTCATGCATAAGCATTGTCGTGTGTCCATAAAGACAATAAGTGCGCAGTTTGTTATGTGTGTGGGAATTGCACAAAATTATTCATGAGGAACTGAAGATGCGGAAGATTTGCACAAAGTTTGTTCCAAGGGTGCTCGGAGAAGAGCAGACTATTTGACCAAGATGGGCATCAAAACAGTTCCTCACCCTCCCTATTGTCCAGATCTTGCTCTCTGTGACTTTTGGTTATTCCCTAAGCTCAAGGAAAACCTTAAAGGCTGTCGTTATGAGACAATTGAGGAGATGATACGCTCATTCAAGGAGACTTCCATGGTGCCTTCCAGAAGTTGTTGGAACGGTACAAGAGCATTGCAGCTGGAGGAGATTACTTCGAAGGGAACAAGAGTTTCATGTGTGCACTATCAATAAAAGTGCTCATACGAAAATGAAAACTTATTTTCAGGGACATCGTACAATTTAACACTTTCAGAAAAAATTATAATCAACTCTTAATGTTAATTTTTTTAATTTTTAAGAAAAAAGATCTATTTTTTTCACAGTTTATTTAAATGTGATGCGACCTCACCATAAAGATTTTACTGCTATCATTCTCTTTCTTTGTTCTTCATTTTATCCAATCGTTTCTTCTTTTTTTCCCCCTCTTTTCTTTCACTCTTTTCATCAGGCATTCCTACCTTTCCAAACTAGACGCCTTTAAAAACTGCTAAATCAAATTGTTTTCCAATGCTGATTACTACTACTATCATCATCCATGTCAATTTTTACTCTCTCTCTCTCTCTCTCTCTCTCTCTCTACCCAGTCTCCACCAGCAAATTCAAACGATCAGTCACAGTTCATCAATCGAAAATAAAATAAGCCAGGGGTACAAGTCCATTTGTTTGTTCCTTCTTTTTCTATTTTTAGCTTGCTATGTTCTTTTTCTTGTGTCTATTTACTTTCATACTAGCTCTTGCATTAGTTTTTTTGTGTGTTTATTTTCCTTCTGGCTAATTAACTGTGATTCTAATGACGTTGAATCTATATTTACCATCGTATCTCTGTTGTGAAAAGAACCCAGGGTGGAATCTCTGGTAAACGGTACCAATTGTACTACCATATGCTCATCACGACGACCATTAACTTCAATAGTAATTGTCTGTATTTTTTTTTTTTTTTTTTTTTTACTTTTTTAACTTCAATGTTCATGTGCCATAGTTTTCTGTCCGTTTTCATATCTTGTTCTTCCCATGTCGCCTATCCCACTGATGATCTCTAGGGGCAAAAGCACTGGTTTATACATTGATATAGGAACAAAACAACGCAGACTCACAAGAAAAGAAAAGACAAAGTCATGCTCTGTCCATGTGACAGTGCCACTGAAAAAGAGTCCCTGAATGTTAGCGCCCACATTTTAGTTTTATTGTCATTGAAATAATCTGGTGTCTGTGCTAATCTGGAATCTCCTTCACTTCACTCGGATAACCTCATCGACCTGAAGTCAAACTCTCTTGGGAACTTTACAAAACCGCAAATTGACTTTAACAACTCTAACTCCTAAACATGTAAACTTATGACCAGAAATCTTATTTCTGATCTTTTGTCTTAGAGTGCCTGAGAAGAGGAAATGACTCTCCCCCTAAATAACTCATAGCTGACAAACTGGAAACTATCAAACAACCTGTCTCATATTTTTAATTGCTTCATCCTCCATGCTTTCTGGGGTCGTGGCCCTTTTTACTCATCTCACTTCTAATAGCGGTTTTTTTTTTTTTTTAGAATCATTTTTCAAATTCTCCTTGGTCTTGGATCAAATGGGAGCAGCCCATAGTATCACACAAACACTATAGTCTTGTTGCAATGGTCGATCAGCTGGATGATCAGTCTTATAACTAAAAAAGTAGATACTGGCAAAAATAAGGTAATGGCGAAGAAGAGAGGACAACCGCAGATTAATAGTGTAAGAAGATTGTATTTATCGCACAACGGGTGTACAAGACTGGAAGGATTGGAATGATATATTTAGAAGCAGGAAAAGGCCAGACAGATCGGAATAAGGAAACTAGAATCTAGATAGCAGGAAGGACTGGATCGATAGGAAAGTTTGATTCTAGAACATGGACAGCATGAGATGACATCACACAGTCAGATGTGGACGTCCCTGATGTGCATAAGTTACATCCAATCTATATGATCGTGACCAAGAACTTAATGGTGAAGCACGGGAAAGGAAGGACATTCATAAACTGCTAGTGACAGAGAAGCAGGTGCTGAAACAAGGAGCAAGATCTGGAGAGGTAGGAATTGTTGGAAGAAGATTAAGCACACGCTCCAGGAACAAGAACAGTCACTGCAGGAAGGAGTTGGAGTAGGTGCATGAACTAGAAAGCCAGATTGGAGTAGGAGCTAGACCATATGTTACACAGAAGTCGCAGTTGGAGTAAGGATGCCATAATTTTTTTTTGTTACAAAAGTCCATGACTTAGTAAAATTTTGGCCAACCAAAAACAATAGTTTTCTCTATCAGTATATATCTAGGTTAATAATATTGAGTAGAATATAAACATCATAATAGGATTTGTAACATTAAAGACGCAACTCTTTACACCAATTCATAACTTGTATATAATTTCAAGACAGTTTATAATCATAACTGAAATTCCCATCTCAGCATATGTTCATAATAATTAGTAGCGCTGTGACAACAGAATATTCTTTTCATTGTTTTGACTCTTGAGTATCTATCCGTTAATATCTTATGTTTTTATGCAGATTGATGTGGTGCTCGGTTGATTAACTGTCTAACTGTATCGGATATATACTTAAGAGTCAGAAGAATGAAAAGAATATGCTGTTGTCATAGCCCTAAAAATCTTGAATAAATGAAAAAGACAAAAAGACAACAAAATACTTGAAAGCGATTATAACAGAAAACTTTTTTATTTTGTTGAGTCAAATTCCCATTGTAGGGTCTTTCATAAATAACATTTTTGCAAATACTTTTGTGTTTGATATAGTTTAGATTTCAGCATTGAAAGACAGAGATGGGTTGAATGAGAGAATTAGTGTTAGCTGACATTCAGAAGTTGAAAGATGGAAGGTTAGCTCAGATGTAGCGACACTAATGATGGGATCCTACCGATACAAATCGCTTGCATATAATATCCGTCCCTCTGTGTTATTTTTATTATGTAAACAAACTGTAGACCTAGTGACATAAACAAAGCAATAAATTATTTGTTTAAAAACGTTTAAATGTAAAGGGGAGGGATTAAATGCCCCTCAAACAAGTTGTGAGATCTAATAAACTTTTTTCAGTGCATGTCTAAAAAAAGGCCAAAAAAAAATTTTTTTATAAGAAACATTTGGAAAAAATCTTTATAATGCACGTACTTGTCACTGCATGAAGATGTTATATTTAAAAAAAATCACGTAAATCGATCAAGTAGTTTTTTTTTATTTAAGAAAATCAAATATTATCCCACGGTTTATCGGAGATATGCTCCACACCATGTTGTCTTAGAGTAACGACACTGACGACACCTGGTGGAAATCTGGTGCAAGTATATGATCGTCAAGGGCAGACTATCGACTTTTTTTATTTTTTTCCCCCTAAAAATCGTAAAATTTGATTTTCTTCAAAAAAAAAAATACTTGATTAATTTATCTTTTATATTTTCATCTAAGTTTTTTATGTTCGCTTATTAAAGTCTGTTTTCAAATGAAAAAGAAAACAGGGTTCTTTCTTTAAAAAAGTCAATTTATTTATTTATTAAATAAGTTATTTTATTATTTTTTATTTGTATTATAAAAAAAAAAAGTGCTTTCGACATTTTGGAAAAAAAAATTTTTTAAGTCGATGGTCTGCCCTTGACGATCACATATTTGCCACAGATTTCCACCAGGTGTCGTCAGTGTCATTACCTTTAAGACAACATGGCGTGGAGCATATCTCCGATAAACCGTGGGATAATATTTGATTTTCTTAAATAAGAAAAACTACTTGATCGATTTACATGATTTTTCATGCAGTGACAAGTACGTGCATTATAAAGATTTATTTCAAATGTTTCTTATAAAAAATTATTTTTTGACCCTTTTATAGACATGCACCCTTTTTTCTGCCAACAGAGAGAAGGTTTGAGTTGAATAATCTCAACAAATTCTAAAACCTTGCTCTTCTTAATGACTGTTTTTTGGAATCTGTTGCTCCACTCCAACCTTTCATAGAAGTAACATAACTGAAATCTATTTTCTCTTGATCTTGCATGTCATCACTTGCAGAATGTGTTTCGGTAAGGACATACTTGAATGTTCTCACTCATAGGATATATGTATGTTAGGCAATAAGGACACTGCTTGTGGAAGAGAGAATCGTGTCTTTTACAGTTAGATTTTGAGTGCCGTGTTGACAAAGCATCATATCTTTCTTGCCTCTCACCAGAAATCTAGACACAGCCAATAAGAAGATGAAGAAGAACCAGAATAAGGTGATCAGTTAATGATACTAGCATAGGGTTCATATTCTTTTACTATTTTAAAGAATCCTGAGAGGAGTACAAACTGTAGACCTATGCTAACGTCTAACTGAATGATCCATTAACTCTGTAAGTTGTTCTATAGGGATTATATTCATCTTATTTTCTTTAATATTTTGAGAATCTATTTCATTTTCTATAATCTAACGATAGTTTTCATCTCATTCAAATAAACATAGATTTTCATTTCACTTTGGATTCCTCTCAAAAGGAAAAAGATAAATATGATCCACATAGGACTAACAACATTGACATTTTCACATGGTTGAAAACTATGGGCAGCTGGGTGAGGTTTTGATGAAGAACTACGGGTTATACACATAGATTCAAAAAAGTTGTCAAAAAATAAATATATAACAAATAAATGTTATCAAAGGAAAGATATGTTACTTTTCTACCTAACTGGATATTTTTTAGTGTTTTTATTTAATGTAACATGTTTATTCAGCTCAAAAAACATACAGTGTTTACCGATGTATTGCAAAATTAAAAAAGGTAAGTTTGGGAAAAGGAGTTAAAAATAAAGAACTATACAAAATACTGTTAAAACCCACCGAATATATGTCAGCCTATGTCACGGTAACATATATTGAGCGAGTTTTCAACAGTATTTTGTCTAGTTTTTTATTTTTAACTCCTTTTCCCAAACTTACTGTGTTCATCAGAGAGTTGAGCACCATTTTTAATTTTCCAATACATCAGTAAAAACTATGTTTTTTGAGCTGAATAAACATGTTAGATTAAATAAAAACGCTAAAAAATATGCAGTTAGGTAGAAAAGTAACTTATCTTGCCTTTGATAATATTTATTTGTTATATATTTGTTTTTGACAACTTTTTCGAATCTACGTGTACAGTAATACAAACCCAGAACTACTGTAAAGTGGGCTGTAGAATTCCAATACTTTTTTTAAAAAGATAATGCTTATCTTTATTTATGATTTGTTTTCTTAAAACAAATTATGCCAATTTATACTGCTTAATGTAACCTCTTTGTATGAGGTGGTATTTAACAATGAAACAGTTCATATTAGAAACGATTTATTGTAAATAATTTGTTAAACACAAATTGCTATATTTTCCTTTGTGAGAGAGAAGTGTAGCTTTTAACATAAGAAAAGCTATTATCTCAAGTATGTTATGTGATGTGTATTTTTAACTTAGAAATTAATAAATGTTCAACTACTTTCTAAGAATAAAGAGTTTTTTTTTTTAAATATCTTTTACTTCAGTTGGTGTAAAGAGATGAAAGGGCTTCCTCCTGGAGCTAACACTTGATTTTGTTATAGTTTGAATTTATATCTGAGAGATCTTTTCAGAATAAATGGTGTCTCTTATGGCTGCAGAGGTTATGTATTTAAGATTTATTTTTTTCATTAGGCCAGTTGCTCCTATTACGACCGTTATAAGATTTATTTCAGAGACCACATTATCTTTAAATCATTCTTGAGGTCCTGATATTTCATTATCTTTTCCTGTTCAACTCTGTAAAGTCCATAGTCATTTGGAACAATGACGTCTATGAGGAGGTTTTAAAACTTCAGTTTCACCATTTGAAACAATGTAATTGTGCATTTAAATTTCACTCTTTTTTTATTTTACTTCAGTCCATGTTTGTATGCGTATTTTTAAATGAAATAAGAATTTTCTTCCGAAATAAGCTACATATTTTACATGAATAAGCCATTTCATCCATTTTTATTTTAGTTTGGTTAATTTTCATAGATCAATGCATAGCCTTCTGTGACGTGTGGGTTCAACTGTGTTCTTTTAAATTATATGCATTTGAGAATGATAAGCCATGCACTTCACAAATAGACAATTTCTTTCTCTTTTTCTTAAGTTAGGTCACTTTGTTTTTAAATGTCAAATAGTTCTTCCTAGGCTAAGACTTGATTTCTTTATGAGTTGTTACATTTATATCTGCAAGCGTTTTAAGTAATATATTTGTCTTTCTTCCCTACTTCACAAACCTTGAGTAAGTCAAGCAGTAGAGAATTATTTTTTTCTTTTCAATGGACCATTTAACAATGCTGTAGTTTAATTTTGTGGTTTTTGTTTGATGTTGCCAGATTCCAAGACTAGAATTGGTCTGATCTGGTGGTGTATCCATTTTAGTGATGCTACTTATGGTAGCATCACTAAGAGATAGGTGCATGATTACTTTCTTTGAAGGACCATTAGGTATTGCTTATTATGTCTATGTAAATGATAATTAGTTATAAATAATGTGCCACACACTTCACAGAAATGAATTCTTCTCTTTTTGCAACTCATTTCAGTAAGCCCTCACAAATCGAGAAGCCCCTTCCTGGAGGATAACACTTAGATTTCTTTATGATATAAATAGATATCCAAATGTTCATGTAAGGATCTACCCTAATTCTCAACCTTTTAGTTAGTAAAGCAGAGAATATTAATCTTCCTTTTCGCAATTGACCACTTAAATATGTTATAGTTTATCCTTCCTGTGGTATTTTCTTGGTCTTGATGGATTCCAGGACAATAAATCATCTGATCTGGTGGAGTATCCAGCATAGTGTCACTAAGATAAAGTGCACCATTTCTTGTATGTGCTTTGTGTAATTATGGAGATAGGGTCATATTTGAGGTTCACATGTTTTGCTATTTTGAATATTTGGTCGTGATTTACTTGGAGGGCAAAGTATTCTCATATCAGACCTTCTCTCTATATATTTAATTTTAAATAAGTTTTTGCAAGTATTACTGGGTTCCAGGACAATAAATCATCCAGTAGCATCAGTAAAAGGTGCACCAGTACTTTTTGTGTATTAACCATCAGTGTTCGTTCCTATGTCTATGTAAATGATAATTAGTTATTTCTTTATAAGAAACAGACATCTAAGTGTTCATTTAAGATTGTCCCCTACTTCAACTTGGAGTTAGTATTATTTAGTGAAGAATATCTGTATTATTTGAGTTCAGTTAGTTCTAAGAGTTAAATGGACCCCTTTCTTGGGGCTAATACTCGATTTTGTAATGAGTTAATTTTATATACAAAAACTTTTTAAAGGAATAACCTTGTTCCTTTTAGGGCTGCTATCTATACTTCCCTACAGTTTGATATTACAAGAATTGTGTTTAGTTTTTTTTTTTTTTTCCTATATTAATAAATGTTGTTTTAAAGAAAAATCCTATGAAAATGCAGCTCCACATACTTTATAGAAATAAACTTTCTCTTTTTGTTTCAATTTTCTTATCTTTTTGTTTTTGCTGGAGATGGACCATCCTGCCAGATGCCAGACATGCACTTGTTATTTTAGAGACTCTATGAGATCTTTTTAAGATTCTAACGGCCCCTTTAAGTGCAATCGTTTGTCTCTCTCTTGCCCTTGGTGTAATAGGTATATTCACAATGTAGTGTTTGAAATTCTTTAATAGAAGCAGTTGTTCCTCTGATTAATGGAACCATAGAGATCTTCCCAAGATTCCAGTTTCTTTTCATATCGTTTGTAAGACGTTGATATTCAGCTATCTTCTCCCTGTCAGCTGTTTAAGCCAGCATAATTATAGACGCTTTTAACTAGGGTTGCTACTCTCTTCCTGTTTCACATCATTATATCAGGTTTTCTCTCTTTTTTTTAATTTGTATTTTTCTTTATGCTTGGAAAATATGCATCTTACCATATGTCACCTACTTTTTGAGAGACTCCAACCACGAGATCATTTTTAGGATTCTATGTGCTTTTGCATGTGTCGTTGTAAACAAAATTTCCTTGAAAAATTGGCTCCACATATTTCACAAGAATAAGATTTTTCACCCGGGTGTCTTTGACTGTGTTCATTGAAGGTGGAATAATCTAAAAATGTACATCCACACACGTTACAGTAATATTTGACCCCGCTATGTGTTTGTATGTGTCTGTTTAAAGAATGACGCAGTGAAAATTCTGACCCACATATTTTACAAGAATAACCTCCAGCATGTGTTTGTCTGTGTCTTTTTAAATGATACTTTGTTCTGAATGAGGAGTCACACACTTCGCAAGTGTAAGGCCTTTCGCCGGTGTGTATTCGAATGTGTATTTTCAACTCATTCGTTTGTGAAAAAGATGAGCCACACACTTCACAAGAATGAGGTTTGTCTCCACTGTGTATTTGCACGTGTCTGTTTAAAATCGACGTTGATGCAAATGTTGAGTCACACACTTCGCAAGCATAAGGCCTTTCGCCGGTGTGTTTTCGCATGTGTATTGCTAATTTACTCGGCGCTGAAAAGGAAGCGCCACACACGTCACAAGAATAAGGTTTATTACCAGTGTGTTTTTGCATGTGTTTCTTTAAATGAGATATTTTTGCAAACGACAGGCCACACAGTTCACATGAATATGGTTTCGCTCCAATGTGTGTTTTTATATTTGATTTTGAAGATTCCATTGTAAAAGACAAAGCACATGCGTATTTTACGACTGATGACACACTTTACATGAAAAAGGTTACTCTCTTTTTATTTTAGTTCAGCTAGCTCTAAGAGATAAAGGCTTCCTTCAAGCTTATTCAAAGTCACACTTGTCTGCAAATAAGAATCTAAATCGTCTCCAATTTTAATAAATAGATGATTCTTTTAAATATCAATTTCTCAAAATCTTTATCTGCACACCTTTCCAAAATTATATATATTTTTTTATTTTGGTTCAGTCTGTCCTGTTATCAAAATCTTGGGGGTTAAACACAAACTTCACAAAATAGTTTATCTTCAGTGTGTATTTTACAATTGAAGGCACACACTTCACATGAAAAAAGTTACTCTCTTTTTTCATTTTAGTTCAGTTAACTCTTAGTGATAAAGGCTTTCTTCAAGCTTATGCAAAGCCACAGTTGTCTTGAAATAAGAATCCACATCATCTCCAATGTTGATAAAAGACGATTCTTTTAAATATGTTGAAAATCTGGTTTATCTGCATCTGATGACACATGAAAAGGGTTACTCTCTTTTTTATTTTAGTTTAGTTAGATCTCAGAGATAAAGGCTTTCTTCAAGGTTATTCAAAGCCACACTTATCTGCAAATAAGAATCCACATCGTCTCCCATTTTAATAAATAGATGATTCCTTTAAGTACAAATTTCTGAAGATCTGTATCTGCATACCTTAAAAAATAATGTATATTTTGGTTCAGTCGGTTCTGTTATCAAAATCCCTCCTCTTGAGGGTTAACGCTTTCTTTATGAATAACATATATATATATATATCTGAGTGTTTTTTAACAAATTTCCCTTAAGTAAGTGAAACAGCGTGTATTCATAGTTTAGTTTGCTCTTAGAAACGAAGGTCTCCTTCTTGATATTCTTTCCATTTGCAAGTTTACTTTTAAGCCACAATCGTCTGCAATTGATAAGCCACAAACTTCTCCAGTTTGAATATGCAAATGTTTCTTTAAAGTACCAATTTCTGAAAATCTTGACTTGTATAAAATAAGGTATTTATATATATTTTAAATTTTAGCTCAATTCGTTCTCAGAGATCAAAATACCTCTGCTTAAAGCTAAGACTTGATTTCTTGATGAGTGACATATATATTACTGAGTGCTCATTTAAAGATTGTCCCGAATTATCAAACCTTGAGTAAGAAAACCGTATGTATTCACATATTTTAAAATTATATTTCTTTCCAGGTATTCACATACATCACATAAATTAGGCTTGTTTACTGTTTCCATAGACGCTTTTAAACTGTGCCTAATAATGACCTGCCATGAGCATTAGTGTATTCCCAGGTGTCAGTTCAAAGCAGAATATTTAGAAAATATTGATCTACTTTCTCCAAAAGAAGTTTACTTTTTGGTCATACATACGTGCAACATGCTTTCGTTGTTCTTCTTGAGCTCTGTAAATGAATAAGCGATTTTATTTAAAAAATGAGAGAATCATGAAAAATATGTATTGCATAAACATTAAAAGAAATCAATTCCAAAAATGAAATTACTTAGTATTCTAGTAACTACATTAATATAGGTATTATATATATTTGGATCTAAGATACACAGTACATCATTATTGTTTACTAAAGAAAAAGAAAATAATGTACATATTTCTAAGAAAAAGTAAAAATTTTAAGAGATTTTTTGATAGATAGAATGGTAAAACATTTTTAAATTGAAGTATATAGTCTCCAGTGTAAATCAGGGTTCAGTTCTTGAATCTTTCATTTGTAATATTCAAGCGCAATTTACTTAACGATATCAACACAGAAATGCTTGTTAGAATATTATAATGAAATAAAAATGCTGGATTTCACTTGGCGTTGCTAATTAAGCTTTATTCTATTAACACTGTCTATAAAATGCTTTCGAAAATTAGTTTTTTATCGTATTTCATATTAATCATATGGTTTGAGTTCTATTTATATATAAGTCAGTCATTTAATCTTTGGGGGTGTTATGAAGTGAGTAAGAGATCTCATTTCGATTTGTGAAGCTTTCTTTGCAAGAAAGCAATTAGCAGGAGCAGCGAATCCATCGTGGAACCTTTCAGTGGCGCGTACAGCTGCTGTATACACACACACAATTTTTGTGATCGTAAAAACTAAAACTCGTCTTGTTTTCGCCGACGTAGTTGGAAGCACAGGGGTGTTGTGTTTTCAGCCAATCACATTACAAGGAAAGAGAATATAAAAATATTTTCCCTAACAGCCTTTGCTAGGAGCCGGTCTGTCCACGATAAAAAGGGGGCAAACTAGTCAGTTGAGCCCAGAGTTGAAGTTGAATCAGCATGCTGTAATCACAGACTCCGTCAGATTTTTTCCCGACGTTAAACAATCACCTTCGCATGCATCATTCATCAACTTCTCCACGGGGAAGCACCAACAGCAAGAATTAACATTTACCTTTCTTATTTCATTATGTTTCCTATTAGCGCCAGACTTTTTTCTCCTAAGTTACAAACATCAGCTTTACGTCAAAAATCCTCTTTCCTGAACATTCTCACATCCTTATAAACTTTGAACACTTTTAATTCATTTTTGCTTTCATTAAGTTTTTTTTTTTTAAATAAACGATTGAAAAATCAATCATTTAAAATTTAAACTTATATTGTTTGTCTGGTTCCTTCTCGCCGCCATATGCTTATGCATGATATAACAGGTGCTTGTTAAGGTAGAGTTGACAAATCGATTTTTTAAATATGTTGTTTTAAGCAAAAATAATGGCTTTTAGTAAAGATTAGTTCTTTATTTACAAAGCCATTCAGCAGAAGTGACGTCAGACAAATTTTAGCTACGGATGACCAAAACCGTATATGATGTATCTTTTTTTAATGCAAATAGAAGTTTTATTTAAAACAGTCTTTGTTTGAACTTTTATAAAAAATTATAATCTTTATAATAAAAATATGTTTTTTTTAATATTTTTTTCCGACAATATTTTGTTTAAAAAATATATATGAGATTTTTTAATATTATTTATTGGATACGTTTTTTTTATGATATATATTCTTTTTTAATTATAAAAATTACCAACATGTCTGTAGCTTGAGAAATTCTTCATAATATATATTCTATATAAGTTCTATTTTTATGTTTGATTAAAAAAAGAAGACAGCTCATAAACATTATTGGGGAAAAAACAGTTCAGAAATATTTTCTTTATAATAGTTCTATTCTTATGTTTGAGGTAAAACAAAAAAAAACATTACCAACACCTCTAATGTTTAGAAAATAGGCCATAATATATTTCTATTGTAAAAGTTAAAAAAAAACAAAAAAAAAACAGTTAATAAATATTTAAAACAAAAAAAAATTCATAAACATAAATATATTTTTATCATAAAGGTTATAATTTTGTTATGAAAGTTCAAGCAAAGACTGAATAAAAATTCTATTTTTATATTTGCAGTAACAAACAAAAAGAGTTTTGGCACGGCTACCGAGAGAGAAGAAGGCCAGAGAATATTACAGCGTGATGTCATTGCCAAATCGACATGTAGGTGAAAGATACCTAATGTTTCTTGTGTTCAACCACATGGTCATGCTAATAGGTATAAAAATATGGCTGTGGTAAACATCTATGTATTTTCTTCTAAAGAGAAAGAACAATTCTCCATTTGGATAATTATTATAATTGCACATTGGGATAATTTTAATGTAACAAAATATAGTAAGTGAACTTGTTTTTGAACTTTTATTTCTATCGGAGAAAGTCGAATATTTCATTTTATTTATTTATTTATTTATTTATTTTTATTGCAAAACAAACGATTTTATATGAGAATATTTTTCAGTCCGTTCTTTTAATAATAAATAAAAATTTTCATTGAGTATTTCCAAATATTTTCATGTCAGTTTTTTTTTCTTTTTTTTTTTAAACTAAAACAATCAATGAATTCAATATTTTAGCACCGGGCGTAATTTATTTCTTTGAAATATATTTAAAACTTAAAGTTTTTGTGTGTTTTATGACATTTTAACTGTAAATAATTTACATGACTGAAACGGGAAATGAAATAGGAAATTTCCTATTCTCTCCAGAGATATACAAAGCACACAAATTAATTAAAAATTCATCAACTAATTAGTTTTAATTAAAATTTTGATATGAACTAAAAATAAAGAGTACATTAAATTTTAGTTAATATATTTTCTTGTGTTTTACCTTATAAATAAATGTTGTTTGCACTGTGCTGAAATATTATTTAGAAAGCCATTTTTAAACAGGGGAGGGGCTTTCTAACTATTGTGCACTTTCACCTAACACCTTAATGAAAAAAGGGGGGGTTGTTTTACTATACACATAGATTCGAAAGACAAATGGCAGCGAGCTCACGTTAATTTTGGGAAAATGAGTTCAAACTAAAAAAATATAGAAAATGTTAGAAACATTTAAGGAAATTTCCCTAATAAAATAAAATAACACAATTCTATGAACAATGACAAACAACTTCTTCAACTTAACAAGGGAAAGGTTTATTTGCAAAGCGTACTGAAGGAAGAAAGTAGAGTCGGGTCTCCACTGCCTTACGAGGTAGTTACAACCCGCGGGCGCGGCTGTCGTCAATACCTTTAGTAGGAGCAGCGAAGAGAACAGGCGTCTAGCACCGACGAAGGCTGGTAGCGTAAGAGAGAGTTTTCTTCTGGGACCGGAAGCTGTCTGGTCCCTAGGGGTCAATTTGTATTCGTGCGCAAGTCCTCAGATTGGACAGTCTAGCGCCTCATCACTCACTCAGAGGAAGCGAATGCGCGAGAAGAAAAGGGGTCCATTTGTGTCTGCTACATAACCCCCTGCTTAGGCTGAAAGCCGACAGAGAGAAAGGTAGCATAACAAATAGCAGAAAGAAAAATACAATAAGAAATGTCCGTCTCTTTAGGTTATTTTCTTGCAGAAAAAAATGTTCTTACTTTTCTGTGAAAAGTTGGAATATTTGCAGAAAACGTTCTGCTCTAAAAAGGAGAGAAGAAAAAATGTTCTTTTTCAACAGAAATACACTGTTTTGCAAAGTCTCTTCGGCCAATGTACCCGTCGACCACTACGTGTAGTGGTCACATAATTGTTCTCACGTGGAACATTTACCTCAGGTGTATGATTATGCTGTGTGTATGTTGGAGGAATGTGTGGCTCAGGTGTTAATGTGTCCAGAAAGGCTCTTTTTACCCTATCTACCGATACTGTCTCTTTTTTACCACTAATGTCTAGGATAAAAGTTTTATCAGTGCGTGAAAGCACGCGATAAGGGCCAGTGTAAGGTGGAGTTAGGGGGGCTTTTACTGCGTCCTTTCTAAGGAACACGTGAGTCCATGTCGCTATGTCCTTCGGAACCAAAGATTTAATGGTCTGTTCCCTAGGGTGCATCGGCGGTAGCTTACTGAGATAAGCTCGTAGTCTGTTGACATATAGAGCTGTGTCTGTTGATATATCCTCTATCGGGGTCAGCATCTGACCTGGCAACGATAGAGGTGCTCCATAGACCAGTTCGGCTGCGGAATATCCCAGGTCCTCCTTGATTGATGCCCGACAGCCAAGAAGGATGACCGGTATGTACTCGCTCCATCGCTGTTGATCAGGGTAAGCGCGTAATGCAGCTTTCAATTGGCGATGGAAGCGTTCTATCATCCCATTTGAAGCAGGGTGATAGCTTGTTGTCCGAATGCGAGTGATCCCGAGGATCTTGGACAGTTCCCGGAATAGGTGGGATTCGAATTGTGCACCACGATCAGTGGTGATTGTAGTGGGAACTCCGTAGCGCGATATCCAGCCTGATATAAGGGCTCGCGCTACAGATTCAGCCGAAATGTCACTAAGTGGGATGGCTTCTGGCCACCGTGTGAAACGGTCTATGCAGGTCAGGAGATAAGTGAATCCCTGACTGACCGGCCATGGTCCAACCAAGTCAATGTGAACATGGCTAAACCGAGCGTCTGGGGTGCTGAATGTTCCAAGGGGTGCGCGGATATGCTCGTGCACCTTTGATTTTTGGCAGGATACACAGGAACGTGACCAAGCAATGATGTCACGCCTCATGTTAGGCCAGAAAAATCTAGCTGTAATCAGCTTTACTGTGGCTTTGCGTCCGGGGTGTGCCAGGTTGTGTAGAGTGTCGAAAACAACTCTACGGTGGGTCGTTGGAACGAATGGTCGAGGTGAATCCGTTGAGGTGTCACAGATGATCTGCGTGTCAGAAGTAGGCACGGGCAGATATGCGAATTTGCAAGTCCCGAATTCAGGTGACGATGGATCCAACGTGTCCAGACTTGGCTGGTCTAAGGCCATCTGTTGCAAATCGATATCCGATGGTGAGGACAGAGAATTGATGGGCAGGCGAGACAATGCGTCTGCTGCTGCGTTCTGCTCACCCGCGATATGTCGGATATCACTAGTAAACTGCGAAACAAAGTCCAAATGACGTGTTTCGCGGGGAGAATATTTGTCCGGCTTAGCACGCAGTGCGTATGTAAGCGGACGGTGATCGGTGTAGATCACAAATTGTCGGCCCTCGAGTGAATGTTGGAAGTGTTTCACTGCTAGGTACATTGCCAGTAGTTCGCGGCCAAACGTGCTGTAACGTTGTTCGGCCGGTTTCAGCTGTCGCGAAAAGTATGCTAGAGGTTGTAACTGTTGTTGGTGCTGCTGTTGCAGCACTGCACCTACAGCTGTGCCCGATGCATCAACGACCAGTGAAAACTGGGCATCGGGTACAGGATGTGCCAGCAAAGATGTCGTCGCTAGTTTATTTTTCACTTCCGCAAATGCTTTAAGTTGGATCTCATTAAGTGAGATCTGCTCGTTTTTCTTCTTCCTGTTACGTAACAGGTCGGAAAGAGGAGCTAAGAGATCCGCACAGTGTGGGATAAAGCGTCTGTAGTAATTCAACAGACCAAGGAAGTGCCTAAGTTGGCGAAGTGAAGTGGGCGGTTGAAGGTCTTGTAGAGCCTTCACCTTTTCCGGCAACGGAGATATACCGTCTGGGCTGATAATGTGGCCCAGGAAAACTAGTGACGTAACACCGAAAACACATTTACCAGGGTTAATCCTCACTTGGTATTGCTGAAACCGTTCAAAAAGTAGGCGGAGGTGAGTGACGTGTTCCTCAGGTGAGGCACTAGCCACGAGAATGTCATCTATATAGTTATAGACGAAATCTAAATCACGCACTACTTCATCCATAAAGCGCTGAAAAGTACTGGCAGCGTTACGTAGGCCGAAAGGCATAGTAAGAAATTCAAACGCTCCAAATGGGGTTGTAACCGCAGTCTTGGGTATGTCGGCCGGATTCACCGGGATCTGATGGTAAGCCTTAACCAGATCTAGCTTAGAGAAAGTCTTACAGCCATGCAGAGAGGAAGCGAAGTCCTGAATATGCGGGATTGGGTAACGATCAGGTACCGTCATGGCATTGAGTCGTCTATAGTCCCCAGTTGGACGCCAATCTCCGTCTCGTTTTGGAACCATATGCAGAGGGGAAGCCCAAGGACTGGACGAGGGGCGTATAATTCCCAACTGTAGCATATGATTAAATTCTGCCTTCGCTGCTTTAAGTTTATCCACAGGAAGGCGACGAGGGCGTGAGAACACAGGAGCACCTGTGGTCTCAATATGATGTTTTGTGGTGTGCGTGGGTTTGCTCACCACAAAATTTAAATTGGTTAACTCCGGGTAGGAGTGTAGCACCTCATGGTATGGGTCATTTGCAGCGGCAATGAAAAATACCGGGCTGATAGATGGGGCATTAGATAACGAGCCAGGGACGGAAAGTTCCGTGCTAGCGTCTATCAGCCGGCGTCTGCGCATGTCGACCATTAAATTAAAATTATGCAAGAAATCCGCGCCTAGTATGGGGTACGGTAGATCTGCTACAGTGAAAACCCACGTAAAGTCTCTCCGTAAATTCAAGTCCAGAGAACGTGAAATTTGACCGTACGTGGGGATAGGTGAATGGTTCACCGCTTGCAGTGTTATCAATGACACTGGTGGCCTTTCTTTAAGTAGCCTAAGTGGCCATATACTACAAACAGCGCCAGTGTCTACCAAGCAACGTGCTTGAGATTTTACGTCAGTGACGAAATAGGCACGGTTATTTGCATTTTGTGGAAAGTTTGCCGTGCTCGTCTTTCCACAATTTAGTTTCCCTGGTTGTTAAAAGTGCAGGGCATTTTACAATTCCGTGCTTCAGCGCCATAGCGACTATGATAAAAACATAGTCCCGGCATGTTTGCACGGCGACGGTGGTGCGGGGAAGATGAGCGGCTTTTGTAGCGGCGTCTGGGTGAGTGCGACCTGCCCATATTGAGCTTGCTCACCTCTCTAGTGAGGCGTTCGATGGCCGTTAGTATAGCCACCGATGTAGCATCCTGTCTTACATTTGCGGTGCCTGCGGGTACCTCAGCAGGCTGTTGTGGAATCGCCGCGGTGGTAGGCCCCCTCACAAAATCCATGACCTTGTCCGCCGATGCTGCTACTACATCGACGGTGTGTTTTTCAAACATTGGCGCAAGTATGGCCTTTACCTGCGCCGGCAGCCTTGAGAAAAAGAGCTGCTTAATTAAGGCACTGTCAGGAGGGACGTCCTCTGCCAGTTCCCTCATTCTACGGAGTAGTTCCGTCGGCCTGCGGTCAAGTCACTACCGAAAGTAGATACCAAATATTTTAAAAAAAAAATATATATATAATGTATCCGAAATCTGAAAGGACGCCGAATATGGACCACGTGGAGAAGAAAGGAGAAATATGGAGAAAATCTTTAAACAGAGACAATACAAAAAAAAAATTTTTAACAGGCTAATGGGGGAGGAGAAGAAAGAAACAAAATTACCATGAAATAAAGCTAAAACAAAATTATATCAGGAAGAGCCGTGAAGCAAAAAAAAATGTGGACAATATGGGTTTTTTTTTTTTTTTTTTTTTATAAATGTGTGTGAACCTGAAGATAAATGAACTCTTTAAGTACTTACATTTTGGCCGAAGAGTGCTAATGCGGAAAAACTTCGTGAAAGTTCTTTTTTTTTTTTTTTTTTTTTTTTTTTGTTGTCGAGTTTTTTCTTTTTCGTACACCAAGAAAGTGTCACCTCTTTTTGTAGGTTGGCGTTCTTTTTTTTATGTGTAGCCCGCCGTTGTGAAAGAAAAGGGTGTTTTTTCTTTGTTTTTTTTTTGTTTTTTTTTTGTATGCTCCTTAGTTTATAATATATATATATATATATATATATATATATATATATATAACGGGAAAAAAACGATAAGGAAGAGAGGGAAATAACGTCTTTTTTTTTTTTTAAGTTTTAAATGTGCTCTCCCGAATCCGTTGTCTGTTTATGTGTGTGGTTGGAAACCATGTGCTGGTTTTTAAAATGCGCGCCTTACCCTGTTAAAAAGCGAAAGAAGTGTCTGTTCGGAAATGTGTTATCACGACGGAGTCACCATTTTGGGGAATTTCCCTAATAAAATAAAATAACACAATTCTATGAACAATGACAAACAACTTCTTCAACTTAACAAGGGAAAGGTTTATTTGCAAAGCGTACTGAAGGAAGAAAGTAGAGTCGGGTCTCCACTGCCTTACGAGGTAGTTACAACCCGAGGCTGTCGTCAATACCTTTAGTAGGAGCAGCGAAGAGAACAGGCGTCTAGCACCGACGAAGGCTGGTAGCGTAAGAGAGAGTTTTCTTCTGGGACCGGAAGCTGTCTGGTCCCTAGGGGTCAATTTGTATTCGTGCGCAAGTCCTCAGATTGGACAGTCTAGCGCCTCATCACTCACTCAGAGGAAGCGAATGCGCGAGAAGAAAAGGGGTCCATTTGTGTCTGCTACAAACACACTCAATATATGTCAGCCTATGTCACGGTAACATGTATTGAGTGAGTTTCTAACAGTATTTTGTATAGTTTTGTTAGTTGAAACTTATTTTCCCAAACTTAACATATTCAACAGCGAGCTCACCGCCGTTTCTTTCAAATATATCGATAAACACTATGATTTTCGAACTGGATAAACATTTTACATTAAATAAAAACGCTAAAAACTTATCCAGTTAGGTAAAAAAGTAATTTATCTTGCCTTTGATAACATTTATTAGTTATGTATTTGTTTTTTGACAACTTTTTCGAATCTGTATAGTAAAACAAACCAAAGAAATAAAGATACCATAAAAATTTAATTTAACTTGGAAATACTATTTAAAATGCACCATCATTATTATTATTTTTATGAAAAAACTGGTGTAGATGACATCGACTGGCACCGCACCAACTAGTTGTGAAGGGTCAGGAAGGATGGAAAGACCGAGGTGGGAGAGTACTAATCAGATCTCTACTGGAAGTGTGCAGTTCAAATCTGGTACATCGGAGAGGCATTTTGTCACCCAAACCCCAGGATGCCAACGGGAAATCAATGACAATGGCTGTTACGATAATGTGCAATCATCTGCACAAATTGTCAAGAGGTGGAAAACACTGGAAATCTGGGGAGGTTTGTTGTCACTCAGTCTCCAGGGAACACCACAGGTTACTACTAGTGAGCGATCACTGATGATGGCCTGTGAGACAACTCCTAATGAGTGAAATAATGATAATAATAATGTCCCTTCCCAAATTCACCACGACCCTGATTTAATATCGTAGATATTTACTATATTTTCTTACTTTTTAACCAATGTTCACATTATGGTATGATTGTCTTTTAGTAGTTATGTGAACTTCATTTTCGTATTCATGTATTCTGCACTGATATGAAAATGAAGACTATAGTGGAGTATAGGATTCCTAACCATGTAACTAATGAATATACGCTACACAATTTGATGAAAAACATGGGGGGGGGGGAATGGACATAGAAGAACAGAAAATCCAAACTTTGAATGTAATTTCTGTATTTAAAGTAATAGTTTTTTAAATATTTCAACATATAATCTTGTGAAGAAAATCCAGCTTCCCAATAAGGGGCACTCTGGATAGGAACAAAAATAATCTCAGTCATGAAAGATTTCTCCTCCACCGACCGAGGACAGAAAAGGTGAAGTGTAGCATCAAAACAGATATTACACTGTGATCTTGTCTTGAAGGCCAAGAAATGTTTAATATGTTTCTTTAATTTTTATTCCCTAACTTCATAATTCAGTTTTATCATTATTAGATTGTATATTGCCTTAAAATTATGTAATTTTACATAATATTTATATTTTCTATTGAATAAAGTTCAGTTTCATTATTAATCGAATTGGGTTCCTTTTATTTTATTTTTTAACATGTTTTAAATCTCTTTTTTAAAATGCCCTCATATAGTATCGACAGTGATAGCTTGACAAATCTTACCTACATTGCCTGCAGGCATTTTTCAGTTAACAGGCCTTTATATCTCAGTGGCAGTGGTTTTGGTCATCAGCAGCGAAAAATTTGTCTGGCGTCATTTCCAGCAAATGACTTTGTAAACAAAGAAGTGTCAATCTTAACTAAAGCAAAAATAATAATACGTACTTGATTGACATGCCGAAAATAGTAATATATCCAAAAATTAAAGTAATATATCCAAAAATTATGAAAATTCATTGAGTAGAACAACTGCTACTGTGTTTTTAGTAAAAAGAAAGTCTGTTGTTGTAGACAACAAATGTTGCAGCCATGAACAAGTAATTTAAAATATTCGTTCCGAGTTATGTCCCTTATGTGTAGACTCTTATTGTTCCTATTTACAATGCCTCCCCACGGGACAGAGTTAGACACCAGGGTCGTTTTTTAAGGTGGAGAAAAGGAACAAAAATAAAAATCGTCTCAGTCGTGAAGGGTTTCTCCTCCACTGGGAGAGAATAAAAAATGGAAGTGCAGTATCTGAACAGATGCTACACTTTGATCTTGGCTCGAAGGCCAAACTTTATAACATCTAAAAAAATGCAATATACTTTGAAAAATCGATCTGTCGACTCTACCTTAACAAGCACCAATTGTTGTTTAATAGTCGAAAAAAAATGTTAAATAATTTAAACATTTCAATTTAATTTTCAAAATTCCTATTTTAGAAAATTAAATTAAAAAATTCTGGGCAACACTGAGTAAGGACAAATAATTATTAATAAAGTAATTTTGGTACTTATACAAAACACGAACCGTGCTGAAGTAACATTACTATTTCAAAATTCATTCTCAACATGTGGAGGGAGGGGGCTTTTTTTTTTTAACTAGTCTGTATTTTCACCAAACAAATTAATAAACTGTTGGAAATTGTACATGGAAAGGCGAGCCTGATTGGTTGAGGCGCTGAATGCCATGGTTTCTTTTTCAGGCCTTTGATTGGACTGCTAGCAAACTTTCTGTGTGCGCAGTTTTAAAACTCACAGACATTTTCGTTCTCTTTGGCAAAATTCCTGCTAGGGTGTGGACGTCAAAAAGTACCTCCCCCAAGGGTAGCCCTCGAGGTTAACCATGCTCGGAGCACCATTCCCTTTTTTTATCCCTTTTACCAAGTATTTATTCCTATTATGATAGGAATTTTAGACGAACATCGTCTTTCCTAGAACTGACAATTCAACTCCGTTTATTGGAGTTTTATTCATCCAGATACCATAAATAAATGGTGTTTGTTCACTTTTACCAGCTTCCCCGAAGGGAAGTAATTCTACATCTCAAGAAAACTACCAGACTTTCAGAGACGCGAGAAATGGATATATTTTTCGCAATCCCCTTAGAAGACTGAATTTCTTCTCCTCAGGTCTTCTCCTCAGGCTTGCTTTATTCCATTGTCCTTTTTCAGCACTCTGCCGAGTTCTAAAGCATGTGAGGAAATTAATTCTCACAAACTTTATTTTGCGAAAAATTTACGCTGATAGTTTCTATCTTTTTTCGTTTTCTTTGCTAAAAATATATGCTAAATAGTTTATGTCCTTCTTCGTTTTATTTTTGCTAAAAGGACCTAAAGATATTAATATTTCGTTCATAGTTTAGCTTGTATTTACTTAGTGTGTATTCTTTAATATTTTCCACGGCCATTTTAAAATTGAGTTGTCGATGAAGTTATCTTTATAAATTGAGTAACGCTTAACACTAGCTAAATGTTTCTTGAATGAATTAAACCCTTTCTATAAAAGAGAACAAATGTGTTAAAATAAAAAAGGAACTTACTTAACGACTTCGAAAACTTAACTAGGTCAGTTTTTTTTTGTGTGTGTGTGAAGGATAAAACGTTATTGACATGTTGTACTAGAAAAGCATTTCTTTGCGTTAATTCTGATTTTTATAAATTATCCCCAAGTGTTTTTCATTTATCCAAGAGTTTGACGGCAAATTTTGTAGGGCCATAGGTCGACGTGAGGGTAATTCCACACGGTGACTGGGCCGCTGTTTTTAATGTAAACATTTTCTGCAAGCCTGGGTTTTGCTGCAGACCTGTATTAATTTATAGAAAAAAAAGGGGGGGGATTTTTTCTTTCGGTTATTAAATTTGCATTCTTGTCTCAAATTAAGATTGTTTGATTCAAGAGATTAGAACCCCCCCCCCCTCCATTCTTGTTCTTGCATCTCGCATGTAAACGATTTTTAAAAAAAAAAGATATTTTTGTTAGCGGGCTCAATTGAAATTGAAGTGGTTTAAATTCTAAGAGTTTAAATTTAACCCCACTAATCTCTATTTCTTGTTCTTACGGTGTTGTTGACAGGTTTCACCTTCGAAGGGTATTTTCTATCCGTCCTTTTACGACTGGTCTCCTTCGTCGTTGTTTTGTGCTCGTCTCCTTATTCAAGATGAGCGCTGGTAAAGACTTATTGGCTAAAATTGAAGCCAAGAAATGTTGAATATCGAATATGGTGGAACAGTTGAAGGATAATGCCTCACCATCTTCAATTCATTCGAGAGTGGCAGACGTGGAGAGATGGATTTCGGAACTTGACGAAATTATCGACCAGCTGGCTTTCGTCTCTGCCATGGATACAGGTAGAGGACTACTATTCATTTTGCTTGATATGCACGTCTGTATCATGTAAATAACACTCTTTTGTATTTCCTTCAGATATCCAATAAACCCTTGGTCATTGCGACACTCTAAAAAGTAAATTGTACTTATCTATGACCAAGGGTTTATTGGATATCTGAAGGAAATGATCGCGGTACTGGTAGAATGGTCTGCTCCCAGGACATCAACGATGGTACCATCCTCGAATCAATATCGTGGGATGACATCCGCACTGCCACCGCCAGTGACCCATCCATGGTCCTGCTTCTAGACATGGTGGATAATGGCTTCCCAGCTAAACAAGAACTTCCATCTGACATCCGACAATTCTACCAGTACCGCGATCATTTGAGCAGCTTCGATGGTGTGATACTATACCACGACCGCATAGTCATCCCCAAACCCCTGCTGCACAGAGTGTTAGAGTCTCTCCATTCGGCCCACCAAGGTGTTACGCAAATGTGTTCCAGGGCCGAGTCATCCTTCTTCTGGCCAGGCATGAACCCTGCCATTTGCAACATGAATGCAATCGTATGGCCCCTTCCCAACCATGCATGCCACCAACTCCACCAATACAGCCAGTCTACCCCTTCCAAGCCATAGTTGCTGACTACTTCACATTCCGCGGTCATCACTACCTCGTCATTGTGGACCGCTACAGCAACTGGCCAATCGTGGAGGAAACGTCTAATGGGGCAGAAGGACTCATTAGGGCATTGCTCAGGACATTTGTCACCTATGGGATAGCAGAGGAACTTTCTTCTGACAATGGCCCTGAATTCACCGCCTCCAAAACTGAGCGCTTCCTAAATGCTTGGAGAGTGAGTCACAGACACTCATCAGTAGCATTCCCTCACAGTAATTCCAGAGCTGAGATCGGTGTAAAAACTGTAAAACGACTGTTAGTCAACAACACAAGTGCATCTGGATCATTAAACACTGACTCCTTCCAAAGGGCCATGCTTCAATATCGCAATACACCAGATCGTGACACTGCCTTCTCCCCTGCTATGTGCCTCTTTGGACGCCCTATCAGAGACTTCATCCCGATACACCCAGGAAAATACAGACCCCATCCCACGTGGCAGGAGACCCTACAAAGCAGAGAAGAGGCCCTGCGCAACAGACACATGCGTGCTGCTGAAAGGCTGTCAGAACACACAGTCAACTTACCCCCCCCCTCAAGGTTGGGGACACTGTCCGAATCCAGAACCAAGTCGGGCCCTACCCAAACAAATGGGATAAGACTGGGATTGTGATAGAAGTTCGTCAGTTCCATCAATATGTGGTACGAGTTGATGGTTCCGGACGTGTCACACTCAGAAACAGGCAGTTCCTCCATCGATACACACCGGTAGCGGAGAGGGGCCCAATCATCTCGTCTCCTGGCCCCCTCTTATTGCACTACCCGAACCCAGCTGGTCCTGATTCCCAACATAAACCTACGCTAGCCCCGCAAGGCAAGCTAATTTCAGCCGGCTCATCTCCACAGCAGGCGACAACTCCTGGACCCACTCAGCCACATAATGAGGGTCATCTACCCCCGGGCTCTCCAGCGACATCACCGGATATCTCCACAGAACAGGGCACTACACCATCGAAGGAAACCCCCAAGAAACTCCCTCGGTCCTTGGCCAGGTTGCTCCCCCCATAACAAGGCTGGTCCCCATGAACTTCAACCTCTGCGTCGTCAACGACGCGACCCAACCATGTGACTTTTCGAAGCAAAGTGTCTGTTACACCATGCTCCCATATTGAAAAGCGATTAGTTTTCCAAAGACTATAACCTCAGTTACTTTTTAGGCACATTTAAGTGCATTTTATCTCCACTCAGTCTTCGCCACTTACAGTACCAAAGACTTGGGGGGCGTAGAGGACTACTATTCATTTTGCTTGATATGCACATCTGTGCCATGTAAATAACACTCTTTTGTATTTCCTTCAGATATCCAATAAACCCTTGGTCATTGCGACACTCTAAAAAGTAAATTGTACTTATCTAACAGGGATCTAAATGGCAAGGAACTACATGGCCTTGTCGAACGAGATTTAATTCAACTCATACAACATTTCTGTATGGTTGAATGTATTAGTGGCACTGCATGGAAGATGTCCAATAGAATTATTCCTTTTGGAGATGGGCGTAATTTTTTGAAGCCCGAAATAATTAAAACTCACAATGAGTTGCCTCCCTTTGAGCAAGTTTGCAATTCGTTACCCGCTTTTTCCACATATTTGGTGGATAGTGTGTTGAATCCTGTCCCGTCATATTCGGACTCCTTGGACACTTTTTTTGAAGTGTCTTCCATTGAACGCGGTATAGAGCAATTTCTTTCCTTGGATTCCATAGGTATCGACGAGAAGGCTAAACTTTCTTCATATGATGAAGCAAAAATAGAGGATTTTAAGAAAACTGTCGTGCTTAAAGACGGAAATTATTATGTGGATTTACCATGGGAATATGATAAGTTGGCTCAGGTAGATTCTAATTATGTACCTTCTCTGAGAATTATTCAGAGAGTGGCAGTCTCCTTGGAGAAGCAGGGATTGTATCATAAATATCTACAAGTGTTCGATGACTATGAAAAATTGGACATCGTCAAACTTTTCTCTGTTACTCCTGGTGAGTACGTCAAATATTGTTGGATTCCTCACAGACCCGTTTTTAAAGAGGGTCTTGGAGTTACCACTAAAATCTGCCCAGTCTTTAATTGTTCCTTAAAAAAGAAGGGGGGAGTTTCTATTAATGATGCAGCTTATGTTGGCGTGAATTTAACAGTGCAGCTGCTTGACTTGTTATTGGCCTTTAGAAAGAATAATTATGTCCTCTTGAGAGACCTCCACAAAGCATTTTTGCAAATTCGCCTGCGCACTGAGCAGGGCAAAAACAGATTTTGTTTTTTCCTCAGAATTAAGGAGAAATTGTGCACATATAGGTACAATTCTATTATTTTCGGCTTCAGTGCCAGTTCCTTCATCTTGAGTTACATTCTGAAGTTTCATGCTGAGAGATATGACTCTGATGAGTTTTCATCTATAATGATATCCAACTTTTATGTCAACAATTTGGTCACCACTGGACGAGACTATGAATCTCTAATTGAAGTGTATAATACTGTGCGCAAAAGATTAAAGGAGGCAGGATTTGATCTTCAGTCCTGTAATTCCAATTGCACTGACTTGCAGAAACAAATGATAGAGGATGAATCTATTACTTCTCCTCTCCCTTCCTTTGAAAAAGGAAGGGAGTGCCGTTATTCCCCCAGCCTAGACACAGTCAGATTGAACCCTCTTGTGGTAGATGCCAAAGCCAACACGAAACGTGCGATCCTTTCCCAAATTTCTAGCCTTTACGATCCCTTGTCGTTACTACTTCCAGTTACTATACAAGGCAAAGTACTTGTCAGCCAACGATGGAAAGACAAACTTTCATGGGATCAAGAAATTCCTGAAACCTTTACTGCCTCTTGGCAAGCCTTAGCCAAAGAACTGAACAGGCTAGGTGATACAGAGTTCCCCCGTCGTGTGTTGCAGCTTATATGCTTTTGTGATGCATCTAAGCTTGCTTACGGGTTTTCTCTATATGTAAGACAAGGGAAAAATCATCATTTGACTGAATTGGTTATCAAAGAGGCACACCTAAATTGTTGCCATCTAGGAACCAACTCGACTTTTGCAAAGTTGAGATTGTCTAGGTTTTAGATTCCTCAAGGAAGGCAATCAGTGAAGAAAATTCTTCGCAATTGTATTATTTGCAAAAAAGTCAATTCAATGCCTTTTAAAACTCCCTCAGGCTCTCAACTGCCCAATCATCGGGCTAATTTTATTCACTTTTTCAACAGGTGGGTGTTGACTTTACCGGTCACTTTTTGGTAAAGCAGAACGACAAAGACGTGAAAATGTACGTCTTATTGTTCACCTGTATGAGCTTGCGTGCAGTGCATCTGGAGCTTTTACCAGATATGAGCACCACTTCCTTTATAATGGCATTTGTCAGATTCACCAACCAGTTCGGATTTCCTACACATGTTTACTCAGACAATGTGAAAACCTTCTTGGCATCCGGTATCTTGTTATTTGAAGTATTTGTCTCTGATGAATTCAAAGAGAATTTCAGATCGACTACCATTAGTCATCTCACCATATCTCTTTATTCAGCTTGGCATGGGGGTGCATGGGAAAGAATAAGACGCTCAAACAATGTTTGAAGAAGTTATTGGGCCGAAAGAAAGCCTGCTGCTTCGAAATTTTTACCATTCTTTCAGATGTAGAAAAGGCAATCAACGATCAACCACTAACCTACATAGCAGCTTCCAAAGGAGGTCTCGGTATTTTAACGCCCAATCACTTTCTACAAACCGGGTATAGTCCTCGTTTGTTGATAAGTAGTCATGGATTAGACGAATTGTGCCCTGATCCCCCCAGTCGGGCAAAACTTCTGCAGTCTCTAAAATTGAGACATCAATATATCGAGAGATTCCGGAAGATATGGCACAACAATTATTTGTCATCCTTGCGAGAGGTTGATGCCAATATGGTGGATGATAGACCTCTGAAGGTGTCGGTGGGAGAAATCATTTTGATTACAACACCAAATAAAACCAGACCCTTTTGGAGTCTAGGCAAAGTGCTCAGACTCATCAATGGGACCGATGGTAGAGTTCGTTCGGCCTGTGTGCTGAGAGACGGTTGCGAACAGGTCCACTCCCTAAAACATCTGTTTCCCCTGGAACTAAAGGCCACTTCTGTGCCATCTTCTACAGAATTCATAGAGGAATGGGGTCCTTTCTTCTGTCCGACCTGTTCCATCGCAAATGACGGATCAGCTCCCATGGTGTGCTATGATGCCTGTGACAATTGGTATCATTTCGACTGTGTTGGAGTGAGTCAACAGGATACCTTGGAGGAATGGAGTTTTCCGAATTGTTCGGAAAACTAAAAATTTAACCTTCTCTTTCCTTAACCTCAGTTGTTGCCATTAGACTTACGTTAAAATATAATTCTTAAAATTACTAATATTGGCAACCTAGAAAAGGTAAATTGTTTATAAAACTAACTCATAATTCCCTTAACTAAAGATGCTAAACAATAACGGTTTGTTAGGTCCTTGCAACTGATTATTTCAAATGTCCATTAAGTGACATAGATAAATTGTAATTAGTATTAGAAAAAAGTAATAGATACCTATTCCTTTCTTCCCTTGGCAGTGTGTTGGAAATTGTACATGGAAAGGCGAGCCTGATCGGTTGAGGTGCTGAATGCCATGGTTTCTTTTTCAGGCCTTTGATTGGACCGCTAGCAAACTTCCTGGGTGCGCAGTTTTAAAACTCACAGACATTTTCGTCCTCTTTGGCAAAATTCCTGCTAGGGTGTGTGTAGTATTTACCAACAAAACAAACGCCCACGTGTTTGTGCCTTGTATAGGCATGCGCGACAACAAAACTTGGGTTTTTATAAGCGGAAGTCTCGAGGTTGTCAGGAATCTACGTGCACATGCGCAAGAGAAGGGATTGAGATAGTGGTATAAAAGGCAGGTCGAGTGAGAAGGTTGTTGTTGTTGTTGTCATTGGACGTTACAGTGACGCGTGCGTTAGCAGGTGATTAAGAGGCTGTTTTTTTTTGTGTGTCAATTCGTGCACCTCGGTGAAGGTGAAGGTCATAGTGTGGACGTCAAAAAGTACCTTCCCCAGGGGTAGCCCTCGAGGTTAACCATGCTCGGAGCGCCATTACCTTTTTTTATCCATTTACCAAGTATTTATTCCTATTATGATAGGAATTTTTAGACGAACATCGTCTTTCCTAGAACTGACAATTCAACTCCATTTATTGGAGTTTTATTCATCCAGATACCATAAATAAATGGTGTTTGTTCACTTTTACCAGCTTCCCCGAAGGGAAGTAATTCTACACCTCAAGAAAACTACCAGACTCTCAGAGACGCGAAAAATGGATATATTTTTCGCAACCCCCTTAGAAGACTGAATTTCTTCTCCTCAGGTAAGGCTTGCTTTATTCCATTGTCCTTTTTCAGCTGCCGAGTTCTAAAGCGTGTGAGGAAATTAATTCTCACAAAACAAAACATGCCGTAAAAATCGAATTTCAGTTGAAAATCCTATCTAAAAAAAAAAAAATGCCACGGTCCGTAAATTTCTGTTTTTGGCACTTCTACACTATTGGAACGAAATTTCGGAAATCGTAAAACTGAATTTCACATGAAAACAATCATATCTACGTATTTCTCATATTTTTAAGATGATTATATCCAAAAATTACGAAAATCGATAAGGTAGAAAATTATTTATTAAAGGAAATAAAATAGAATTTGATGAAAACGATCGTAAAACACAGGAGAGTTCAAAGGAGGAGGTCATTTTTCATTTCGATTTAAACAAGATGGCCGCAATTTTCATCTGCTAATACGATAAAAGTTTTTTTTTAATAATTCAGTAATATTCAGGTGATTTCGACTGCATACTTTGGAAGCTACCATTGTAATTTAAGGTTTGGGTTTTCTTTACTCTTTTGTCTCCTAATTTTTCGTCTGCTAAAATTTTAATCACGTGATTACGGTGTAGCGTCAATAAAATAAACCATTCGTACAAGTGCCGTTTGTTATGGATTTAGCTGAATGTTGTGTAATTATTTCTAAAAAAAAATAAGTACTACAAAATTATAAGTGATGTAGGTAAAAAGGTAACTTTTGTTGTTTGTTATGGATTTAGCTGAATATGATATTAAAAATCACTTTATTGGTACTACTTATGCAGGCACTAGTGCAGTGCAGTGCAGTTGTAGTGTGCACTTACTGATCCGTGCTGAAATAATAACGTTATTATTTAAAAAGCCATCGGGAGACAAAAGAGTAAACAATTCCAGGGTTTGTTTTACTGTACACATAGATTGGAAAAAGATTTCGGGGTTTGTATTACTGTACACACAGATTCGAAAAAGTTGTCAAAAAACAAATAAATGTTATCAAAGGCAAGACAAGTTACTTTTCTGCCTAACTGGATATGTTTTCAGTGTTTTTATTTAATGTAACATGTTTATTCAGCTCGAAAAACATACTGTGTTTACCGATGTATGTATTGGAAAATTCAAAATGCCGCCCGATTCTCTCTTTAACACGGTAAGTTTGGGAAAAGGTGCTATAAATATAAAACTAGACAAAATACTTTTAGAAACTCGCTCAATATATATTACCGTGACATAGATTGACATATATTCGGTGGTTTTTTAATAGTATTTTATCTCGTTTATTATTTATAACACCTTTTCCCGAACTTACCGTGTTAACGAGAGAGTCAGGCGCCATTTTGAATTTTCCAAACGGTAAACAATGTATGTTTTTCGAGCTGAATAAACATGTTACATTGAATAAAAACACGAAAAATATATCCAGTTTGGTAGAAAAGTAACTTATCTTGCTTTTGATAACATTTGTTATATATTTGTTTTTTGACAACTTTTTCGAACTACAGTAATACAAACCCAGATTTCGAATCTGTGTACAGTAAAACAAACCCCAAAATTTCGTCCTAATAATGTGGAAGCGCCTTTTTTTTTTTTTTTAATTTTAAAGTGATAATGAATTTTAAAAAATTCAATATTTGTGAATATTATTTACCAAAGAAGATAAAATCAAATTTTACAATATAAATATAGCTAAATATAAATTTTACAAAACTGAAACCGTTTTGCATTTAATGAAGTCACGTGTAAAAACAATCGTAAAGCCAGCACTTCGTTTATGTACAATTTTAAGTAAAAATGAAAGTAAATTTTTTTTTAACAATTTTGGAATTTATTTAATTTAATTTTTTTAATTCAAACATAAATATTTTTATTTTTTAATGTATGTTCATTAAATTTATTTTTTCTAAGACTCGAATTGGAACTAACTTTTTTTTTTTTAGAAAATTCCAGTAATGAAAACAAAATTGATGGTGATTGAACTTACCTTCTTTTAGTATTTATTTTATCTTTTTGCTTTGTAAAACGGTAAACAATAAAACAGCAATTCAACTAAAGAATTGACAGTTTTAATAGATCCGACGGGGAAAATAGTATCAACAGAAAATGTATAAGAGTTAACAAGGGAGATAATCCAGCATTTATTAAGGGTAAAAACCTTTAATTTATGAAAAAAAATAAAAATACAACGTTATACGTATTGTTCACATTTAGTAGTAAATTTTTATTTTAGTCACATAAATTAATTAGAATATAATAGATTCCTTAGGTTTCGGGACTATTCTCAAGTATCCTAGTGTTCCAGAAAGGTATTTTAACAACAATAAGTCTAAGTCTTCAAGTCTAACGTAAACAAGTTCTTGGTGAGCCGTTGTTCCATATAACTTAACAAATTTACCGAATTTCCATTACTAATGATATATTGTCCAATTTCTACTGTACACTCTTTAACCCTTATCCCCGAGTGACCTATTGGCCTTGATAATGTGGTGATGCCTGTGCAAAAAAAAATAAAAAATCACAAAATCGGTTTAAAGAGCAACGAGACACGCTAAATTATTGGATACTTGTAGAAACATAGCGTTCACGTCTAAATTTTGTAGTTTTAAAAATTAGCTATATCATTCACTTATCTGCCTTTTCGACCCCCCCCCCCACTCCTTCATATTTCCATTTTGTTTTAAGGTGTTTGAGAATAATATCGAAACCAATTTCACTCTAAATAAGAATTTACCGATTTATGTGATATTTATGCCCGAAAAAAAATTCGGCATTTGTGCACAAGTAGGTATCAGAATTTGGGGGGAATTTTTGACACTCCTAACAGAAAACTGCGAATAAAATATTAAAAAAAACTCGTAATTTCTCTTTTTAAAGTGGGTTATTTATTTTCTGTGTGGAATATACTTCCAAAATAAACTATTAAAGTTGTTTAAAAAATAATAGAAATATTATTTTTTATTTTAAAAATAAACAGTGTTTCCAAAATGTTTCCAAAATGCTGGCGCGCCTTCATGCAGCCATTTTTTTACGTAATGAAATCAATTGAATTTTACGAGTTAAATATTTTTTAATTTTTAAACTTTAAAAATCTATAAAAAAATTTCTATTGGTTCAATTTTTTCGATATTTTTAGGGCCAATGTGAAATTTTATGCTCTTTCTAATAAACTGAATATAATATTTTAGACAAACGTTATTTTTTTAATTCACCCCCCCCCCATTTTGAAATGTCTATTAAAAATTAAATAATTAATTTATGTACCAAAGTTTTATATATCACAAATTGAAGATAAAAGATCAATAAATAAAATATTCTAATTTAAAACAAAAAAAAAGAAGTATTTTTTTTTAATTTACCTGTAAAATCGAAAGTGTAAAACCTTTCTTTTTTTTTAAAACCACGTTGATTTTTTTTTTTTTTATGAAAGCTCATGTTATGCTTATATCGTCAAGTAAATACCGGACGCAGACGGCAATTTTTTTCTATTTCATTCAAAGTTTTCCTTTTTAGATATTTAGAAAAAAAATTCAGTCGATAAAGAAGTATTAAAATATATCCATCAAAAACTCGTGTATTTCATTAAGAGACTTAAAAAAAAAAATCGTCAACTGGAATTTTTGTTTTAGGGGAAAAACTTATAAGTGAAGGTGTGTGTGTGTTTTTTTTTTAACTACGGAGGACCAAAAATACTAATTTTGGTTAACAGCACGCAATAAAAAAGGGACATTAATTATGTCCCTTTGACGAATCCATATTTGATAAATTCCAAAGTAGCAGCAGCAGCCTTTACGCTTATGGCGCAAAACACGTTACGAAAATGCGATTTTCTACGACCCTCACTTTAAAAAATCCTTTTATTTATTTTTTTTATTTTTTTTATTACATTTTCACCCCAAACAAGGCATATTGCCACTTTGGTGTAGGGGGGCTACTATCAGGGGCAACAACTACTGGGGTACTATGTAGGGATTTGGGCAGCAAGATGTCGGTTCACGTTGCACTTGAACTTCTGCACGTCAGTACAGTTGGAGAAGCAGGGACCTGGAATGGAATTCCAAAGTCTAGCGCTCTGGGGAAGAAACTACTGAAGTAGAAAGATCTTTTACATCTATGGATCTCTACAGTGTGGGGGTGGGATTTTGCAGCCTGTCAGGTCTGTCGAGGGTGTTCACATCGTGGGGGCACAAGTGCTTGCAGTTCGTTAGAGCATTCACCATTAAAATACTTGTAGAACAGGCAGAGGAATGCAACGTTTCATCAATGGGACAGAGGCTGAAGCTTAGATGCCAGTTCAGGGTCTATCAGATTTGCGACTCTCTTTCGAACCTTGTCAAGGAGCAAGAGACTAGTAGCAGATGCACCAGCCCAAATATGACAGCAATACTCCATACATGGGCGAATGGTTGCCTTATAGAGGTACAGGATACCTTCGGGTGTTAGTAGTTTTCTAGCACGGTAGAGAGAGCCCACTTTCCTTGCAGCGGCCCTGGCAATGCCCTCGATGTAATTGTTCCAACTCATGTGTCCTGTGAACGTTAGGCCAAGGAGCGTTGGCCATTGCTATAGGTGGTAGAGAAGGTTTCTTGTAATTATTGAATGAAACTAGTTTAGTCTTGGTGGCATTGAACGTGACCATCCATTTTTGTCCCCATTCCACTACAGATTGGAGGTCAACCTCTAGTGTTTCTGCCATTTCTTTAGATATGTGTTTATTTGTTTTCCTGTCGTGCCTGTTATAGAGTGTGGTGTTATCAGCATATATACCCATCTCAGAGGAAATTTTGTCGGGGAAGTCATTTATGAATATCAGGAACAGTAGAGGTCCAAGGATAGACCCCTGAGGCACTCCTGCATTTATATCATATTGTTTAGATGTACGACCATCGAGAAAACCTGGATTTTTCTCTTATCTAAGAAGGATTTAATTATGTTAAGTATTCTACCAGTGATACCGTATGATCTAATTTTCCTGAGGAGACCCTCATGCCATACCCTATCAAAAGCCTTAGATATATCTAGAGCTACCGCTCTGCCCTTCCCCGCTTTGTCCAGTGAATGGTATATACGTTCAGAGATTACAGTTAGGATGTCTGCTGTGGAACGGGCTTGTCTAAATCCATATTGCTGGTCAGTCAGAAGTTTAGCATCTGTAAGGTGATGGACTAGAGCATGGTTAATCAAGGTCTTAAATATTTTGGCAAAAAGTGGGAGGAGGCTAATGGGGTGATAATTTAATGGGTCAGTTCTTTCGCCAGAATTCTTGAATACTGGTACCACAGAAGCAGTTTTCCAACAGCAAGATTCATTAAGGCATTTGTTGTAGAGTTTGGAGAAAACTGGAGCTACTTCGGCTGAGCACTTTTTTAATAGCACATGTTTTTGAAGTGTCAAGGTTTTTATGATAGCATGCACCTGAGCAGGGGTGATTTTCAGATCATCTAGCGTGGCGTCTGTCCGCATAGGAAATTCAGGTAGGATGTGGTTGGAAGGGTCCAGTGTGGAGTTTGAGGCAAACCGATTGGCAAGCATGTTAGCCTTTTCGGTTGCTGAGCAAACAACCTCGTGATTGTTGATTAGTGGAGGAATTGTTGATTGCCCATTATTTACTACACTGTTGTAGATTCAATGCGTTTTTTAGTGGTTTCCATAAATTCTCTCTTAGCTGTCGCTATTTCTTTCTTAACGTTACTTCTAGCTTCTATATACTTCTGTCTGTTTGAACTGGACTTATGTCAGTTAAATCTGCAGTATGCATGCTGCCTTTGAGCAATGGCAGTTGCGCAAGTCGAAGTAAACCATTGGGGAGAGTGGGGCTTGCTATAAAATTTCCGCATGGGAATATGCGCTTCGATTGCAGTTTTGAACCAGTCAGTGGTCTCGTTCAGCAGGAAGAGAAAAATATTTCCCCATGGGGCATCTCTGATAAGATCTCTGATGGCTTCCCAGTCAGCCTTTTTATAATATCTCGTTGTTTTGAGCAGTGGTTCTTCAGTTTTGGCTCTAGAGTTTAGAGTGATTTCAACCATTATCACTGCATGATCAGCATTCCCAAGTGGACTGTCGGCATTTGTTATAAAATTTAAAAAATACATGGAATTTAAAATGTAAATATGGATAAATTCTTAACAATGAAGAATGGAACTACCTATTTAATAGTATCTTTTTATAGATAAGTGATTTTTTGGCATTTATATGTACATATATTTATCAAAGCAAGTCAAAATATGTTCATTTTCTTTAAATCTTTTTTAAAGAAAACCGATTTAAAAAAACAAATATTGCATAATTATTAAACCTGTTATTTTTTAAAAATTTGGTCTTTGCTCATTTAATTGAAAAAAACATTAGGGTTTGAATTACATTTTTCAAGTAGTTATAAGCTTCGAAAGATAGTAAGTTGAATTATTAAAGTTCTTATCATCATTTTAATGGTCGCTTTCTAATACACCTAGTGCACAAGTGTGAACGTACAACTTCTTTGGTTTTCAGTTGAGGCATTTGGATAGTGCATAGCAGGGGAAGACAAAGGCAATTTCAGAATCGAAAATCTTACAACAATAAATGCGTGTTGTGTGTGTGTGTGTGTGTGTGTGTGTGTGTGTGTGTGTGTGTGTGTGTGTGTGTTTTAATAGATTTAAGAAAATTATAACACAAAATACAGATTTTTTAAACACAAATTAGAGATTTGACCAAATGTTACGTATTGGAGAATTGTGTGGCGAGCTTTAATTGATTGACAAAAAGGATCGCGTCTCACCGACCCTCCCCTCCCTTGGAGATAAAACAAGGCTGCATGCTTGAAGGTTTTCAGTTAGTTTAATTTTGGAGGAGAGAGTTTTTCAAGTCAGTTTGGATTTGCTGAGTGGCAGAGACATAGCAGACCAGTTCAGGGATGGTTCGTTGAAGAAATCTTCAAAACTTTCGTAAATTTGAGAAGCATCCTGGAAATTAGTGACTCAGATGCCCCAAAAAGACAAGAAAAGGGATAATGATCAGCCTCTATTCAAAAACTTGTAATCCAGGTGGATGCTACCAAATAAATCAGGAAAACTTATTCCATTCGATGCGATCATAGAAAGTTGGGGAAAAAAGAAAAAAAACTAGTTAACGTAAAGTCAATCTAAAGTTAATACAAATGAACATTGAATACTCCTGCTCCTCTCTTTTAGAAAGAACAACGACTGCTGTACCTCGCATGGTTATGCTTACAAAAGAGAGCACACACAATCTAGTTTGTTGATTATTTTTCTCTTGTTACGTTATTTTTTCCTCTTGTTATTTTTTCTCTTTTTTCTGTTATAATTTCGACGAACAGAGACCTTAGTATTGTGTTGATATTGTTATGAATATATAACTCTCCCCCTCCAAAAGAAAAAGCAAAGACTTGTGTCAATTTTTCTTTTCTTTTCTTTCTTTTTTTTCTTTTTTTTTTTTTTTTTTTTTGCTTATGTTATCTCTGTCAACTCCCGTTTGGGAACGATTGGCAACAACTTTTTTTGACAGCAGACATCACATCAACCGATTGAATGAAGATCACCTTTTGTTAATGGTACCACCAGCCAGCACACATAAGCGGTTCACCTGGAGTTGCCCAGTTGTGTATATTGGGTTCATTCAACTTAGTGAATGTGGCATTGCAAAAACTTTGTAGCCATCCGAGCTCAACATTTGACTCAATCTTACGAGAGAGAGGTCACGGCTTGGATAGGTTATGTCTGATCCTGGGAACTAGGTTTTCACATACTAGATTGGGACCAGGACTTGTAATTGGCAAGTGACCACCAAGTATCGTTGACTCAGGATTTAACTCAGCATGTTATAAATTGGTGCTTGTGACCAAGGATTCTGTGTATTTTATAAGAGGTTGGTCCCATATACCCATTCTGTTATAATTGCACTGTGACTAGGATTTGACCCTGATCAGGGTTCCCATCATGTTATAATAGTTGACACAGGATTTAACCCGTGTAAGAACAGCATTAACTACAGTGAGTTCAACCATTGTCATCTATTGACACCTACCTAGACAATACTTTTGCACGAGATCTTTGCAATTAAACATTTCCACCACACACTGGAGGGTTTAGTTTCCTGTGAAATTGAACTGGTGAACAGACAGGTGTATCCAGTCCCAGTAGAACACTGAGAGACAATCAGATGTGTCCAATTTTTGGTTGAAAGTAGTTCTATTTGGGAGACATTGATCAGATGAGTTCCAGAGAACGGTGAAAGAAGGGTTCGAGCAGATTGACAGAGAGAACAATGACAAAACTTGTTTTGAGGTAAATTTACAAGAGACCTCAGAAAGAGTCTTAGCTGATATCCTGAACTTGATGAGCTCAGAAATAGTGGCACTAATGACGGTTCTCCAACAACACATTCATGTACGCACACCTGTTTAACATTTGTATACAATGTCTATTCGTGTGATGATTGTTTCTAACTATGTATGTAAACTGTGAACTGTTGCATTGCACTCCCTGTCACCAACTACACTGGCCAAGAAGACAAAGAAGAACACCACGGAACACGCGTTTAGTATAAGTAGTTGATCTGGGCATTGGCATACCTATACAAATTTAATTACATAATTAAATTATTTCTTAAATTATTGTTTTTACATGTCATTTTATTCTGCGTTATTCCCATTTGGATTTCAATAAATTTTAGCTGGGTCGATTTTTATGAAATTTCACACAAAGTACTTTATGTGCCTGGCAGGGTTCTTAAATTGGTTTTGTGTCAGGATGTCTTCAATAAGTATCAATAATTGATAATTGAAATAATCCAATGAAAGAAAGAACAGGCGATTTTGACCAAAGTTAACATTTTACACAGCTTAACATCACAAGTGCATCTGAGAAGTTTTATTATCACACAAGCCGAAAGGATCAACAGTATGTTCTTTTATATAACAGGGGCGCGTTCGAAATGAATATTTCTTTTTGAAGCACAATTTCACAATGATACTTGACTTTTCCATTTTAAACTTAAATTGAAACCATTATCACTGCACAACCAGTAATACCAAGCATATAAAATCAACAGTAGGTTCTTTGATATGACAAGGGCACATTCGAAATGAATGCTTTTGTTTAGAGCATAATTAAAGCATGACTTAACTTTTTGCACTTTAAACTTTAATGCAAGCCATTATATATAAAAATAATTTTATAAAACTAACAGTAGATTCTCTACAGTACAATGTAGGCTACAATATATTGTGAAATTAGTCACTGAGAGAGGCATGTGAAGCTTCCTTCAGGTGCTTCATGATGGGTCCCCAATTAGAGCAGGAATCAATTGAGTTGATTAAAAAATGGGATATTTCATCGATTTCGATGGCATTAAAAATATGGGAGTGTGAAGCATTTGTTATCGTCATTCAATCCTGGGCAACGTCGGGTCACCTTGTTAGTTTCACTATAATTTCACCTTAGTGTTTTCTGTTTAAAGACCGGTGACTCATGTCCATGGTATATTGCATGTTTGTATTGCGGAAATATAAATTATTAGACTTACCATGTGTCGTGGCTCAATCTTTCTTTATTGTCCCTCATCCTTCCCTTTGAGGGGACAACTTGTGACCCTTCACTGCTAACACCGGGGCTGGCCTTTTTCGCTTTCCCACGGGTTAACGACCACGAGGGTTTAGTCACTACTGCCTCCACCTTCCCCTCCTCGATGTAAGTTTTTTTCCTTTATTTTTACAGTACATGGAATTTGATTAATTTCTTACCTTCTATTTCGTTACTATTTTGGACTTATTCATTTTCGACGTATTTTTAAGCATTTTCTGCTTCCCCTTTCCACATCAAGCTTCACGCTAATTCTGTTTTATTCTTTCTTTCTGTTTTCAGTTTTTACCTTCTTCATTTTTAATAAACCTGTTGATTCAACGATAAAATGTCTTCAGAGTTTTAATTTTGGAGAAGTGTTTATACTTTCCGTCGTAAGACTTAAAACACTCTAGTCAATGGAGCTCGTGGTCTGTATGTGTTACACTGTGTATTATAGATTTTGTTAAACAATCTTTAATCTGTTGGTCAACCATAAGATTTGGGAAACCATTATTGAGGGTTTATTTAATGTTGCTGTATTACAGCAAGTTTTATTAATTTATTTGAAACAATAAATAAAATATAATATATGCCATCAATAGAAAATGAAGTCTTAAAAAATTTTTTTTTTTAATTTAACAATCGCTTTTGGAATCTGAAATTAATTTGGTCTCGTAGAGTATTCAGCTTAGTTTTGTTAACTGGAGTAGTATTAGTAGAAAAAGATGTGCTATTACTCGTATGGACCAGTGTGTACTCAGACAGAGAGGTATCTTCTTTAGACTTCGAATGCTGTATATTTTGTCAAAGTTTAATTGTGGGACAAAATATCCTTACACAAAGAATTGTCTGATAAATTCCTGTACAGACAAGTTAAAGAGACCCGAGAATGGTGTCTAGTAGGTATTTAAATATTCTTGGTTAGCTTTAAGGCCGAGGACACCTTCTTGGGGTTAACACTTGATCTCCTTATGAAACTTTGTAAGTTTGTAAAGCTGTGAAGAATAATAATTATTAGTGTGTCTTGCATACATTCTTTTTGCATGAATAAAGTATTTCTCATGCATGTTTGAATGTGTATTATTGATTTGTTTATGAATAAAATTAAGTATACACCTCACAATAAGTGCGTTTTTATATGTTTAATTAAACTTTTGTTTTTATGGCATAAAGGTTTACTTCACAAGATCTCCAGCTATGATATAGCTGGAAATGTCTTCTCAATTATTAAATCATTTCTCTCTGATAGGTTCATAAGAGTAGTAGTTGATGGGCAAAAATAAGAAGCTCACAGTATTAATGCTGGAGTCCCTCAGGGGTCCATCCTGAGCCCAACTCTTTTCCTGATCTACATTAATGATCTTCCAAATCACATCCTTACATCATTTGTAGACATTTTTGCTGACGACACTACCATCTATGGTAGCACATCTAAGACAGTAAATGACCAAGTTCTCTCCGATTCTCTCTCCTCTGATCTTGACCACGTTGTACAATGGGGAAAGGAGTGGCTGGCTACTTTTAATGCATCTAAAACCAAGCTTCTATCTTTACATCATCAACGTTCTGATCTCCATCTGACATCAATTAAAATGAATATCTCTTGTCTTGGGGAGGCCTCAAGTTTTGACAGGCTTCTGGGCTTGACCTTTGCTCCTGATCTTAAATGGAATACGTACATCAAATCTGTTGCCAAGGCCGCTGGAAAAATGGTCGGATCTTTCTATCGATCCAGTAGATATCTCACTGCTGATGCAATTCTCTATCTATATAAGAGCTAGATACGTCCAAGTATGGAATACTGTTGCCACATATGGGCAGGAGCTGTTAGAAAAGACTTGTCCTGCCTTGATAGAGTTCAAAATAGACTTCGTGGCCTGGTGGGAGATATCCTTTTCTCTTCGCTGCAACCTCTATCTCACAGAAGAAATGTTGCGAGTTTGTCTCTGCTTTATCGTTATTTTCATGGAAAGTGTTCGCCTGAGCTTCAATCTATGATCCCCCCTCGCCAAACTTTCGCAAGAAACACTCGTCTAACTGAAAACACTATCAATAATCCCCCCCACTCTTTATCTGTGCCTAAACCTAAACGTAGATTCCATGATCAAAGCTTATTTCTTAGAACTGCACGCCTGTGGAATTGTCTTCCGTTTTCTTGCTTTCCAGCTGTCTATAATATGGTTGTCTTCAAGTCCAACGTGAACAAGTTTCTGATGAGCCGTTCCACTTAAGTTAACAAATTTACCGAACTTCCATTACTATCGATTACTATATTGTCCTTTTGACTGATGTACACTCTTTAACCCTTATCCTTGAGTGGCCTATCGGCCTTGATAAGTAGTGACGCCTATGTAAAAAAAAATTAAAATTAAAAAAATAATTCGCTACTATAAAAAAAGAAAAACGGGTTTACTTCTCTTTATTTCTCTTTACCCCTTAAAATAATTATCTTTTTGCCCACCTCTACTATTCTAAAAAAAAAACAAAAAAAAACAGACCTGTCTGATTGGTCAAGACGATTCTTTTTAACCAATCAGCAGACACAGTATTTTCGGACTGAATGCAAAAAAAACCTTTATTCTTCCTCTTTCTGGATGTGAAGACGTCCAGTCAACAAAGAAGGAAACCTTTCCTCCTTTATTTGAATACAACTATTTTACTTTGACCAGTCTGTTTTATGTACATAAAAGAACTTTATAGTGGGACTTCTAAAGCCGCAAACATAGTTTTGCAAGGACTTTTCTTTATTATTGTTTAATATAATAATTCGGTACATATATCATCCTTATCTCAGTCTTGTGTCTTCTGGACGTCTTTCTTTCGGCATTTTTCAATTTTGGTAAGTGAGAATTGAAGTACTCCCTTTACTCATTTTACCACAGACTTCACTAAAATGTATTTTTTTTTTCTTCTTTTCATCATAATTCTGTTAGTTTGAAGAAATCAACGGCTTTTGAGAAGATATTCTGTCCCTTTAACGGTTCGTAGCAGTCACACACAATCTATTTTCTCTTGTGGATCAAAGTCACCCCCCCTCATCGCTGAGAGATTCGGCCACACACTGACGAACCAGCTGGTGGGGCACATTGATTAATCTGTCCCCCTAAGGAACTTCTATAGCCCCTTTTTGAAAACACGGTAAACCAACAGAGTAAACCCAATTTGCAGAGAAATCAGATATCTTTCTTTCTCTCTCGTCTCTGTTCATTTAACATGTCAGCATCGACGATTTTCATCAGGAATAACTGCTGCCAACCTGGGACTACACAAACGGTTTCCTTACTGATAGACACAAAAGAACCTTCCATTCCTTCTTTCTCAACCTGGAAACAGTACAACGGACAACTTTCTGTTGGTGAAATAAATCCTTTTGTTGTTTTGTTTTAAAAAGGTTTCTGTTATTTATTGTGTGCTTTTGTGTTCAACAATAAATTATTTTATTAGGGGTCCGAACAAGAAAACACTGCTAAAATTTGCTATTTGTATTTAGTTACAGTTTGGTCTTCCAGGGATTGCATTTAAGTACTTTTTTTTATATCTTTCATTAAATCAGTTACATCCACCATAACCGTTATATTGCTTATCTCTTTCAGGGAGTGTGTTATTTTCAACATGCTCCCCAATCTTTGTTCGTATAATTATTTCATATCAGATTATTATTTTATTTATATCAAAATACACGATATAACATTGGCGACGATCGGATTAAAACAACTCACATGGAAATAGGATTGATGAAAACAGAAAGATCGCACTAGAAAGTTGACAGTCGAGCAGAAAAAAGAAAACTAAAAAAAAATAAATAAATAAACAAAAAACATCCAGGACATAAAAAAGCAGATTCTAACAAAAGGGGAAGATTTGGGACTACATGAAGCTATGAACTGTGGCAGGATACATGAAGCTTCCATAGACCACATGAGACAACAAGGGAAAAGACAAGAAATAGATACAGTAAACTACAAGCATTGTAAGCAATGTGGAAGCTCCCATCAGAATGGAAAATGTCCAACATGTGGTACCATATGTTCAGCTTGTGAAAGAAAAATCAAACATCCACAACATGGAAGGAAACCAATAGTAAATCAGGACGCTGATTCGTACAAAAAAAAACAACAACACAAGCACCAAAAACAACAAACGTGTGCACTCTGTAAATGCTTGTCAGACAATGAAGAGATATTTGGAAAATTCAAACAAATGCCTTTCGACACTATCTTGAAACTAATCAAACTTCCCAACCTCTCAGGCACCCACTTTCTGAAAGTTAAAGTTGAAACAAGAGCAGAAGGCAATACACTTCCGTTACATACCTTCCAGAAAATGTTCCCACACTTGTAAGTCTAGCAGGACAGCCACTCCCTGATGCAAGAAAAGACAAACCATTTTAACAGCATAAAATAGTTTTAATAATCACATCTTAAACAAGCAGCCCTGAGAGCACCAGACACAAATACATACAACAATACAACAGATTAAACACTACCCATCTGGCATCAATTGAAATGGATAGCTCTCGTCTTGGGGAGGCTCCGTGTTTTGACAAGCTTCTGGGATTCATCTTTACTCCTGATCTGAAATGGAACACATACATCAAATCTGCTGCCAAGGTCGCTGGAAAAATGGTGGGATCCTTCTACCGCTCCAGTAGATATCTCACATCTGTATAAAATCCAAGTACGTCCAAGGATGGAGTACTGCTGCCATATCTGGACAGAAACTGCTAAAAACAGCCTATCCTGCCTTGATAGAGTACAAAATAGACTTCGTAGCCTAGTGGGGGATGCCCTTTTCTCTTCCCTGTAACCTCTCTCCCACAGAAGAGACGTTGTGAGCCTGTCTTTGTTTTATCGTTATTTCCATGGGGAGTGCTCGTCTGAGCTCCAATCTCTGGTCCCCCCTTGCCAATCCTTCACGATAAACACCCGTCTAGCTGAAACCACTGTCAGTAATTTTCCCCACTCTTTATCTGTGCCTAAATCAAAACGTAGATTCCATGAACAAAGCTCCTTTCTTAGAAGTGCACGACTGTGGAACACTCTTCCGTTTGCTTGTTTCCCGCCTGACTACAACTTGGATGTTTTCAAGTCCAACATTAACAAGTTCCTGATAAACTGCCCCCTTAAGTAAGACACTTTATCAATTCTCCATTACTAACGATTACTACGATATTACCCCATTGATTACTGTACACGCAATAACCCTTATCCTTGAGTGATGACTTCCATGTAAAAAATAAAAAATAAATAAATAACCAGATGTGGACGCATTAATTACACTACCTAAAAAAAGGTTTAGAGCTGGAACAATTATAAATCGACTTTTCTTTTTGTTTGTTTTGTGTTGTTGTTTTATAAAACTGTCATTTAGTCATTTGAAAGCCGGAGTGTATGATAGTATGTTACCATAACCTCCCCTGGGATAACTCTCCAAAAAAGGGAGTTCCAAAAAGAACCCTTTGCCTTTGGCGCAATATTGAAATAATATGGCGACTTTCACTGTATCGGGCGTTCAGTGTTCTTCCTTCCTAAATAACAAATAATATTTCAAGCCTGACACTTGATTTCAATATAAGTAACACATATATTCAAGTGCTCATTTAAAGATCGTCTTCACTTATCAAGTCTTGAGTAAATAAAACAGTGTACATTCATATGTGTGTTTAAATTATATCTCCTTTCGAGGAATCACTTACCTCACACAAAATAAGACTTCTTTTTTTTTACTCTTTCTGTGCATGCTTTTAACTTTTGCATGATAATGACATGCCACATCACTGTATCAGTTCAAAGCAGTATACTTATAAGATATCTATCCACTTTCTTCAAAAGAAGAAGTTTTTTTTTAATGCATGCATACGTTTAACATGCTTTCATTGCTCTCCTTGAGCCCTGTAAAAGAATAAGCGATTTTATTTAGCAAATGAGAGCATCATGAAAAATATATATTAGATAAGTATTAAAAGAAATTAATTCCAAAAATGGAATTACTTTTTAATATATTGCATTAATAACTACACTGATACAGATATAAATAGATAAATATACGAGGGTCGTTTTAAAAGTAAAAATCTATTTTTTAACTAAAAAAAATTGAAGAGTTATGAAAACAGGGGTGGTGTCATTAAAACAAGCTGCCTTCTGTGCTTCAGAATTTATTTTTCTTCATACTCACCACTATTCTCAATGCCCTTTTGCCAGCGATGAACTATGGCTGTGCATAGGCCTCGGAATTGTGCTTCCTTATACAAGGGTCGCACCAAAAGTAAAGTATTCTATTTTCTTAACTCCAAAAATTGAAGCTCTATGGTCCCATTAAACCTTTTGTGCTTCAGAACTTATTTTTCTACGTAGTGCCCACTATTCTCAATGAACATTTGCCCGGAATTCACTGATGCATCTCTGCTTCTGACGTACGTGCATGACAGGAGTTGCTTTCTTAAAGTCTCACGCCGTCAATATCTGCAAACAAAAGACGAAACTTTCAGGTCATGAATGCATAAGTTCAATCATCATAGCAATGCAATTTGTCATCCTCTCTGATCCATTCAGGCAAAATAAAAAATAGGAGCCATTACTTTTGGAACATCGCTCGTTATTTCTAATATTCATGAACGACCTCCCAGATAAAATTGTCTCTGAGATGGGTATATTTGATGAAGACACCACGCTCTATAGCAGACACGACAGGAAAACAAATGAACACATATCTAAGGAAATGGCAGAAACACTAGATGAACACCTCCAATCTGTAGTGGAATGGGGACATAAAAGAATGGCCACATTCAATGCTGCCAAGACTAAGCTTTCCTCAAATAATTACAAGAAACCTTCTCTGCCACCAACAGCAATGGCCCAAAACACATTACCTGAAAATACTTCTTTTAAACTCGTCGGACAAACGTTCACAGGGAACATGAATTGGAACAGATACATTGAGAGCATTGCCAAGGCTGCTGCAAAGAAGGTAGGATCTCTCTACTGTGCTAGAGAGTTACTTATGCCTGAAAGATCCTGTACCTCTATAAGGCCACCATTCGCCCATGTATGAAGTACTGTTGTAACATTTGAGCTGGTGCATCTGCTACTTGTCTCTCACTCCTGAACAGGGTTCAAAAGAGAGTCAACCTGATAGGTCCTGAACTGTCATCTAGGCTTCAGCCTCTGCCCAATTGACGAAATGCTGCATCCCTTTGTCTGTTCTACAAGTATTTTAATGGTGAATGCTCTGACGAACTACAAGCACTTGTACCCCTCGATGTAAATACCCCCCCCCCCCGACAAACCGGACAAACAGCTAAATCCCACCCCTACAGTAGCGATCTCTAGCCTTCTATTCCAATAGTTTCTTCCTCAGAACAGTGCTAAACTTCCAGGATTATGCTTTCCCAACTGTACTGACATGCAGAATTTCAAGTGAACAGATATCTTGCTACTCATCTCCCTTCATAATATCGCTGCAACTTATGTCCCTAATAGTCCCCTACTTCAAAGTGGCACTGTGCCTTGTTTGGGGTGAAAATTGAATTTTAAAAAAATTATTTCATTAGCGTGAAGTGAAATGCCATATTTACCATTTCTTTTTGAATATGACTTTTAACATCCGTTTTTAGTTTTTCCTTGTTTTATTTTTTTTATTACAATGAATAGTCGATTAATTATATAAAAAATAATTATTTAATAATTCACAGTTGAATAGAGGCGCGAAACACACGCGCGCGTACGCGCGTGATATCTTGCGATAGCTTACTAAAACAGATTTTCGGATTTTGAATGCATGGGGGGTAACTCTATCAAATTAAATGTTAATTATCTCCCTTAATCATGAGCATCCCCCCCTCTTTTTTATTTTTTATTTTTTAGAAAATGGCTTGCATTATATTTTATTTAATATGATTATTGTACTATGCACGAATACCGATCAACTCTTATCTAAATTTCAAACATATTACATGAAATACCAAAATATGCTTTAAATTTCAATATTTTTTTAGACGAGGATTGATAACTTGTATCATTTGGATATTCAATACACTATTATCTTGAGCGCTTGTCTAGAACTCATTAGTCTGGGGGAGATAACTCTATTCTACTAATAGAGTTGTCCATTTTTTTAATTAGAGAATTCAAGATGCTTCGAGGAATTATAAGAAAAGAGATATGCGCCTAAGTAATAAAATAAATAAATAACATTACAAGAGAAATTTTTATTAAAGAAAACTGCGACGCGACTACCAATTTTTTCCTTCGACTACTTTTTATGATTATATTGCATTTTTTTTTTCACCCTCATTCAAACAGGGTAAAATTTGATTTTCTTAAATAAACTACTTGATCAAATTACGCCATTTTTGGAATTGTTCATCTTTGTCTCGTGATTTGTACGTACATCATACGGACATTTCTGTATTTTCTTTAATTTTAAATGCCGCTATAAGTGCCCAATTTGAAAAAGCACCAAACTTTTTTTTATATAAACAAACAAAAAAGGTCGCAGTTTTTCTTTAATATTTTTTAATATTTGTTTTAACAAGAAATTTTATTTAATAAATATTAAAATTCCTCTTGTTGCATTTTTCTTAAGTTTTGTAATGTTTCAGACTTGTAGTAGCAGCGACAACTCACGATTTGCTCGTCTGAATCTGCCTGGTTTATAAGCTCGGTGCTGGTTGGTGCAAGCACTCAACTTTCTCTCTGGCTTGTTCAATCAGAGACCATTTTTCAATTAAACTGAGCATGTGACAGGGTTGATAAAAATGTTAAACGTATCACAACTTCATCTTTTCCTTTTCAACTCTTGGTACTGACAGCACACTTCACCTGGTTCGAATCAATATCTAAACTTCTCTCTTGGGGCGCATAAGAACCCTTACTTTGACTGAAACGAGGAGATAAATAATTCAGCATGGCTACCGCCAGACACTAATTTCAATATGGTACAGATACATGAACTTTTCCACTCGAACAGGACTTCCTAACTTTTGGTCTCTGTCCATACTCATGGACTCATTTCTAGTACTAACCTTCTTCTTCCCATTCCACTTTTGCTAGCGATAACTAAAGTTGGTTTGAAAATGTTAGAATGAGATTTTGTCTTTCTATTCTATACGTCCTAAATTCTTGTACGAAAAAGTGAATGAATCTCATAGTAAAATTGAATTATCTCAGACCAATGGGGAGTTCTAAAAGGGCGCTTCTTCGCTTCTTGGCGCTGTTTTACAGAGTTTGTCACTGGGCAGAGCAAGACAGCTCTCGTTTACTGAAAGATTCGTTTATTTTTTCATCTCATAATTTAGGACGCGATATTTTTTATTAAATCAAAACATTACAAAAAAAAAAACGAAAGTTGCGACGATTTTTTTTTTAAATGTAACTAAGTTGTTAACATTAATAATGCAACTATTACGCGACTATTAAGAGAATCGTTCTTGTTTTCATATCATAATTTACGATGCTAAAACTAACGAACAAACAATATTTGCATTAGATTTAAACATAAAGCTGCGGCAACCTTTTTTTTAATTAAAAGTAAATGTTATGGTAAGGTGGTTGTTGTTGTTGTTGTTGTTGTTGTTGTTGTCGTCGTCGTCGTCGTCGTCGTCGTCGTCGTCGTCGTCGTCGTCGTTGTTGTTGTCGTTGTTGTTGTCGTCGTCGTCGTTGTTGTTGTTGTTGTTGTTGTTGTTGTTGTTGTTTTAATAGTCTTTAGCCTTTAAAAATACAAGTGCATCTTCTTCGAATTCGGGAATCTTTACTTCTAACTCGGGAATCCGTATAAAATTTATGACCGAATTGTTTATGGGAGTAGATTGTTATTGTTCCATCAGCCATGACCGGATTAGGTCTTAAGTAATACTTAATTATATGGCAAAAACATCGAAGAAAAACCAAATTGTTCTTGTTGTTGTTGTCGTTTTTTTTTTTTTTTTTGTTTTTTTTTAAACGAATTAAAATCTATTAAAATCCATTATTCTTGAGCAACTTTTTTTTCCAGAAAGATAAAAGTGAATTTTATAATATGAAAAGCAGAATAATATAAAACTTTTTCTACTATTTTCAATAGAATTTTAAATGTAAATTTTCAAAAAAAAAACAAAAAAACACCATTATTCACCGCAATTTTTTCTTGATGATTTTTTTTTAATATTTTTTTAAAAAGTTTTTGGAACCAATTAATTTTTTTGTGTGTCTAAATAAGATTTGGGATGATTTGCTATAATGCAAAAATATTATAAGTACTTGAATTTTAAATAATTCCATCTTTTATTTCACTCTATAGATTTAGTGTAGGGAAATTGAAAAATCCAAAATTTAATGATAGTTTGGAAGAAACTATGGTAGGCTTTACATGTAAATTTCTGTGTGTGTGTGTGTGTGTGTGTGTGTGTGTGTGTGTGTGTGTGTGTGTGTGTGTGTGTGTGTGTGTGTGTGTGTGTGTGTTGCCTACATAACCCCCGAAATTAAGCAACGATGAGGCTGGCCATTACCAGGTAGGTGACTATTTTGAAAATGCTGGTCACTGTATGTGTTCGAGACAACTCCTGCATTTAGTATCACGCTTGGTCGTCTTGACCCTATCTTGCCATCAGGACCAAGTATTTCTGGACAAAAGAGTGTGGTAGATGCAAGTATGCCACACTTTAAACATCAAGTTCAAGTTATAGCAAAAAGGAGGAAATAGCAACTGTTTGTAAATATGAACAACTGTATGTAGGTCTTATGGTCTACCATAGGTGAAGAAATATCACATAGCAACAAATTATCAAAACAAATTATTTGTGTTTTTAGCAAAATGCGCAGTTATTTATCGATTTTTGCTTTCTTTTTTTGGTACCGATTCCTGTTATGGCGAGATGAGCAATTCACCGCCGGAACTTTTTATCGAAAGAACGTTATCACCGGTCACCGGTTGTGAGAGCCTTCCCTGGGCGGGAACACTTAAAAACGTAACATGCTGTCTCTGTAAATATTCTCAATAAACTTCTCTACTTCTTTATTACTTCAGAACCTCTTTATCCATTTATTTCCCTGGTGGAATACCTTTCTTGAATATCCTTTTATTACGGCCACCCACCTCAGGATATATCAACTGGCGACGAAGATGAGATACGAACTGTAAATTCATCTAAAAAAAAAAAAAAAAAAAACACGTGGTAACCGAGAACATTCTGAAAGTTGTTGTTCACAAAGTTCATTTTAATTGAAGAAAAGGCTTCTTAGAAAGCGAAAGACTGGTGTCTACCACAAATTTACGCAAGTAAAAAATAATTTTTTATATTATTGACGAGTTAAACTCCGTTTTTCTCTTTTTAAACTCCCAAAGAGTTGACGTTATATAACGCGTGTGTGTGTGTGTGTGTGTGTGTGTGTGTGTGTGTGTGTGTGTGTGTGTGTGTGTGTGTAAATTGTGACTTTCTTCATGATTAACGGACGTGTTTTTGGTATTTGGTTAATACGATAAAAAAACCAACAAATGAACAATACTGAGGAATCTGTGTTTATTTAATAAAGAAAATTTTTTAAAAGAAGTTTACGTGTGTCTGCTGAAGTAGACGAAAAAAGAGTCTCTTGAAATTTTGTCAAGTGTTATTTTAACGGTGATTTTCTTTTTTCGGAACTTTCCTATGTGTTGATAATTTTCTGTGAAAATAAGCATCTTGTTTTTGAACAATATTTTTTTTTCTTCTCTGTGGTATACGTTAACTTGCTATTGATACAAATAGCGACGTTGACGGAAACGTTAACTGAGAGTTTAATCGCTCAACAAAAAGCCCAAATGGATTTTCAAAAACAAATGCTGATTCAACAAGAACGTTTCGAAACTCTTGTAATACAACAAACGACGGATAATCGCTTATTTTGTGAAACGATTTTGTCAGAAAAATCTAAGGAGGGTGCATCCAGATTTTTTTCAGCTGAGGGTATAGCGAACTCGCTTTCAGAGTTTAAATATGACCCAGAAAAAGGTGACACTTTTCCAGCCTATTATCGTAGGTTTGAAACGATATTTATAAAACGATGCGAGAAGTGGTCGGATGAGGAAAAAATAACACTATTACTCCAAAAAATGGGCACAGAAGAAAATACTAAATTCACGAATTTGATATTGCCTAAAAAACCGGAAGAGATCTCTTTTTCTGAAACGGTGAACATTTTGTGTGTTATATTCGGTAAAAGAGATAGTCTTTTTCATACACGGTATAGGTGTTTAAATATGTCAAAAGACGAAACTGATGACATTGTCACATATGCGGGCAAAGTCAACGACCAGTGTGAACTGTTTAAATTAAAGGATTTATCTGTGGACATGTTTAAGTGCTACATATTTGTCCAGGGACTTACAGCACCGAAGGACAAGGATTTAAGGTCAAGGATATTATCAATCATAGAACAAGACCCGGAAATGAACTTGCAAAAAGTGACAGAAGAATGTCAAAAATTGATAAATGTAAAAAGGGACACTACGAGGATAGAGGGAAAAATCACATCCCAAGTCCAGGTAGTAAAACAGAAGACATTTCCAAAAGACAAAGGGAAAAGTTTTGAATGTTGGAGTTGTGCCGGTCCGCACTTAAGAAAAAACTGCCCTTATAAAGACCAACGTTGTACCAAATGTGGTCTAGTGGGCCACCAGGCATCTCACTGCCGAACTAAGCAAGACAAAAGACGGAAATGGAAGTCAAAAGTAAATGTGGTCTTGTCCAAAGAAGAAATAAAACAAGGAGGGAAACGGAAATTCGTTTACACACAAATAAATGGTCACTCAGTGAAGCTACTTTTAGACACAGGTAGCGACATATCAATTATCGACGAAGTGACCTGGAAGAGAATTGGTGGTCCAAAACTGAGAAAAACACAAAAAATTGCAAAAGGTGTTTCCGGAGAGTGATTAAAATTCATGGGAGAATTTAATTGCAGTGTTTCTCGTGGATCGAAAACTTTTTCCTCAAACCTTTCAGTTGTTCCAGGAATAAATTCTTGCCTTTTTGGAATTGATTGGGTTGTTTTGTTTGATTTATGGGAGCTACCCATAAATTCATTTTCTGATAATGTAAGAGCGTTGGAAAAGAAAAATTCCTAACAAAATGACCATTTTCTGGCAGTGTTAAAAAGTGAATTCCCCAAAGTTTTTTCAGAGGGATTAGGAGTGTGCACCAAAACTGAAGTAAATTTTGAATTAAAACAGAACGTGAAACCTGTTTTTAGACCAAAAAGAAATGTGCCTTTTTCTTCAAAAGAAGATATTGAAATTGAACTAAAAAGACTACAGAAGAATGGTGTAGTCGAAAAAGTTGACTATTCTGAGTGGGCGAGCCCCACTGTGTATGTTAAAAAGAAAAATAAGAAGATTCGGGTATGTGCCGATTTTTCTACAGGCCTTAATGACTGTCTGATGGATCATAGTTATTCACTTCCATCTCCTGAAGACATTTTTACAAAGTTGAATGGAGGTAGAATTTTCTCCAAAATCGACTTATCGGAAGCTTACCTTCAGGTAAAAGTCAGTGAAGAATGTTCTAAGTATTTGTGTATCAATACCCATCTAGGACTTTTCCGACTAAAAAGACTTCCTTTTGGATTAAAAGTGGCCCCAGCACTATTTCAGCAAATAATGGATACGATGCTTGCTGATTTAGATGTTGCAATCGCATATTTGGATGACATCCTTGTCAAAAGTAAAAATGTACAGGAACATAAGGAACACATCAGAGCAGTTTTCCAAAGAATTGAGGAATTTGGTTTCAAGTTAAGTGCCGAAAAATGTGAATTCTTTTTAAAACAGATAAAATATCTTGGTCAAATTATCGACAGCCAAGGCAGAAGACCGGATCCTCAGAGAACAGAAGCAATCGAGAGGATGCCAGCACCCAATAATGTTGCCCAGTTACAATCTTTTTTGGGTTTGGCTCAATATTATGCTATTTATATTCCAAACATGCATAAGTTGAGAGCACCATTGAATGATTTGTTAAAAAAAAAGGACAAAAGTGGATTTGGTCAAAAGAATGCCAAAATGCGTTTGAAGATATTAAGAAATGCCTGCTATCAGATTTAGCTCTAGCACATTTTGATCCACAGAAAGAATTGATTGTTGCATCAGATGCAAGTGACTACGGAGTAGGAGCAGTTCTTCTCCATAAACTTGAAGATGGATCAACAAAGCCAATAGCCCATGCATCCAGATCACTTTTGCCGGCTGAAAGAAACTATTCTCAAATTGAAAAAGAAAGCTTGGCGATTATTTATGCCATTAAAAAATTCCATAGATTTATTCATGGAAGGATGTTTACTTTGCAAACCGACCACAAACTCTTATTGACTATTTTTGGCTCTAAAAAAGGCATACTTACGCACACTGCAAACAGACTCCAACGATGGAGCATAATTCTACTAAATTATAACTTTAAAATGGAGTACATTTCATCCAAAAATATCGGACATGCAGATGGACTGTCCAGGCTCATCCAAAAGTGTGCTGAACCTTTGGAAGACACAGTAATAGCTGCATTGACAGAGGAAAAAGAACTCTCCGGATTACTGTGCAACACAATCAGAGAGTTACCAGTGACTCTAGACGAAATAAATAAGGCAGCAGAAAAGGATGATTATATTGTGAAAATGAAAAAGTTGGTGCAACTAAATGGAAAATCAAAGAAAGACCCTAAAATTTTACCATTTTCTATTTGTGCTCAAACCTTGATGTACGCAGACAGAGTCGTCGTACCGACTACGCTTCAGAGAAGAATTTTAAAAGAATTTCATAGTGGTCATCCAGGCATGTCGAGAATGAAAACTTTAATGCGTGGATATACGTATTGGCCTAGGATGGACCAGGAAATTGAAAAACTCGTAAGAGAGTGTCAAGGGTGTCAGCTAGCAGCAAAGGCACCACCTGTGCAGATACAACCGTGGCCAAAGACTGATACACCGTGGACTCTGTTACATATCGATTATGCAGGTCCTTTAAATGGACATTATTTCTTAGTGGTCGTCGACAGTTTCACAAAATGGCCAGAAGTGTTTAAATACAAACACCCTACTTCGATGAGTACAATAGATGCACTAAGAGTTCTCTTCAGTCGTTTTGGAGTGCCTAAAACTATTGTCAGTGACAACGGCACCCAATTTGCCAGCAAAGAATTTGAAGAATTCTGCAAGGCTCTAGCCATTGAACATTTAACAACGGCAATCTACCACCCAAGGTCAAATGGCCTAGCAGAGAGGTTCGTCGATACATTCAAAAGAGCCTTGAAGAAAAACCAAGGCATGGACACTGACGAGAAGAGTCATGAACAATTTTTATCGGTGTACAGGATAACTCCGAACCCAAACACTGATACCAGTTCGTCACCAGCCGAACTGATGTTTGCACGGAAAATCAGATCTGTATTTGACAGAATTTTACCAAGTGCACCAGAGTAACAACAACAAAAGAAAATTTTCCAACAAGGTTTTACAAACCTGGTGACAGAATATTCTTCCTGAATTACAGGAGTGGAAAGAATTTTTGGGAGGAAGGGATTATCATGAAAAGAATCGGACACATGCTATATTCTGTAAGAAGTAATAAATTCGACTGTCGCAGGCATATAAATCAGCTAAGACGTCGACACACTGATGACTACAAACAGGCAGAAGAAAATGACCTGCCCCTAGAGGTTTTGTATGATTCTTTTAATATTCCCCAACCCTTAACAGAACTTACTCCAGATTTGAGAGTTCCAGCTTCTCCACCAACTCCACCCACTCAAACGATATTGAGGAGAAAAAGTACAAGGGTGAAAAGAAAAGTTAACCGGCTGAGCCCCAAGCCAAAAAGCAAACGCTATTAAGCCAAATTCTCTTGGGAGAAATTGTCTTAGGAGGAGGTGTTATGGCGAGATGAGCAATTCACCGCTGGAACTTTTTATCGAAAGAACGTTATCACCGGTCACCGGTTGTGAGAGCCTTCCCTGGGCGGGAACACTTAAAAACGTAACATGCTGTCTCTGTAAATATTCTCAATAAACTTCTCTACTTCTTTATTACTTCAGAACCTCTTTATCCATTTATTTCCCTGGTGGAATACCTTTCTTGAATATCCTTTTATTACGGCCACCCACCGCAGGATATATCAATTTCTCAAAGCATTTCCTATTTACTGGTGTATTAGCAATATTGGGACTCACTAAAAGAAAATTATTAATTTATTTTTCAAAGATTTAAAAGTAGTGTTTTTCGTAAAAAGTAAAAATAAGAAATATATATCTATAATATAAAGCTGAATGTGTGTGTGTGGTCACGAATAGGCTCCTATATGGTTGACTATTTTAAAAAATTGATTACATATAATGATAGATGTATCGAGACACAGGAATAGGTATATTTGATCCTGTAGAATGGTGGTTCATTAAAATTGTGGGGTCTTCGTTCGCGCCTGGTCCGCAAAGTATAGAAATAAAAAATTTAAAAATTAAAAAAAAGCGTTTACAAGTGTTTTTGATATAGATGTACTTTGATAAGTATGTTTTAACTTAAATAGGGATGATATAATAAAATTGTGAGGTCTGTGTTTGCGCCTGGCCTCAATAGAATGGAAATGGGCACAAACTTTAATGAAGACTTTTCATATCTATCTGCGTAAGTATACTTTGATAATTATATTTCAGTAAATATGGTATAATAAAATTATGGGGTGTTCGTTTGCGCCTGACCTCCATAGAATGGAAATATGTCACAAAGTTTAACAAGGTTTTTTAATATAGATCCACAGAATATTGTAATAAGTGTTTCAGTGTAAACAGGTATGGTATAATAAATTATGGGGTTTATCTATTTCATTTTTACTTTCATCATATTTTGCTTTGGTTTTGATACCCCTGAATTCGAAGCTATCTCTTTACAACCCTTCCTTTTCATAACCTATCATAATTTCATAAATCAGAGTCCATTTTCTGTAGGCTGTTTTTGAACCCAGTCAACGACGGGTACTTTTGCTAGTATATATATATATATATATATATATATATATATATATATATATATATATATATATATATATATATGCATATTATTTTGATTCATCGGACTACTGTTCTCATCTTGAGTGTGATTAAGGCTCCTAAAATTCGTATCAGAATTGTCTGCAAGGACCCGTGGCGCAGTGATTAGATTATTTGGAAAAAATCAATTGTAAAAAGTGATATTCTCCTGAAGGTTGAAGGTTCAATCCTCAGTGTGGGCGATCGAAAGATACAATTGCGAATTACTTAGGACCTCAATCCAGTCATGGCTGATGGAACAAGAGCATGCTACTCCCGTGAAGTAAATAAAGGGTTCCACTCAAAATTCCGTCCAAATTCCCAATTTGACAGAAATGTTCATGAGTGCAATAAGATACACCTGAAGAAGGTCGGAGGTTACATCGACCGAAACGTTAAAAGTGAAAATCACACTCAAGGTGAGAACAGTAGTCCGATGACACAAAATAATACGATCCTCATCTCAAAAATTCAGTCGGACCCGAAATAATACAAAAATGGAAACATATCGAAAAACTCTACTAAAAACTGGCAAGAATGACTAACCACCTCACATTCCGATGCCGATGCCGTGATCTTAAGCTAGTACCACCAGGCTTAACATTAAAACTACCAATCACAAAGGATCACAAAACGAGTAGGACATGAACTTGTCCGAGACAGAATCTACAACAATCGATGGAAGAAACATCAATTACAGACTGAAATTGCTAATGACCTTACCCCATTCCTTGAGAGTATATGACTTTCTATCTTTTGCATCGGAGAGATTGGGGTCAATCTCCAGATCAGGCTGAGAAGAAAATAACTGGAGATTGACGCGACCAGACAGCTAGCAACAGATAAAATTTGGGGTTGCCTTTTTATGCTATGTGACCGTATTAAACACACACGGCTCAACTGAGTCATATTAACAATTCGTCTTGTGTTGTTTTATCATAGTGCAACCACAAAGATGATCATTGGGTCACATATTGTTACATGAAGTAGCAGTTTCTCTTTATTTTATTTCCAACATAAATAACCTCAAAAGAGTGGATATACTGGATAGCTAACAAACCTAAAAAAAAAAAAAAAACTGACTACAGATAGATAAAAACAAATCTAGTGTTGGCTGAGAGCAATTACTTTACATTTTGAGGCAATTTTTGTATCATATTAGATTGGTCCAAAAATAATATCGTTTTTTGACATGAAGTTGAACAACAAAAAATTACATTATTTTTGCACCAAGCTAATATTTCTGTCCTAAGTACAGGGTGACCCACAAACTCTATCACTTATGAAATCTCATATATATATATATATATATATATATATATATATATATATATATATATATATATATATATATATATATATATATATATATATATATTGTGATACATTTATTAAAATGTATAATTTATTATTTTATTGATTTTTAGCCGAGAGGAGATATATTTTCAGTATATTTTATTTTTTTACTTTATCATTTTTTGGCGCCAAAAGATGCATTCTCGTTTGCTCGTTCACATTTTGTAAACAAAACAAGAAAAAAGGGGAGGAAGAGGCCTGCGAGCAAGAATAGAAGGGAGAGACAGAGATACTGTGAGTGAAGGGTGGGAGAGGAAAGAGAAAAGAAAGCTCATAGACGAGAAAGATAGGAGAGAGAAAAGATAGAGAGAAATAAACCGTATAGAGAGAGAGAGATAGGCGGTATAGAGGGAGAGAAACTGGATAAAGAAAGAGAGAGAGAGAGATCGTATAGAGAAAGAGAGAGGGGCCTGAAAAAAGTTGTCAACATTCAGTGGATCTTCGCGCTTCAAAGCGACAAGACGTAAGTCAGCGAAGGTCGGGGTGGCGAAGCCGGCGAAAGGCGGCGACAGCATGGTAACGGCGTTGCGGAGATAAATATCAGCGACACCAGCCAATGATCAGCGGTCAAAGTTGGAATATTGACTGAACAAAAGAATGAACCCAGCGAAGGAAAGATCCATGGAGCAGTGAAACTTTTACTATAAATCAAGGGCTTCGATGAGCTTCGGAAAACAATTACTTGGAGCAATTAACACGCACGCGCGTAATGAAACATAAATAATCCGAAGGACAAAAATATGAAAATTAACCTGCACGCACGTAATCAAATATAAACAATTTACAGGACGGAAATATATATATAAAAAAAAAAAAGAGACAAAAGAAAGGTCACATTTCAAAGGACCTTAAGTGAGTTTTTCAATCAAAACTTTCGTTTTTCCAAACATCTCTCTCTTACCCTAGAACCTGTATCTAATTGAGCAGACGATTTCTTGTTTTATGTGAACACTGACTGTTGATATATTTTTCTCTCGGTAGAATTTGAATCATTAAATCATTTCATTTAGTTAGAAATATTTAATTTTCTTGAATTGAATTGAATTTTATTTTATTTTTATATAAATAAAAGTTTGTTAATTTTTCGACCATACTTGTCCTCGTTATTTCTTATATGATTTCGTTGTCCAGTATATATATTTTGTTACGTCACCCATCTCTACTGTCCCCAGTAGGACTGGGATACGTTGTAACAATATATATATATATATATATATATATATATATATATATATATATATATATATATATATATATATATATATATATATACTAGCGATGTGATATTTTACTACTATATATTTAAATTTGTCCAGAGTTTGTATATATTATTATAGAGTCGTGATTTAAAAAGTAAATAAAAAGTATTTAGGTGCCATCAGCTAGAATCGAAACCAAAGCATTCGAAGCTGGTAACGTTATCACTGTGCCAACGTGACATGCGTATAAACCGATTAAAAATTTAAAATAAACTAAGATGAATGCACAAAATGTTTAACGACTTTTTTCAATTTTGACCCATTTTTGAGCCCTTAAAAACAATTTCAACCGGCTAAAAACCAATAAAAGAAAGGCCCATAAAAATTCAATCATTTGAGGCCCTGAGCGCCACTGTGCGCCTTTTAGTTTCGGAGGAGATAGAGTTTGAAAATATGCAGGCTGACAAACATATAGCCGTTTAAATATATGATGATTGCAACGTCTGGTCAGACGAGTGCCACACCCTCAGACTTAAAGTCCATGAGCCCAAATACCAGAGGGAATATCTATACAAAGATGATGTTACAGAGTTTTAGCTTTGTACGACAGCTAAGTCTCTCTCTCTCGGTTCAAAATGTTGAGAACCAGCAACAAGCAAGAGCAAGATAGCCAGCAACAAGTTAAACTGCAGACCAGCTTAATACGGGTATTGGTCTCCCGCTTTATGTTTTTTTTAAATCAGAGATTTGCTTCTCCTAGAAAGGTTGTCTTCACCATGGCTTACGGGAGCCCTCCCCACCCCAACACACACACACACACACACACACACACACACACACACACACACACACACATATATATATATATATATATGTGTATATATATATATATATATATATATATATATATATATATATATATATATATATATATATATATAGTGCTAGTTGGTCGTTGACCCCGAAAAACGGTTCATTCGTCCTTTGGAAGGTCTTGTTTTTAATCCTTCAGGGAGACTAGCCGCCCTCCTCACCAAACAAGTCTGGTGGGGGAACTAGTTTAGTCGCCGGTGACCCGACCATGAAGCAGGTAGTACTGGGTTACATGGTACCAGTAGCATATGGCATGACCTGACATACGTTTACATATATATATATATATATATATATATATATATATATAGAGAGAGAGAGAGAGAGAGAGAGAGAGAGAGAGAGATACAGGGTGACCAAAAAAAAACGGGCCCCAACTCTAATTAGGCCCCGTTTCTTAGTGTTTTGTCCGAATGAAATGAAACTTTGGTCATAACTAGTTTATCATATTCAAAACATCACATCAAAACACAAGGGTCTTTGGCCTTTTTTTCTCCGTTCTACAGCATATGTTCTAGATGGCCTCCATTTAGCTTTTGTTTTTTGGGGGTCACCCTGTATATATATATATATATATATATATATATATATATATATATATATATATATATATATATATATATATATATGTCCAAAAGGTCACTGAAGGGTTTTCAACTTGAATAGCTTCTTTATTTTTGATGATATCTTTCTGTAATTTGAACTCAATTTGACTAAGACATTGGGATTTTTTTTAAATGCAAAATTCACACAATCCTTTTTATGAAAGATAAGGTATTTTAAATGTTGCTCATTTTCAGCTTCGCATATTTGTGCTCTTTCTAAAACATTATTCATGAGAGATTGCAGAATCTCTGAGTTGCGATTTAACTCCCTTATTTCGTATCCGATGTTTGGAGGGTATAGGGTGTCCAAAAAGTCATTGCAAGAATTGAAAGAAAACACTAGTAGATAGATACAAGTCGCGTTCTAAAAGTAATTCCTCATATTTTTATTCTGACGAATGGATCAGAGAGGATTGCAAATTGCATTGTTATGATGACTGAACTTATGCATTCATGACTTAAAAGTTTCATCTCTCTATTGCAGATATTAACGGTCTGAGCCTCTAAGAAAGCAGCCCCAGACATGGACGCATGTCTGAAACAGAGATGTGTCGTTGAATTCCTGGCAAATGTATAATGAAAATGATGGTGGCTATATAGTATAATAAATTCTGGAGGACAAGAGGTTGCTCGTTATAATGGTGTTATTCTCGTCTTCGTAGTTCTTCAACATTTTGAATATATATGTATGTATGTATGTATGTATGTATTAGATAAATTGAACTGATAAAAAATAATATTTCATTATTCATTAGTTGATCAAAAGTAATAAAAAAATTTATTTCCTTATTCCATGGAGTTTAAAAAATTAAGATTTTTTTTCAGATAAAATAAGTAGCAAAATAAAAGTAAAGAATTACTAGTTTGCATAAATCTGAAAACTGAAAAATTTAAGTAAAAGAAAAGTTTGGTTTTGGGAGTTTCCTTTTGGTTGTTTTTTTTTTGTTTTGTTTTGTTTTTGTTTTTTAAGGAAAGTTTCAACATTTGATAGAAAAACAATGTTTAAAAAATGATTTAAAATAGCACAAGGAAGTTTAATAATGATGTAGATGAATTCAAATAGGATCAAATGACAAAATACGTGACCAATTAATTGGTTGAATCAATAAATCACAAGTCAGAAATATATATACACACGAGGGGCGTGCAATAAATAATGCCCCTGACCCACTTCCAGTTGTCTGATCTAGCTGAAATTTTGCAATTATGAAATTATATCTCTACGGGTTATGTGGCAAATTACAGCTCTGAACTAATTCTGGTTTCTGTTTTACAGGTGTTTGAACTGATTCAGGTGTGAAATAGAGCCTGTTGAATGTCGAACAGTGATCCGGTTTTTGTATTTGAAAGGACGCACACCACAGGAGACTTTTGATGAAATGAAAGAAACTTATGGTGATAATGCCCCATCATATGACCTTGTAAAACGCTGGCATCGTGAATTCAAACTGTGGAAACAGCTCCCAAACCTGGTCGTCCTCCTTCTACCATTGGTGAGGCACCTGTCCGTTAAGTTGAGGCAGCCATTTTGGAAGATCGGTGCATTACTATTCGCCATATAACTCAAGATGTCAAGATTAGTACAGGGTCTGTAGAAAATATCATTCATGACCATTTGCATATGCATAAAGTGTCTGCCAGATGGATTCCCAGGTAGCTCACACCATTCCAGAAGCGAAATGCGTCAAGTGCTTGAGAATGAATTTGGAGATGTGCCAAGAAGATGAGTCAAAGTTTTTCAAAACACTGATTACACAGGATGAAACCTGGGCCCATCACTATGATCCAGAGACCAAAGTCCAGTCAATGCAGGGGAAGCACTTGGACTCACCACCTCCAAAGAAGGCAAGGTCATGCTCACAGTCTTCTGGGACCAGGACGGAGTAGTGATGAGAGATTTCCTGGCAAAGGGTACCACAATTACAGGAGCCTATTATGCTTCACTTTTGAGGAAATTAAGGGAAGCTATCAAAATCAAGAGGCAGGGCAAGATCAGCAATGGTACCCTCCTCCTGCAGGACAACGCTCCGGTCCACAACTCGCATGTCACCAGATCAGAAGCACGGGCTTGTGGTTATGAAATCCTCTCCCATCCTCCCTACTCTCCTGACCCTGCACCCTCTGACTTTCACCTCTTCCCAGCCATGAAGTTGCTTTTGAAAGGAAAGCATTTCCAAGATGATGTAGCCTTGATTTCTGAAGTCACGTCGTGGTTGGAGGACCAGCCTGGGGTGTTCTACAAAAATGGTTTCCAGAGCTGCATCAAACGATGGGAGAAATGCATAACTCTGGGTGGTTCCTATGTAGAGAAAGACTAATAAATGTACCAAGTTTCGTTGCTCTACTGCTATGGGAAGTGGGTCAGGAGCATTACTTATTGCACGCCCCACGTATATATATATATATATATATATATATATATATATATATATATATATATATATATATATGTTTTTTGTTACTTATTGAAAGGATACTTATAAAATCTATGTAAAATCTAAAAGTGTATTCTTATGTAAAATTTATCAGAAATATATAGCAGTGTTTCCAAACCTCCGATTGCACCTTTAAAGATGCAATGTAGATATAACCCCTTTAAAACTTCAAATATATCCTATTTTGATGAAATTTAAATTATATGTATAAAATTTTATGGGAAAGACAATAGAAGTTGTCCTGAATCTCTACATTGCTCTCTATGTGCCGGATATCTATATGCTCCCACCTCTAAGTGGGAGGGGGGGCACAACCCCCTAAAATTTCAAGTACGTATATCTGACTTTAATGAAATTTAATCTATATGTATGATACACTAAATCGGAAGATTTTCCAACATTTCAGCTTTTTCTGATTATATTAGCGGACGAAAGGGTAGAGGGTAGAGTAAAACTATGAGCATAGTGAAAAAATACATAGTAGTGACTCTCGTTCAATCTCGGGCAACGTCAGGTCTTCCTACTAGTTGTTAATAAAATTCAAAATCCTCTCTGCAATGCGACCATATTTGGTATAAATAAACTTCAGTCTATACTTGACTTGTCCACCAAGTTTTAATCATATATCTCCAGCAGTCTTTGTTTTATCGCTGTTCACTGACATTGATGAGACACTTTGATGATTAGCTTATCGATAAAAGGTACGGTCCTGTATGGGCTTCACACTCACCGAACCCATCATATTTCTGCAAGTGTTCTTATCTCAAAGATAATGTCTATCAAAGCAATCACCAGACTGAAGAGGGCCATCACAGCCCAAATCAGGTCACATCCAAGGGAGGAGTGTGTCAGAGTTATTGAACAGCAATAAAACAGACTGTAGGGTATTCAGAACTGAAACTTGATGGACAAGTCAGCTACAAGCTAAATGTTATTTGTACCAAATATGGTTAGATTGCCAGAAGAATTACGGATTTTATTAACAATTTGATGTGTGGATGACATTTAAATTGGATCATCCTGTTTGACTGTCGACTATATTCAGTGGTAAATTCCCAACTTGGGAGAACTGGGGAGTGTGGAGTTATTTCCCCTTTAATCACTATTAATTGTTGATCCATTCTGATTTAGAATAGTAGCGGTGGATATCTAGTCTTTGTGTACCAAGAAATCGTTTTGACAAAAACGTACTCTTGGTGACAAATATAAGGAACAATAAACTAATTATCAAATGTGCCAAAAGGTTATTTGAATAAAATTTATGGACCTGACATCTTGTTTAATACCTTAACCGTATGTACTGAGAAACCATTTTGACAAAAACTTGCATCTGCAAAAACAAGCAAATAATTATCAAAAGGTCATCTGAATGAAAATGCAACTGGTCTTTAGTCAGAGTAAGACAAAATGAACACTCAACTACCAACAAAATGAGAATTGTTGTTAGGAGTTGTGCAAATGACACTCAAGATGATAACAGTAGTCCGAAGAATCCAAATAATACGAGTTTCCTACAGTTACTCGGGTTAGAATTGATGTAAAATTATAAAAAAAATTTTTTTTTAGCAACCTGCAAAACTATGCTGCATCACTAATCACCTCGGTCCAATGGAAGTGGGTTCTTTAAAAAAAAAAAAAAAAAAAAAAATCCTGTTTCTTTCGCTTTATTGTAAAACATTTATTTTTCTCTTTGTTAAAATCATTTATTGTTTATAACAGCGTGAATGACGAAAAGTCATCACTCGTTATGACATTGTATTTACGTTGTAAGCAGGACCAAACTTGTAAAACCATTTAAAAACGATAAATTATGAGTACAAGAAAGCTTTATGAACGTTAAGTAATAAAAAAGACACATTAGTCAGCAAAATTATATATATGTGTGTGTGTGTGTGTGTGTGTGTGTGTGTGTGTGTGTGTGTGTGTGTGCGTGTGTGTGTGTGTGTGTGTGTGCATGTGTGTGTGTGTGTGCATGTGTGTGTGTGTTATAATTTAGTAGTTTAAATTTTATGACGTAAAATGGTTACGTTTCAAATCTAGAATTTTTAACCAATCTATAAAACCATTATATATATATATATATATATATATATATATATATATATATATATATATATATATATATATAAATTACAATATGTTTACCAAGGTAATCAAAATGGTAAACTTAAAATATATTATAAATATTAAAGAGTTAATATTTACAAGTAAAGTAATCTCAACCAGATGTAAAAGCTCAATAAAACCGAAAAGGAAATAGAGCTTATAATATGAACAAATGATTAATAAAACATGTTAAAAGACATCTTGAAAAAGAGTTAAAAACATATTTAATTTTAAAAAAGGAAGCACAAGATAAGTGGATAAGGACTATCCACTTATCTTGTTTTATTAATCATTTGTTCATATATATATATATATATATATATTACATTGAGAGCATTGCCAGAAACGCTGCAAAAAAGGTAGGTTCTCTCTAGAGCTAGAAAGCTACTAACGCCCGAAAGTATCCTGTACCTCTACAAGGCCACCATTCGCTCATGTATGGAGTATTGTTGTCATATTTGGGCTGGTGTATCTGCTACTAGTCTCTCACTCCTAGACAGGGTTCAAAAGAGAGTCGCCAACCTAATAGGTCCTGAACTGTCATCTAAACTTCAGCCTCTGCCCCATCAACGTAATGTAGCATCCCTCTGCCTGTTCTACAAGTATTTCAATGGTGAATGCTCTGACGAACTGCAAGCACTTGTGACCCCTCGACGTAAGTATCCCGACAAACCTGGCAAGCAGCAAAATCCCACCCCTTCACAGTAGAGATACCCTAGATGTAAGAAAGCCTTCTACTCCAGTAGTTTCTTCCCCAGAACCGCTGGACTTTGGAATTCCCTTCCGAGTTCCTGCTTCCCCAACTGTACTGACATGCAGAAGTTCAAGTGTAATGTGAACCGACATCTTGCTGCCCAACTCCCCACATAGTACCCCTGTAGTTTACGTCCCTGATAGTAGCCCCCTACAGCAAAGTGGCAATGTGCCTTGTTTTGGGGTGAAATTGCAATAAAAAAATAAAAAATATATATATATATATATATATATATATATATATATATATATATATATATATCATGGTTGTATAGATTGGTTTCGTAGAGGTAAAACCAATGAAACCCACGTGATTATCAAAGAGAAAAGAATTCTTTTAGACCGTAGACGTCTTTCGCCATCCTCATCAAGGGTAAACGATGGCATTTTCAAACTTTTTTTTTTAAAGAAAATATGGGGTTGAAATTAAACTTAATAATGAACATGGGAAGGATTAATTTACAATTATAATAAAATATATGTACAGGAAAAAAGATGGGGGAAAGGATAAAATAAAATTAATTAATGGGTGTGTCTGTATATATATATATATATATATATATATATATATATATATATATATATATATATTAAATTTATTTATACAGACATTAATGGCTACATATGTGCATACATGTTTCTGTAATTACGTCTGCAGGCCAAGAATTACCGTCGAGAACTGATATTTCAAACAAAAACATTTTCATATTTCGTTAACAAAGTTAGAATGTAACCTGAGTGGGAATTATAAGCGGGGGGGGACAAGTGAGGTCTTTGAAGATAATAAACATCTTTTTTATTTCCCTTTCTTTTTATTTATCCCATCTTTTGGTTTTTATGGCATAAGGTACTTGAGAATTTAGTATTTTTGTCTTGCAGTCCGTAAATTAAAAACACTTCTTATGTTCACTGAGTACTGACCGGTGTCTTTTAATCTACACCCATCCAACCACATACATGTTTACACACACACACACACACACACGCACACACGCACCCACACACATACACACACACAGACAGGGACACATACACACACACATACGATATTCAAATCAACCCATATATATACATACACATATACATATATACATATATATATATATACACATGCACACACACATGTATATATAGATATACACATATACATACACATACATTTACACATACACACATACACATACACACAACATATACATATATATACATACATACATATACATACGTACACACATCTATATATATAATCACACATACATATATACACGCATATACACATATACATACACACATATATACACACACGCGCGCATACGCGCACCAGCATACACAAAATACATACACACATTCAGACCATCCGCAGGCGCAGACAACATCCCCATCCCTTCGTGTCTCCAAATCTCCACAGACGTATATGAGACACATACACAAATAGATACACACACACAGACCCACGCATACACCCACATACACACACACGCAGGGACACATAGAAACTCGCTCACTCACAACGCAGGAAAAGCACAGCAATACATGCACAAATGCAAAAAACTTTTTCGATAATAATAAGGTGCCTTTTTACTTCAGTAGTGTGGTAACCCCTTTATATATGAAACAGCTTGCCACTACAGTCCACACGGGTGTACATATCCATATATAACATACATACGTATACACTCAGACACCCATACATTCTTGTAATATACTTTGCTACAACTATCATATACGATACAGCCTAATTTAATAGTTCAGAAATATATATGCATATATATATATACATATATACATACATACATATATACATCTACATCCATATACATACACATACATACACATACACACACATATATACATACACAAACATACACGCATACTTATACATACATATTTACTCAAAATACAGACATATATATATGTACACTGCCACCAAATGATACATCTAAAATAGAAATAGACATGAACTCATTTACTACATAATTCTCTTTTTCTATCAAACTCCACACGCATAGTTATATTACCCGCCCCCACCCGCTTGTTACCTTTTCCTAAGTTGTACGTTTTTTTACTACGTAAAAATTTATAGTGAATTCAGCTTGAAGTTCATAGGCCTATCCTCATATTAAGCAAGCACTGTTTCGATGGTTACGCAGATATACATAAGATGTATAACGATACAATAATAATATATAATAACATATGATAGAAATCAGAGTATTTACGTTATACAAACTGAGTATAAAAGCTTATATATTGTAGTACTTACCTTCATCTTTATTCATTTCCCCTTATTTCTTTATTCCCTTTTCCTTCATTCACCCTTCATTCCTTACTTTCTTTTATCTATTTATTCATTCATCTTTTTTTTTCTTTTTTTTTTTTCATTAATTTTCCTACCCAGGTATATAAAGATCATATATCCATACATTCACACACACAAAAATATCCACATGCGTATATTATTTCGAGGTTCACCCAAACAATCTATTACTCGTTTGGTTCAAATATAGTTTCATACAGGTATTTATTTAGGTTAGTAATATTATAACTGCTTGATGAAGTAGAATATTAAGCGACTTATGTAATCCATACGGGTAGCATCATAGTTGCGACCTCACTTATCCTCTTTAGGGGGTTATTTGATGGGGGATAGTTGTACTCATAGTTGTTCTGGTCTACTAATTTAGAGTTCTTTAAGTGCGTGTATTCTGGAATGTTTGCAGGATATAGCAGTTTCTTGTTTAATATTTAATAATTTATCCCTATCTTTAAACCTAGTTATCTGAAGTTTTTCTGATAAGCATAATGGACATGGTGAGTTCAATGAGTGGCAAGTATTGGCCCTTCTAATAATCTTCCATTCTATACTAGGTGTTTTATTTTCTCTAACTAATTTCCAGTAATATAACGATAAGGAAGTGTCCTTTTCATATGTTTGATTATTCATTGAGCGTGTATGTCCATAGAATCTATTTTTGAAAGTCATTTGGGTACTACCTATGTAGAATCTTTTGTCCCTAGGGTTCTCTACTGGGAATATCCTAGCCTGGTATACCACTGATGAGGTCAGATATTCATTTTTTTATTGGGCATTCCTCAGGCTTTTGGCAGTTACATTTATTCACAGCCGTGTTAGCACTAGTATTTACACCTCTATTAGTCATCCTTAAGATTCTTCCATTATGCTTTTTTATAATCCTTTCTAAGTTATCACTACAGCTATAAATTAATTTTAATGTAGTTTTATTAAATATTTCATGTAATATATTATTTGTTGGGAAATGCTTGTTGATAAGTTGTAAAAATTTTGTACCAAGTTTTGTTTTCAACATAATATTAAAGGGGGGTGTGAACCAAATAATTTTCCTGCTACGATTTCTAAACCCATTTGTGCTAGCGTTAGTTACTTTATATTTTATCTCTATGTCTTTATACCCACTATTTTTAAGTGCTGTATTATAAATAGCTTTGCAATCATTGAAAGTTACTTCATCAGATGAATTGTTACTTATTCTACTTTCAATAGATAACGGTATATGTTTAATAATGGATGGTGGATGGTTAGACTGTGGGTGTATATAAATAGGATTAGCGTTATCCTCCATCTTTGGTAGACACATATTGTTTCATTGGATGTACTTCTAGGAAACTAAATTCTGCTGGCTATATATAATGAGCACTAAAAATAAAAAATAAACTATCACGAATGGGGAATGATAATCCGCATATAAATATACGTGGAGCAACAAAAAAAGGGGGGAACGATAAATATTTCTCTACAATTCGCCAAAAAGGTCCAGGATGTTCGCAAATCGTTTCTGTTTACAGAGAGGGGGTTTAAGGCGTGCAATAGAGACGCTTTCAAGAGTTTTCAAATGACTACTCGATCGGCCTCGAAATAAGATTGAAAAAAGTCCTCCTTATAAGCCTGCCCACATTTTGGGTTATCCAATAGATGATTTCCAATTGCGGAATCTAAATTATTGTGGGTGGGGTTGAGGATAATTTTGTTTTTATTTTTATTTTTATTTCGAAAACCTGAAGGAACGAGTTGTCCAATTCTTGTCTCAAAATGAACGCTGGTTCGCCCGACATAGACAGTATCACACTGGCATTGGAATTTGTATATAATATTGCTAAGTTTAGTGCAAAACAAACCGTCCTTTTTCAAAGAAGAAAATGCAGGTTTCGTATTGAAAACAACTCTATGTAAAACAGACAGAAAACAATTGCTGATAGTTTGTTTAAGTTGATTAATGGGATGAACACATTTTTGTCCAACCCACGGCAACTTAAGGTAAACAGTACACATTGAAGTGCCAGAGGTTACATCTTTATTAAATTGCTTGATTTTGAATTTGATACATTTATCAATGAAGAATTCTGGGTAGCCATTATCGACTAGAATTTCCTTAATTTTAGTAATTTCAGTATCTAGTCGACAGGGGGGACCAATAACCAAAGCCCTATGTACCAACGTATAAATTAACGTCAACTTAGTGGTTTTAGGCGTAAAAGAACACCATTGAGGATGGCGAAAGACGGTTAGGGTCTAAAAGAATTCTTTTCTCTGTTATTTGTAAATTCTGTACCAAACATAAACTATATATATATATATATATATATATATATATATATATATATATATATATATATATATATATATATGAGTAAACAGTTAATAAAATATGTTAAAAAAACACTTTGAAATGAGTTAAAAACATATTTAATCTGGAAAGGAAACACAAGATAAATGGATAGTACTTAATCCGCGGAGTTTCGAAGAAATACTTTCCTTCTTAACAGAGGGTAGGAATTAGCAAAATGCGGGATCGGATTTTGCATGCAGAAGTATTTGATGAAACAACAAGTACGTCAAAGAACTTACTTGAAAACAAACAAAGTGAAGCAGAGGGAATACGGTGAAGAAAAAGATGATTACACATGAATGGATAGTCTGGTGGAAGATAAAACATCCAGTGACGGTAAAACCCAAATGTAAAACTTCAAGAAAGTTAAAAGAATTTTCATTTGTACAAGTAAAATCCAAGGAAATCACGTAATTGGAAGAAGATGGTCCATAATAATCCAAAGGCAGAAATCCATGGAATAATTCGCAAAAATGTGTACAAGGAAAAAAGAAAAGATTCCAATAATATTAATAAAAGAAAAATAAGATATGCTTTTCACTCTACTTCCGAGACATAAATATAAATAAGAAAGGTCAGGGAACACACTGATATATATATATATATATATATATATATATATATATATATATATATATATATATATATATATATTAATTTTATTTATACAAAATATTAATGGCTACATATGTGCATACATGTTTCTGTAATCACCCACGTTGGGGGATTACAGAAACATGTATGCACATATGTAGCCATTAATGTTTGTATAAATAAAATTAATATACCTGCTCTGTTCACTCATTGAGCACTATTTTGGTAGACGACACATGTTGTTTCATTGGATGTACTTCTAGGAAATTAAACTCTACTGGCTATATATATATATATATATATATATATATATATATATATATATATATATATATATATATATATATATATATATATATGTCTATGTCGATTAGACGATTAAAGAGAACTATAATTACGTTCAAATTAGAGGACCCATTATGAGTTGCATTCGATCCAACATCTTGTTACTTGACTTTTTTGTGTTTAACTTTAATTGAAGTGATTAGTTAAAAATAATTTCTGATTAGGTTGAGAAGAAAGTTCTTGCGGAATTTTTAATTTTGATTTAAAATGAAATATTTTCAAATACTTTTTCATTATAATACATTTACTTTAGATATCATTTTAAAGGGGTTTTTCGCGCTATCTAATCGTTTAAATTACAATCGTTTTCTACCTATTATGGCTTCTTTTTCAGAATGTTGAATACAAGATGGAACAAAAAGCATATTCGTACAATTTTCTTATTTCAATTCAATCTAGGCCGAAAAGCTGGTGAAACAGCTCGTGATAATAACGAAGCGTTTGATCCAGGAACCATGACTGAATGCACAGCAGAATGTTGGTTTAAGAAATTTCGTGGTGGCGATGAGAGTCTTGAAGATGATGAGCGTAGTGGTCGGCCATCGGATATTGACAACAATCAATTAAGAGCCTTAGTTGAAGCCAATCCATGCACAACTATTCGAGAACTGGCTTCTGAATTAGACATAACGTATACGACGATTTTCAACCACTTGAGAGAGATTGGAAAGAAAAAAGATAATAAGTGGGTATCTCACGAATTGAACGACAACCAAACGAAACGCCGTTATGAAGTGTCATCTTCCCTTCTTTTACTAAACAAGAACGACCCGTTTCTCGACTGGGTTGTGAATTGCGATGAAAAGTGGGTTCTTTACGATAACCGGCAATGGTTAGATGCCGACGAAGCCAGAGTTGCACCAAAAGAAGGTCATGCCTATCATCTTCAAGACTCTTGTCACCACCACGAAATTTCTTAAACCACCATTGTGCTGTGTGTTCAGTAGTGATTCCTGGGTCAAACGCTTCCTTATTATCGCGAGCTGTTTCGGCAGCTTTTCGGCCTAGTTTGAATTGAAATAAGAAAATTGTGCGAAGTTGCTTTTTTTCGTCTAGTATTGAACATTCTGAAAAGAAGACATAATTCTTTTAAAACGATTGTAATTTAAATTATTAGATAGAGCGAAAAACGCGCTTTAAAATGATATATAAATTAAAGGTATTATAACGAAAACTTATGTGAAAATACATCATTTGAAATTAAAATAAAAAAATTCCAAGAACTTTCTTCTCAACCTAATAAGTTATAATTAACCGAAAAAGCAGCCCATCTCTCTCTCTCTCTCTCTCTCTCTCTCTCTCTCTCTCATCTAAGTATTTCTCTCACTTATCTCACTCTCTATCGCTTCAATCACTCACGAACATTTCTTAATTGCTCTGAGCATTTAGAGAAAGAGTGACTCTTTTTCAGTGTGACCATCTATTTTAGGATTTTTTTTAAAAGTGTGCTATTAAGATTGGGTATTATTCATTGCTAAAAGGTAAAATTCAGAATAGAGAGTATATTGTTTTCGAGCAATTTTAATACATTTCTTTAAAAATGATTTTAAAAAAAAATTTCTTTATACATCCCCAACACTCACACTGAGTCTGAATAGACGATATTCTAACTTTACTCTCTAACGGGCTAGAAACTCCTTACATCTGCCAGTAGTCTATATCTATACAAAACCCCCATTCGCCCATACATGGAGTATTGTTGCTATATCTGAGCTGGTGCACCAACCCCTACTCTCTCTCTCTCTCTCTCTCTCTCTCTCTCTCTCTCTCTCTCTCTCTCTCTCTTTCTCTCACTGAAGGTCAGTCGTGGGATTTTATTATATTTATAATCTAAAATGTTTTTGAATAATAAAAGTTTAAAGGAAAACAGCGTGATGGTTTGTCTTTCAAAAGTGATTTTATAAGTGAAAGTTATTGATTACGATAGGTAATAGGTAAAACAACTGTCAGTTGTTGACTCGCCAAATTTTTTATGGGGGACTTGAAGCTTTTTTAATACAATATCGATAGGCCAAGAAGAAATCGTCAGTTGACTCACCAATGTGTATGTAACTGTACGTTTCTAGAACCCCACCCCCACCTTTTTTCTCTTTCTTTCTCCCTCTCTCTCTCCTCCTCTCTTTTTATTTGTATCTATGGCACTGTTTTATTTATTTATTTATTTATTTATTTTCCAAATAAAAGAAGTTGCAAGTTAATAAAAGAAACGAAAAGAACAGTCATAAGTATATACTCGCATTTTTTAATTTTTTTAATTTTATTTATTTATTTATTTTTGTAATTGTTACCTAAAGTTAATTTTTGATCCGTGCTTTGAGAAATAAAAGCAACCAGCATTTTATTTCTTTTTAATAAAACTTGACTAAATTGATATACTTTTTTATTTTGCTTCCCTTTTATTTATTGCTGCCTTCGCTTGTATTTATTTAGTCTTATGTATTTATGCACTACATAAGGCTTTTATTCACGATACTCTGCTTTTTTTCCACATTTTTGTTTTCGTTATACCAAAAATCGTATTTTGGTAACGACACTACAAAATGCATCACTAGCAGCTGAATTACGAAGACAAAATTCCTAAACTATTCATGGAGGGATTAAACTCACGCCTGTGTCTATGAACGGGAACAATTTTTCTCGTGGATTAAATACGTGGTTCACTTCAAAAGTCTGTATAGATTTATATATGTCTGACATAAAAAAAAAATTCCGAGTTCAACAAGATCTACCTGAAAACGTTGTTAGAATAACTGTTGTATAGCGGGGCTATATAAACGTGTATATAAAATGTATACGGTTGCATCGTGGATGTATATGTAACAGAGTGCAGACACGCATATGGCGGCTGTGCGCAAATGCCAAGTCATGTGCGAAGTGACGTCACTGTAAGGAAAAAGAAACAAAATATAAAAAGAATGAGTGTAGAGATCAACGATCACATTCGAGAGGACAGGGGTCAGAGAGAAGGAGCACGGCCATGTTTTATTCGGGAAAGTACCCAGAAATAAATGTTATCATTACAATGGAAAAAGTAAGTTGGGTTATTCTTTGTCTTAGTCTTTTTTTTTTTTGCGATTGAGTCTACAACGCGTTGAGTTCCGAGTGTCTAGATGTTAACTCGTGTGTAGACGAGTGTACTACGTAACATATATACAACCCCATAGTGTCTTTTAAAATGCATGTACAATATATCGTTTTGTGTATTGTTACACCGGCCGCATCGTCTAGTGGTGTGTATACAGGCACAAGTGCGTGTCTTGAATATATGTAGTCTTTAACTGTGTATGTATAATCTTATATACGCTATTAATAATCTTATGATTTGTGCCGTCTCCTCTGTGTGTGTGGGGGGGGGGCGTGTGCGTGTTTAACACATTTTAACTGTTCACAAATGGGACATATAAACACATGAAAGACAGTTCTTTAACGGGCTACTAGCCCCAATTCACGTACATCTAAATTTCTTCCGGAGTGGCTTCTCGTTGTAGTTCCTTCCTATCGTAAACAAAAGACCTTTCACATAATCAAGTTGCATCATGCACTTACTTTAATATATAACTTTTGTTTCCATCTTCATAGTTCTATGGCTTCCCCGGAGTTTGCAACCTCTTTACTAGAGTTTTTACATCTTTGCTATATGCGTCCGTTAAGTTTCCAGGACACATGAGACAACTTCTCCCGAGCTAATTTTTCCGGTAACTGAAAACTCAACCCTCGGTCCGAAAACTCTTTAGATATCACAAAAAAACATTGTTTCTGCTTACACAATCACTTATTGTAAAAAAAAAAAAAAGATAAATCCTTTATTATCGTTAAACAATTTCTACATTGCAAACATTTTCCATTATTTAATTTTTGTTTTACATATTACAACATATTTTTTAACTAAATTCCGAACCAGTTTCTTTTTAACTACCTTTATTTATTGTAAACACTTTTCTTTTTGCTTATCGAAATATTTCCATTATGTTAGTATTAAAAAATTTATTTTCCTTTATATCGATCTGCGTCCAGTTATGTAAACTAGCTAATGTAACTGAGTCTTTCCATTACTAGGGTCCTAATCCCCATCATAACATTGAAGATGAGAACAGTAGTTTGAATAATTCAAGTTATCAATCCTCATCTAAAAACATCCGATAATAATACTTAAAAAAAAAAATCAACATTTATATTGATCATTCAGGGATACGTCTTTGACAATCAGTTCAACGGTGGCTTTGTACTATCAGGATGATGTATAGTTCTCTTCAGTTCTAGGAGTTCTTCCCTACAGGCTTTACCTTCTCCCTGAAAAGGGGTTAGTTTATTGCGAATCACATAAGGTGGTTTTTACCGGGGAATGCCGATAGGGCTGCGCAGTGCTGCTTTGTGTTTTGATATTTGCACGTGGATCTTTTATCACTTCTTTTTCTATGGGACCCAAAATGTTCATGCGTGCATGTGACGTACTTTAATTTACTGTCCTTCCTATGTTTTTCTTCTATTCTAACTGATGTCGCTGTTCCTCTTTGCTGCGTTCCATAGGTGGATATCAGTCGTTTTATCTGTTTAGCTAAATGAATAAGACTTCTTCATGCAGAAACAACACAAAGAGACGTTTTCTGAGATTTTCTTAAAAGTTTTATTTTTGGAGAAAATTGACTCACACAGGAGAGAGGGGGGAAAAGAACAAGAGATAGAAAGACTAACGCTCTCTAGGCTTATTTATCTTCTTAAATCTTTTGTAACATAGCGCTGATGTGCAGATGTAAATGCATGCGAAATGACGTCACTGGCAAATAGGAAAAAAATAGTATAAAAAAGAGAAAGATAACGATCACGTGAGAGACGTGGAGCATGAAATAGATAACGTTCAAGATCTCGTGAGAGGCGGGGGGATGTTATAGAACACGTGGGTGACGCCACGGCTGTAATAATGAGAAAACAAATGTTGTTGCTACAAAGAAAATTGCGAGTTGGAGTTATTTCCTGGGTTTTGTCTTGATCTCATTTATGACATAGCGTGTGTTGGTTCCCGGACAACGTTACACTTTGAGTAACATGCGAACATATCTTCAAGGTAACTTTTTGCATTTGCTGATTATCGAAAAATTTTTACATTATTATCGGCGGTATGTCTAATACCTGCTTCCATAGACAACTGATTTGAAAACCTTTGTTTTCTCTTAGTTTAAGCAACGTGATGTCATTCATCATCTAGACCAGGGGTCTCTAAAGTTTACGAACGGAGAGAGAGGCCATATTGCTGATTTTTTAGAGGTACGCGGGCCAAGATAAAAAAAAAATTGACCTTGTGCTGTTTCTTATTTTATTTTTCGAAGACACACACACACATTAAAATTTATAAATCCATTTGCACGGGAATTACAGCATTCATCCACACCAAACCTTTTGGGTCTAAAAGCAGGACGCTTGAGAAGTGGCCGACGTAGCTGAAAGCACACTGTTTTTTTTCTTATTTCTTTTTTTTTTTTTTTTTTTTTTTTTTGTCAAAAATAGGAATTTTTGACCAATCAGGGCTCGATTTAAAAAAAACTTATTTTTGCAAGCCTGTGTGAGCCGCTAAAGAAATTGGGAGAACATAACTAAAGTAGAAAGTGGCACTTGGGTTTACTTTCGACAACCTCATAAGTCCTGTTTCTCTTATTTTGTCCTTTAGTCCCCGCATTCCATGAGCGATGTTTCTGACAAAGGGAAAAGAATTGCTGTTTTTTTTTGTTTTGTTTTGTTTTTTCTTTTTTTCTTTTTTATTTATTTATTTATTTATTTTTATTTTATTTTATTTTTTTTTTGCCCGGAAGCCCGGAATCTATCCATTTCGTTGGCTAGTTTTTGACCTTGAATTTCTTTCTAGTTTACATCTCACTTCTTGTTAAAAAGTCGGGCGTCTGTTTTTTTTTTTTTTTTTTTTTTTTTAATACCTAGCTGCCACTATCTACTTCCTAATAATCAATGGAAGAAATGAAATTTAAAAAAGAAAAAAGTAGAATCATCGGTTGCTGTTTTTTTCTTTAGGTCATCAGATATGACTCGTGTTTTTTTGTTTTTGTTTTGTTTTCATTTTTTGTTCAACTTGCAATAGTTCAGTCCTTAATTATCCTATTGACAAATAAGAATAACAAGTGAAGCATGCATGGTCCCCCGTGAATGCACAGTAAACGAGGCATAAAAAATGACTAAGTTCAGCAATTTGCCCCCTCCCTCATTTAGCTCCAAAAGTCCCCAGGGGTGAAAATGAACAAACAGTGCAGTTTTAAGCCTTAATATATGTAAATTTGAATTCTGCGCCATACAAAAAAAAAATGACTAAGTCCATCCCCCCCACCTCCCTCCATTCAGCCCCAAAAGTCCCCAAGGCCTTATTTGGGTTCAGCGCCATGCAAAACTGCTTAATAGACATACACAGAAAATTTTGGACAAATATGGTAAAATAGTCCCAAAAATGGAGTGACAGGGGCTATTTTAGGGCTAATAAAGGTTCGCCCAACCTCTCTAGTTGAGAATTAGTCCTAAAAAGAGGATTAGAAACAGCTTGTCTCATGTTTTATACTCGCTTCTGGAGTGTCTTTTGCGCATGTGTATTTCCTTAGAAAGCGGAAGTGACGTCGTCCATGTGTGTGTTCGTGTTCGCGTGTGTGAGTACATGTGTATACGTAAGCGTGTGTGTATATATACGTGAATATGAGTGTATGTACGCGAACGTGAATATGTGTACATGTGTGGACGTGGGCGCGTATGTTTGTGTGCGCGTATGTATATGACAGCTTGAAATATGAATGTGTGTTTTGTGTGAGACTTGAAAAAGGCTCGTACAACAGGTCCACCCTCTTTTTGTCGGGAGACCAAAAAGCAGTAGAAATACATCGAAAAACAAATAGCAAGTTAGACAATCCCCTCTGTCTAAAATGAATTCAGAAAAAATAGGAACTCTTATAAAACAAACAGCCAAATTCTAGAAACAGAGAATTCACTAGCCGCGCCCGCACGAAAGAACCCAAGAATGTCATTAACCACCCTCTAGTGCTTTGGGGTCGTGGTGGGTGGTAAGTTGCAGAGAAAAAGGATACAATGACTCACATACCAGCCTTATTTATCTCGCGCGCACATTCCTACACACTAGCAAATAGAAACGAATTGCTACCAATTCAGTGAATTCACACACACTAACAAAAATAAGGTAAACCAACGCACACACATACACAGTGCCATGTTGCCAAATACTCACATACGTATATTATATACAATAGGAAAGTTTTAACTTGTGATTACTAACCCAAGTTTTTTGGTTTTGTTTTGTTTTTTGGGTTTTTATTTTTTTTGTAAATATCCAGATCCGCTACAACAGAACACCGACCACTCTAATTTGTTTTTTTTATAGGTAATTGAGGTCGCTGACAACGAATCTGATAGCCAAACTTGGGTCAAATTTACCGTTTGCATGGTATTAACCCCTGAACCCACGAACTACTTTCCACCATTTTGCAGCTTACCTTTTTTTTTTTTTTACCAAACACCCGTTTGCATAAATGATTGAAAGGAACTTTTATATATTTTTCTTTATGTCATCAGAAAGGGTAATAATAATAAATATCTGAAGATTAAATTACTTTCGTAATTCTTTGATTTTGTATGAATATTAGTGCAAACACAAGCAAAGCATTTTTTTTTTTTTTCAACATTTTTTTACGAGCGGTGTATAAGCGGACTAGCTGTTGCTTATGTTGCAGAGGATCGATTATATAAGTTGTATTCCCTCTCGCCAACTATTCGGTGTTGCACTGCAGAGTGCAGCGAACACACGAACACAGAGTAAAGATTGTCGTGCAAAAACTAATCGACACGTTTTTTTCATTTGTCTTTCTATCTCGTCGTAACAATCGATATAGTCCGTAAGAGTTGTTCTTTCACCCACGGTAACCGTTTAACAATAACCTTTTTAGCTTTGTTGTCTCAACTTCAGAAACAACAAAAAGTAAACAAAACAAAATCGAAAAAAAAAAAAAAAAAAAAGAAATACCGACCCCTTTTTTTACTCATGTCTGTCAGTAGCAGTGATGAAAAACCCCACTATCCTCAATGTAACGGGGTTTCAAGTCCTGTAGCAAGCCATGCTCTACCTCCCCTCACCGTTCAACACCTGGTACGTGAATGGATAAAAGAAGACACTCCTAATTTCGACTTTGGGGGCTTTGTGGCCGGGGAAAGAGAAGCCTCTGGAGTTTTACTAATGAAAGACGCTGGGGTCTTAGCTGGCGGTCCCTTCATTGACGCCATATACAAAGAATTAGACTGCCAGGTAGAGTGGTTGCGTCCGGAGGGCTCATACCTGAACCCCGTGCAAACAGTGGCTATCATCAAGGGACGTGTACGTCGCTTACTCATGGGTGAGCGGGTGGCTCTCAGTTGCATGTGTCGAGCGAGTGGTGTCGCCACACTGGCCAGGAAACTCGCCTTGAAAGCCGAAGGAGTTGGATGGAATGGAGATCTAGTGGATACCCGTAATAAAACGACACCCGGATTTCGACTCGTTGAAAAGTATGCTCTCCTTGTTGGGGGGTTGACCACACACAAATTCGATCTGTCATCGATGATCAGCCTGAAGGATAATCATATCTGGACAGCCGGTAGCATAGAAAAGGTAGGAATCAAACAATATTTTATTATTTGTTTGTTTGTTTGTTTGTTGGGGGGGTATTTTAATTTTTTTTTTTTTTTTAATCTTTATTATTATCAATTTTATAGAATCACTCCCACTCCATATGTATGGATTCTGGTTTTATGAAAAACCCTATCACTAACCCCAAGTCTGGATGGCAACGACTCCTTCTCCAAAAGTCAAACCGTCATTAACCCTACCACTAACATTAAATTCGGGTGGCAACTTCTTCTCCGATACAAAAGAATATATATGAAGAACATTTATCTTCTTGGAGGCCTGGCCATAGCCCTTTCCCTCTGCCTCCCTTACCACCCCTGTTTTCTCCACCACCACCCTCCAGAAAACCGTATTATTCTAAATGAAAATCTTCAGCTTAATCACTCCGACTTAAAGTTAATGGTAAGATTAAGGGAGGTTGGGTGGGGAGTTCAGCTGGACTTATGGTTTGTAATAATGTTAAAAAAAAAAGGATTTTCGAAAAAACATTTTTAAAAAATCCACCAGATTTGAGTGATTCTATCAAATTAAAAATATTATTTTTAGCATTTTTTTTTTTTTTTTTTGTATATGTAAGTCTTGCGTGCGTGCGTATGAGTGTGTGCACATACACAGTTGAGTGACCCTTTTGGAATTTCTAACATATAGGAGCAAGACGTTATTGGTAAAAGTTGTAGAAATGCATAAGTTTTAACTAATATTTTACGTATTTTGCTAAATATAAAAAAAAATCCTGAAACAGTGTGATAAAGAAAAAGGAACGAATTAACTGATTGGGTCAGTTGTGTTGGTTGGGGGAGGGGTGACGTCGTCTTTATTACAGCATCAAATGAGGCCTACGCCACCTTAGAAATTAAAGTAGATGGTCTGATTTGGGGAGCCTGTCATGCCTTGCATTATTTTCTATCCTCACCATTCAAGGGTATTTTGGGATTTGTATGGTCAACAGCTTTTTTTTTCTTCTTTTTTTATACGAAGAAATCACCATTTATCAAGACTTAAAGCATCAGTTTTGGAGTGGCATAAGAGATTCAAGGAAGGTCGGGACTCTGTGAGGGATGATGAGGAGTATAGGAGTAGTAAGGAAGTCAGAACACCAGAGTTGATTGGCCTAAAAAAGTATTTCCTGGATGAGGACCGTCATGTGTCTATAAAGACAATAAGTGCACACTTTGATGTCAGTGTGGGAACTGTGAGACACAATTGTTTGTGAGGAACTGAAGATGCAGAAGATTTGTGCAAAGTTTGTTCCAAGGGTGCTCAGAGAAGATCAGAAAGAAAGACGTCATGACAGCAGGGAGATGGTGGAACTAATCAATTAAGTTCCCGCAGCTTTTGATGCTCTGCTGACCTGCGTTGAAAGCCGAATCTACTGCTATGACCCAGAGACCAAGAAACAGAGTTCCCAGCGGAAGCATGCTGGCTCTCCCGGACCCAAGAAGGTCAGACAGGGCAAATTCACTCAGAAACATATGATGATTCTTTTTTTTGACAGCACGGGCATGATCTACATGCACTGGGTCCCCACTGCTCAGAAAGTCAACAAGGAATACTATGTTGAGGCTTGAAGGGAATTCAGGAAGAGATTCCATTGGAAGATGCCAGCACTCTTCAAATCGGGTCAGTGGCATTTCCACCAGGACAATGCACCAGCCTGCAACTCCATCTTTGTCACTGACTATTTGACAAATACTCCAGATTAGAAAAGACTCTCCCTGTGACTTTGGTTATTCCCTAAGCTCAAGGAAAATCTTAGAAACTGTCGTTATGAGACAATTGAGGAGATAAGAAGAGGCTGTGACTCATTGACATGCTTCCACAAGAGGACTTCCATGGGGGTCTTCCAGAAGTTGTTAGAACGGTACAACAAGTGCATTGCAGCCAGAGAAGATCACTTTGAAGGAGACTGGAGTTTCATGTGTATAATATCAATAAAAGTGCTCATATGAAAAAAGTCTGGAAACTTATTGAAGGCACCTTGTATCATTTTCTTTTTCTTTTTTACATGGTAATCACCACTTACCGAGGACCAAAAGCCACTCGAGGATAAGGGTTAATAAATGTAAGGTGATAGTGTAGTAATCGTTAACGGCGTAGATTGGGTGGAATTTGGATTATTTAAGGGGACGGCTCAACAACAACTTGTTTACATTGGACTTGAAGGCCACCATATTGCAGTCAGCCGGGAAGCAGGCCAATGGAACAATGTTCCACGGGTGGGCAGTTATTATTGCATGTTTTATTATGCTAGAATGATTCATGAGGTTTTCATTGATGAATTAAGTTGTGGCAGCTTATGCGGTCACCCAAAATAGCTTGGTGTTACATTATTAATCACACAATGGCTTTAATAGAGCTGAACGAAAAAAAATAACAAAATATCAGGTCCTAACGAATGATTTTAAAACGACATGGTCCCTTAAAGAAATCGACATTAGGCCAGTTGTGATAGAAGCACTTGGCCCAATGAAAAAAAAATCTTAAGAAATACTTGGAAACAATCCTTGAAAGACCAAAACACAGATAGCAGCCATCAACAGAACGTCTATTCTTAAAATAGCACTCGGATATAAAATTTAAACTGCAATGAAATCAAGTATTAGGATTTGATCTCTTAAAACTAACCAAAGTAAAATAATAAAAAAAAAACAATTCTACTTTGTATCATTCAGATTATTCCGACTACTATTCTCATCTTGGATGTTATTCTCACAACTTTCAATCCATGTAATCTCTAATATTCTTCAGGTGCATCTTGTTGAACAAAGGAATCTTTATGTCGAACTCGTGAATCTGTATGGAATTGTTCACATGGATCTGTGACGCAATAGATAAAAGTGTCAATAATCAGTTCTGGATGACAATCTTCTGGAGATTAATGGCCCGATCCTCATTCAGTCCATACTAAGAAAATAATTTAAAAATTACTTATGCCTTCTATTCAGTCATGGGTGACGGAATGAGAACAATCTACCACCGTGGATTAAATAAAAGGTTTAGTTTGAAATTATATATAAATTATAAATTACTTATGGCTTCTATTCAGTCATGGCTGATGGAATGAGAACAATCTATCATTGTGGATTAAATAAAAGGTTTAGTTTAAAATTGTGTATAAATTTCTGAGGTTGACATAATGATTTCCGAGTTTGATGAGGTCAGGAGGTTACATTGGCTGAAACGTTGTGAGAAAAAACTCTAAGATGAGAACAGTAGTCTGAATAATCTAAATAATACAAATTACCAATCCTTATCTCAAAAATGGATATAACTCATTTTATTGCTTGCTTCCAAATGTTTGATAGAATTCACAGGAGCAATCTGCGCACGCTCAATGACATTGCTCCTTCAGATGTGAGAAGGGAAGTTGCCAGCCGTGCAGAGATCACAAAATCTATCAGTGATGGATATTACCGTTTTCCTGAATGTGAACCAACGATCAAACGATTGAAGTTAAGAAGCTTCCACAGTCATGTCAAATCTCTAACAACATCTCAGGAAGAAATCAAACTACAGCTGTGAACCAAACGGCTAAAGAATTTCCCCCCTTTCTGTTAACATGAGAGTCTCCCCTTATGAGGCCCTCCCTCTTGGTTCCAGTGGGAAATACTCAACCGTATCATAACAGGAAATGGGGCGATCAAAAGTTGTTACTATGACCAGATGGGGGCTAATTAAAAACTAAACCCAACCATCTGCAAAAGTGGAAAGGAGGACCATACGCTGTAACACTAACTTTTCTGCCTTCTACTGCACAACTAGTGCAGCTTGAAAGATCTTGCAGAATGCCACAATAATGCAAAGGAATGTGTAAGAAATTGTAAAACTGTTTCATGACCACACACTTCAAAGATATGCGAAGAAGATCTAAAAAATTACGAAATAAAACCATTTCGGTTCGTTAGGTTTGTTAAGACTGCTTTAGCCACGGTTTGTTTTTAATCTCTTGGCAGTTATTTTGCGTGCCAGATTAAGTAATTAGGGCACAACCAGTTACCTACACCTTTTTACCATTCATAGTCATCATTTATCAAGGCTAAAAGCAGTAAAGGATAAAAAATTAATGAAATGGACAGACTGTCAGTTGAATGATGAAGAATATTATGAGAGGATTGAAAATGATGAATGGAATGAAAAATGGCAAGTATTTGTTGATACTGGATTTGAGGACGACCATGTTGTAGCCCTAAGGAAAGCAATCCCATAATGTGTTTCACACAGGGAAAGTTCTAGGAAAGAAATTCTGTTTATAGAAATTCTGTTTAATGTTAATGTTGATTTTTTATTAATGGCATTTGTCCGACCTGTGACCTATCATTATAATGTGATCTGGCCCATGGGGTTGAATGACTTGCCGACCTCTGATCTATATAATGCATAAAATTTTCAAGCAGACACTATCAATAAATATTTGAAGATTTTTTTCTTTTATTAATGAGTTATCATTTATTAAAGCTAAAAAGATAAGGGTTAATGAGATGACTGGATTGTCAGTTGAATGATGAGGAATATTATGAGAGGATTTAAAATGATAAATGGAATAAACAAAATTTGATTATTTATGAGGACAGTTTATTACAAGTATTTGTTGACATTAAATTTGAAGATGACTAGATTGTAGCATGTAGAGTAGCAGTCCTGTTGCAGTGGGTTCCACGGAGGGAAAGTTCTTGGATATAAACTGTTTTCATAGAAATTTCGTTTATTGTTAGGCACACGAAGGAAGCAAATTATCTGCTTTAGATTTCCACCCATGAACAACAAATTTTATAGGCCTATCAGAAGTTGTGGTAGCAGTACAGGTTCTTGCTGTGAATGTCTTAAGGAGAAACCAGAGATTGAAGCTCAGCCAAGTACCTTCGATGAGTAGAGAAAGACTAGCAATGTATATTCTGTGAAAAAGGGGCAGTAGGGAAGAGAGGATATCACTTCTCCCACTAGACTGTGAAGTTGGTTTTGTACTTTGCCAAGGTAAGAATGTTTCTGAGCAGCACCTGCACAGATGTGGCAGCACCTTACATGAGTAGAAAAAGACTAGCAATATTTTTTTTCTATGAGAAAAGGATTGTTGGAAAGAGAAGAGATCATTATCCTTCACTAGATTGTGAAGTTGATTTTGTACTTTGTCAAAGCAGGAGAGAGTGCTCTGAACTGTACTTTCCTAGGTATGGCAGCAGTACTCCATCTTAGGATGCATCTGACACTTATACAAGTAAAGGGATGCATCAGAACTCGATTACTTCTGGAGCGATAGAATGATCCAACCATTTTGCCAGAAATCTTAGCAGCAGACTAGATGTAGGTTTTCTATTTCAGATCTGGAATGAAAATCAGTCTCAGGAGCTTATGTCAATTGATACCTCCGTCCAATCTCAAAAGACAATGGATAACCCCTGTAAGGGTAACTGCATGTGTAATCATGAGGCAAGGGTTGCACAATTTCCAACCACACCTCTTCTGAATCGGCACTGCTTGAGTCCAGTGGCAAAGAGAAGTGCTAGACGACTGGAAACAATGCTGAGATAAGCAGAGAGCACATACAGCACCTGGAATTCCCAAATGGTCACCCATTTTAATACTAACCGGGCTCAAATTTGCTTAACTTCGGTGATCTAACAGGGAATAGTGTGTCAACATGATTATGCTGTAATCAAGAGGTTTCTTTGAGTAGAGAATCGTTCATTTCAATTGCAGCAAAACAAGAAACTTAGCATTAGTGGTGAAAGGAAATACAATCAATCACCTCAGCAAACGCAATCTACTTAGTGACAAACAATATGGAAAGGGCAAACAGCATTAAAAATAACAAGCTACCTTTTCCTTATTGCACCACATGCTCCAGATTAGAAGAGACAAAATCAGCTAGATCTTGATCACCAATGCTCTTCAAAGTGTTGCCACAGGCGGTTGTGTCATCAACATAAATGCCGAAAAATAATATCAGAATACAATTTAGAAGATCATTAATGAAAATCAGAAAGAGAGTTGGGCTTAGGATATGTCATTGAAGTGTGCTGATACTGATATTATCTGCCTTAGATTTCCACCCATGAACAACAAATTTTATAGGCCTATCAGAAAGCAAGGGTTTGATGGTTGAGACGACATTAAAAGATATTCCATAGTTAGCAAGTTTATGAAATAGTCCTTTGTGCCAGACTCTAGCAAAGACCTTTAATATGTCAAGAGCTATAGCTATAAAGGAATTCATCAATCCTATACAACATTACAGTCAGCACCTCAGCAGTTGATTTTATTGGATGAAATCCATATTGTTTGTCACTAAGTTGATTGTGCTTGCTGAGGTGATTGATTACTTCTTGATTTATCAGAAATTCAAACAATTTACTTATGATGCACGGGATTATGATCGGTCTGTACTAAGATGTGAAAGACTGATCACCAGTATTTTTAAATACGAGGTAAACCAACGAAATTTTACAAGGAGATAAAAAGCATTTCTTCTATAGGTTGTCTGGAGTCGCTCCTTCAGTCACAGCATTGTTGGGAATCTATTATGTGATTCTATAGTTGTTGCGATATTTTTTACCTGTAATGAGGGGGGGGGGTATGCTCCCTTAGAGTTGAGAGATTCTATTTATAAACACTGCTGCTAGGAACTGACAAATCAAATTGATTTACGTTCTGCTATCAACCAATCAGAACCCAGAATTGCGCCATAAAAATTAAACCTTGCACATATATTTTTTCATGTCAACACGAGAAGGATCTTTTGCTCTTTCGCTGCAAAATTATAAAGTCCGAACCTGTATAGAGCAGCTGTCCACAGAGAATTCTATCAAACAAGAATTTGCAACTTGCCTCCCCTAAGCTGGGGAGGCGAGTTGCAAAAGAAAAGAACTTAATGACTCACATGCCAGCATTTTTCACCTCACCTATACATTCTTACACACTAACAAGAGTCAGTTGAACAGAAACGAACAGCTACTCACATCTATACACGCATTAACAAGAGCAAGGTAAACCAATGTACAAGGTGCCTTCAATAAGTTTTCAGTGCAATGCACTTGTTGTACCATTCCAACAGCTTCTGGAAGTCCCCATGGAAGTCCTCTTGTGTGAGCATGTCAATTACTCTCATCACGACCTCTTTCATCTGCTCAATTGTGTCATAATGACAGTCTCTAAGGTTTTCCTTGAGCTTAGGGAATAACCAAACGTCACAGGGAGCAAAGCAAGGACTATAGAAAGGGTGTTGAACTTGATGTCCGTCTTGGTCAAATAGTCTGTGACAAGGATGGAGTTGTGAACTGGTGCATTGTCCTGGTGAAAATACCACTGACCCAATTTGATGAGTGCTGGCCTCTCCAAATCTCCCTTCAAACCTCAGCATAGTATTCCTTGGGAATCATCATAAGTTTCTGGGTGGATTTGCTCTGCCCAGCCTTCTTAGGTCTGGGAGAGCCAGCATACTTCCACTGAGAACTCTGTCTCTTGATCTCTGGGTCATAGCAGTAGATCCAGCTTTCATCACAAGTTACCAGAGCATCAAAAACTGTGGGATTTGAATTGATCAGCTCGACCATCTTTCTGCTCTCATAAGATCTTTCTTCCTGATCTTCTCTGAACATCTTGAAACAAACTTCACACTAATCTTTCGCATCTTCAGTTCCTCACGAATAATTGTGTTTACAGTTCCCACACTGATATCAAACTGTGCACTTATTGTCTCTATAGACACACGACGGTCTTCATTCATTCTTTATTTGGCTAATTAGTTCTGGTCTTCTGACTTCCTTACTCCTCCTATACCCCTCATCATTCCTCACAGAGTCCCTGCCTTCCCTGAATCTCTTATGCCACTCAAAAACGGATGCTCGATTCATGCAAGATGGTCCAAAAGTAGTCTGAAGCATTCCATTCTTTCTGTGGCATTTTTTCCAAGTTTAAAACAGAATTTTATTGCATATCGTTCTTCTGAAGTGTCCTCACGTCCAGATTGTAGTCTTAAAATTCACCAGCTGTGATGATTAGGCTTTAGTAGGGTGTATTCCAATTCTTGCTGTAGCTGTTAATTTGGAATTATAAAAATTAGTCAGTCATCTTATAAGACGTATTGACATAAGATACTGAATTTTCAAGAGTCTACAGCAGTTTTAAATGTCTGTACAAAAATGTTTGAAAACTTATTTTAGGTCCCTTGTATTCACATGCACAATGCCATGCTACCAAACGCTCACATATGTCTGTTACTTACATACGCATGTCGTTCACGCTATGAAGATTTTGGTTTCTGATTACTAATCCAACTTTCTTTACTAAACGTGTGTTTGCTCTCTGAACATTTTTACTAATTGAAACTTTGATGGCATTTTGCTGTCGGATTGATGCAAAAATGTTCTGTATAGCCCTAGGAGTTCCACCTTTCAGGCCTTGCCTCTCGGCTTTCAGGAGGAGCAAGTTACTGGGAAATGCCGACGGGGCTACTGAGGCATATGAAGCATTCCTTCTCTTGGAGCATGGACCTATTTTCCCACTTTCTGACCTTTTGTCACATCCTCTCACAAAGAGTGGGAAATACTACTCTGTGTACTTCATAGTATGCCATCTTGGCGGCATGTGCTGCGATTGTTTCTCCTTGTATATTCTGTTTTTATTTCAATATATTTTATCTTTCTAACTCACATCCATGTCCGTGTTTTTCCTTAGTGACCCTTCCATGCCACAACAACGACGAGATATTTGAATTCATGTAGAGTATACCCACAACACCTTTATATTCTTATTTCTTGTATAAAAATGTTTTGTTATAAAATTTCGTTTGTCTAAAATTTTTATTTACAAACCTCTGTTCATATTTTTAGGTTGCACTTGCTACTTGGTGACCCTTCTATTTTCTTAGGGTTTCATTTATTCAATTCTTATATGCTTGCGTGTTTGCATATATTCTTTCATTTTCTTCCTTTGCCAAAACATAACTTTTACACCTAATTCATATCAAATGTTACTTTGGTTCTTAGAAAGACACAAAGACGATATTGTCATTCCAAAATGGCATCTACCAAAGCCAGGGACGATGCCACAGATCTTTACTCTTTTACAAACTTTTGTCCCTCCCCACATAAATTCTGTTAAGTAAGTTTATTGCCTGCTCTCTATTGCAGCATGGCTTCTTACTCTCCCAAACAGAGGCACTTTGGACTTGTGCAAAATCTGCTGGGATCAGCTAGATCAACATTCCACGGTATGCCACCTAAGATGCCTACAGATAAACCAATTCTCCATCCCGAGACGTGTGACCTCTGAACAGCTAAACTGAACCATGTCTTATCCAGACAAAAGGTCCACACCATACACCTTTAACAAACTAGACCCTAGAATCAGAATATGCCAAAGACTTCCTCAGCTGATATGAAATAAAACGTTCTATTTAATTCTTGCATACATTTTGGATGCAAGAATAGATGCACTGTTGCATCGAAAGCAGTGGTTCTCAACTAAGAAGGAATTTAAAGACTTATTTTCTCTTGCGGAAAAATGTTTATGCTAAGTGATTTGGCTGCACAGCTTCCAAGGTGCATTGATTTTATTTATATTCTAAAGAATTAATTCAGTCCTTTTGAGAATCATAGACGATCAGCAGAGAAAACCCTGGAAGCAATGAGGAAAGACGCCGTCCTTCTCTTTCTTTCCTGTAGCTGTCCACTGGACACTCAAGCATCAGTTATCTTTGCCCGAAAATAACTGCTGATAGATCTTTAACAGCCCAACGTTTCTGTCTTCTTTTTTTTTTTTTTTTTTCATTTATACACTGTCCAACTTTTTTCCACTTAAATAAATCCTTTTGTTATGTTAAAAGAGATTTTGCTTTTTTTGCTTTTCATGCAACAGTTTTAGAAACTTCTACAAAACAAACAGCCAAAATATAGAGACGCAGAAAGAATTTTCAATGTATCACATTTTTATAATTTCCTCCTATCAGGAGAATTTCAGGGTTTCTAAGGGGAATTATTATGACTAGAAAAAATATAATGTGCATTGCCATTGCTACTGAAAGGCCATGTTAGATTCTCTCTCTGCTAGCATTTGCATTAAAAGCTATTATGTTAATATTAGTTATTTATGAACTAGGGAGACCCGACGTTGTGCAGAAGTGAATGAGAATCAACAAATGCTCCACCCTCCCATACTTTTATTGTCATTGAAATCAGTGAAATCATTTCACAATCAAATCGATTAATCGCCTGCTCTAGTCAGGAACCCAGCGTAGTGTACCAGGAAGAAGCCACACATATGTCTATTACTTACGCATCGTATTCATTCTATGAACATTTTGATTTGTGATTACTAATCCAACTTTCTAATCTACACTGAATTAGTCCACAATACATTGTAATCTATATTGCACTGTAGAGAACCTACTGTTGATTTTATAAAATTATTTTGATATAATGGCTTGAATTAAAGTTTAAAATGCAAAAGTCAAGTTCAATGGTTCAATTGTGCTCTAAACAGAAGCATTCATTTCAAACGTGTCCTTGTCTTATCAAATAACCTACTGTTGATTTTATATGCTGAGCCTTTCTGCTTGTGCAGTGATAGAACTTCTCGAATGCATTTGTGATGTTAGGCTGTATAAGGTGTTAACTTTAGTAAAAATCAGACTTCTTTTTTTAATAAGATTTTTTCGATTATTGATTTTCAATACTTATTGGAGGCATTCTAATTCAAAACCTAAGAACACTCCCAGACACATCAAGTAATTCGTGTGAACTTTTGGAAAAATCGGCCCTGTCGTTTCAGAGTCCATAGGGAACGAACACACACACACACACACACACACACACACACACACAAAGTGCCTTTGGAGAGATTGTTAGTATGAATGCACATTTTGAATCATATTTTTTTTAAATGGAGGGGGGAGGGCTATCAATCCGATGTATGATGAAAGGGGTTCACGGGTTGGAAAAAGTTGAGAACCACATTGTTTTAAGTTTTGAAATAGTTATTTTAAAAGTATCAACTATGTCCAGCTATTTTCTTGGAAAAGAGGCGTTGGGTTGGGAAGGGCTTCTTTTTGGCTAATACATGGAATGGAATAAGAATTGAAAGCATGTTGGAATTTTTTTGTACCAACAATTATACATCCTCCTGTATACATTTATCATATTTTTATTCTGGTTCTTATGTTTGATTTTCTGCATTTTGTACCCTTCATTGAAGTTAGTTTTGTATATTTTGGTTTTATACAAAACTCCCTTTAATTTGAATAAAAGCGCAATGCTAGCTCCCTGATAATGATGTCACTGGTTTAAGCGCGAAAATTGGCCTCTCTTGGATTCTAGCAGCAAGGAGATTGGACGCGTTTCATTGCCTGTCGTGGATGAGGATTTCCCTGAGCCTTTCCTTCAAAGAAGTATAATCCGGCAAAAAAATACCTGGTCGCAATGAGGCAAACCTGCAAACTTTATTTATGCGGCAACGGTGTGCGCATATTTTGAAGGAAAGTAATTTCAACACTTAAAATTGAGAAAAAATGCCATCAAGTTTGTGAGTACGTCCCTTAAAATTGGTTGTATTTGAGAGAGTGATTAGAAAGTACTCCTATTTGAATTTTTTTAACACTATTCGTTCGTTGATACATTTTCAATATTAGAACCAGCGTTTTTTTTTTTTGTATTTTTTGTTTTGTTTTTTTTTGTTTTTTGTATTGTATTTTGTTACCTGGCGTTATTTGTTTTTGTATTTAATGCCTGCAAAGGGAAAAATTTGCAACGTTTTGTAAATAAAATCTCTTCTTCTATTTTATTCTTTACCGCCTCTATTTTTATTTCATCTTTTTATTTTTTCTGCAGCCTAATAGTTTTGCATCAAATTTATCAGAAAGAGGATAAATTTTCGATAAGCAAAACTAAATTACAAACATGAAATTAAGCAAGATTATTTTTTTACATAAACTCTCAAGTGTTAATAAACTTATTTTTAATAATTAATTCAAAATACAAAGTTCATTAAATGCTACTAAGACAAAGCCCCTTTCCTTTAACACTTGTAAGAACCCTTTTCCAATCATGGCTGATAGCAAGCTTCTCGAGAGTTCAAGATTAAAACTCCTCAGCCAAACATTCACAGATGAATTGAAAATAAATACATAGAAGACACTGGGAGATCTGCTGCAAAAAAGGTGGGTTCTCTTTACCAGGCTAGAAAACTTCTCATACCTGCCAGTATGCTATATCTCTATAAAGCCCTGATCGCTCATGTATGGAGTATTGTTGCCATATTTGGCTGGTGCGCCAACCACTAGATTACTCCTCTTGCACAGAGTGCAAAATAAAGTCTCCAGCTTAATAGATCCTGCGCTGTCTACCAAACTCTAATCCCTGTCCCATCATCGCAATGTTGCATTCCTGAGCCTGTTTTACAAGTGCTTGCATAGTATGTCCTCCAACAAACTTACTGTGCTTCAAACTTACTGTGCTTGTCTCCCCCTCATCATATATACTGCCAACCAATCTAACAGCAAAATCACACACCTTCACTGTTCTAATCAAATATGCTTTGTTTTTGTCTTTGTTTCTTTGTGAGCATTTATTTACCTCCTTTCCATAAAGTTAGACACAAGATCAAGTGAGAGTAAAATGAAAGTGTTTTTGTGTGGAAAGAACTGGATGCCCAGGTTTTCAGCCTGTGCTGTTAACTATTTAGCTACCATCAACTCTTTTGTCTTTTTGCGAGTAGATATTTTTACAAACTAGCAATAATATAATGAGGACTAGAATCGCTGCATGCTCTTAGCCCAAGTTTGTGACTCTAAATATATTAATAACAATAAACAACGAAATAATCCCATTTATAAATATCATTACTTTTATCCGTGTTCAAAAATAAAAGCATGTTAAAACAAGAACCGTTCGATGCAAGTTTATAAAAAATTACATTAATGCGTGCATGTTTTGAACCATTCATTTTATTGTTTGCAATGGTTGAACGCATCAGTCTAATAAGAAAATAAGAAAAGTGTGTGTGTGTGTGTGTGTGTGTGTGTGTGTGTGTGTGTGTGTGTGTGAGTGTATATACATATATATATATATATATATATATATATATGTATATATAAGCAGTCACTTTTAGCACATTTCGATTTCTGGTCGTTGAATACTTTCATGACTGTTTAGTATGTGTGTCTACTGATTTGACATTTGTGGCCACCTAATTTCCTTCAATTTTTGTGTTAATTGCCATTGGTCTAATGGTAAGATGCTAGCCTACGAAGTTAAGGGTAACTTTGTGGCTGAGTTTTAATCACCTGACCAGCAGTAATCATCATTTCCTACATTGCAGAAGCATGAAACACTATAATAGTCCAGTAAAAAGAGTCCAGTAGAAATAAGGATAATTCAAATGGTTTAACGCTAAAAATGAAAAAATTGCAAAATAGAAGGTGGCATCCTAAAATTATGATAGAAGATTTTCCCACGAAGTGAAAGAGTTGTTATTGGCCTCCCGACGAGAGAGAAAATCCCCATATGCAAATATGCCATATTGGCCAACGAAAATAAAATGAAATGAAAAATGCTGAACTTTTAAAGCAGAAAATTAATGTTATAAGAATGGGCCAGACGTTCTATTTTTAGTACAAATCCAAATCAGTTGCGAAACTTAAGATGTTAACATCTAATTGGAACAGGAAGTAGGGGAGAGGAAAATTTAATTGTCTAGACTGAGAGAGGAAAAAATATATGGGTGGAATATATATATATATATATATATATATATATATATATATATATATATATATATATATATATAGTATGTTTATTATACAAACATTATTAGATACATATGTGCATACCTGTTTCAGTGGAATCTCAATTCAGAGAGACCACCTCATCAGACCGGAAAAGAAGGAGCAATATTCTCCCCTTTATTGCTCCGTTTTTTTGGTCTCATGAGGTGATCTCTCTGAATTGAGATTCCACTGAAACAGGTATGCACATATGTATCTAATAATGTTTGTATAATAAACATATTATATACTTGCTTTGTCCTTCATCGAGCATTCTTTCATAAACACAGGGGTTTACATATAGGAAACCAAACTATATGACCATTATATATACAGGGTGTCACTGAAAGGTTTTGAACTTAAATAGATTCTTTATTATATATATATATATATATATATATATATATATATATATATATATATATATATATATGAACAAATGATTAATAAAACATGTTAAAAGACATCTTGAAAAAGAGTTAAAAACATTTAATTTTAAAAAGGAAGCACAAGATAAGTGGATAGTCCATTCTCTCTCTCTCTCTCTCTCTCTCTCTCTCTATATATATATATATATATATATATATATATATATATATATATATATATATATATATATATATATAACATGTAAACTGGTCCAGACAAAGCGTGTAGGGATAAAAAAAAAAATACTGCTTCAAGGTAGGTATTAGATGGATAGATTACAACCAAGAAAACAGCAGTTCTTCCCCTTTTGTCAGAAACATTGCTCATATAAAATATGAGGGATATAATACAAAATAAGGGAAGCAAGAGTTACGAGACTGCCGAAAATACACTCAGGGTCTATTTTCTACTCTCCTTATATATATTCAAATGTTTGCATGTACGAATGTGTATGCATATCTAAGTGTTCATGTTTGTGCGTGCCTTCATGTGAATGTCGCTGTGCTTGTGTATGCATGCATGTGTGTGTAGGTTTCTGCATATATCTCTATGCATATGTGCATGTGTTTCCCTTTGTACACATCTGCTCGTGCACATATACATTATTCTATGTATGTGTGTATGCCTCCGCCTGATTATGGCTGACCTTGCCTTTATTTATATTGTAACTCGTGGCTTTTGTTGCAGCCAAAAAAAATGTTGGAAGGTCGACTCGTTAAAATATTTGTTTGGCATCAAAATAACAGATCAATCTTATAGAAACAACAAAGTCTCTTTATTTGTGGTCATTTCAGCTAACATACCTAATGGCTAAATGGCTATTTTTTACATTCGCCCTATAAAGTGAGTTAGTCTGGCACACTTAAGTTCTTTTCAACAAATAGCAATCTATTAGCTAGCTTCACCTACTCGCTATGAACTCACTGTTTATTTCCTACTCACTACTTGAAATTATTGAACCGAAAATAATCGATAAGAAAAAGAAGACAAAACTAATCGATAAGAATAAGAAAACGGAACTATTAGGTTGGTGCAAAAATAATGTTGTTTTTTGACGTTCAACTATATATATATATATATATATATATAAACGACATTATTTTTGCACCAACTTGATAATTGATAAGAAAAAGAAGACAAAACTAATGGATGAGAAAAAGAAGACAGAATTAATTGTTGCAAAAAAGAACTAATCGATAAGAAAATGAGACAAAATTAATCGATAAGAAAAAGAAGACAAAACTAACCGATAAAAAACAAAAATAACTAATTAATAAGTAAAAATAAGACAGAACTAATCGATAAAAAAACAAGAAAAAACTAATTGATAAGGAAAACAAAACAAAACTAATCGACAAGAAAAAGAAGACAAAACTAATCGATGATAAAAAGAATGCAAAACTAATTATAGAATAAGAGACAACGAAATGGAGTTTCATTCTGTATTAATAAACAACTTTATTTGTCATTTTCGTTAGTAGCGTTAGTAGAAGAGAGAAACGGGTTAGTAGGTTGAAGTGTTCTATTGTAAAGATAGAATTAATATAATGCCGGCTGGTTGAGGAGAGAACAGCTCAGTCCACATGTGTTTATAGCTAGTACTCACCAGGACAAAGGAAGCCGGTTACAGGAGAAAGAAAGGGGCAAGGTATTCAGTGTGTTCACGTGTTGTCGTGGGTGTATGGACGGGGGGGTATGCTCTTTAGCATGATAAAGAATGTTCGTTTCGGTACCGCACGTGGAAATACATGTGAGTTTGAAAGGTCGCCATAATAACTTGTAGCATTCAAGTTCAGGCTGAGGCGAACCCCCAGGCTAATGTCTGCTGCCCGGCATGGTCAAGATCAAAGAGAGTTGAGAGTTTCAGATTTCGCCTTTTATATACTCTGTCACGTGATAGAGAGCTGGCTTGTGATTGGACAAGCTAGGGAGAAAATGGATTTCAAATCTCGAGTCGTCAGAAGTAGCTCCTGCCTGTGATTGTAGCGAGTGTTGGCTTCTACAGATACCCTCTTTATTGGAATGGTTTTCAAAAGAAACCAAAAATGTTTATTGAAATAAAAGAAAGGTTCTTTTATGTGTGTCGGTTGTAATTTAAAAAATTCAAAGTAATGAGGATTTTGCAATATTATGTCCGTGACAGTTGCTTGTAAAATCTGCTGTTTTTTTTTGTTTTTGTGTGTGTGTGTGTGTGTGTGTGTGTGTGTGTGTGTGTGTGTGTGTGTGTCAACACGAGGCTTGTTGCTTGTGACTGTGTTCAAATTTGTTTCGTAGGCTTGAATATAATTTCTTTAAATTTGAACGATTCTAGCGAAATTTGAAGTCGTTAAGTTGCTCGTTGCTAAACGTCAGTGACAAATTGTTTTGTTGTTGACTGATTTACTTCGGTGGAGCGTGTGAAAAAATAAAGGTTTCGAGTGTGTTCTTCTGTGAAGAGTGTTTTGGATGGCTAGTCGCTAGAAACACGTTTCTGTTGGAGTTGACTGTTGAGTAAACAGTTATTTTGTAAAAAAGAATTGTTGCTTGTCTATGAAAATAATTTTTTGTGATGTTATTTTGCGAGGGGTGTGTTTCTTGTAGCACAGAATATTTACACCATGTGTGTCAATGGAGTCGAGTTGACCCATGTAGTTGTTGTTGTTGTAAGCACGGTGCCCGTAAAAGGCAGGCAGTTGGTAATAGCACAGATAGCATGAAAAACAGCAAAAGTCCAGGCCAGATCTTAGAATTTTTAGTACACTAAGAAAGTATTAACTCTTTTTTGTAGGATGGTATTTTTTTTATGTAACCGTTGTGAAAGAAAGGGTGTTTTTCTTTGTTTTGTTCGTTTTGAGGAAACGTATCTGGTTGAAATGTTTTATCATTTACCGTGAAAATGTGGGAAGTATTTCTATTAAAATGTATTTCCACTAAAATGTTTTTAGTTTTGTTTCTGTCACACGTGTTTTTGAAAATGTTTCTGCTTTTTAGTTTTAAGTTCAGCGATGATGTTTTGTCTTTCTTTTCGGTGGAAACAATGTCCAGTGTTAGAACAGTGTTCTAGGGAATTCTTAAGGAATAAGAAAGCGACATTTGAAAATTGTTTTCGCTCGTCTGTGTAAAGTGGCAGTTTTTTATGCTCCTTTGTTTTGTTCTTGACGAGCATGCGGTCAAACCGAATTTTGGAAAGGAAAAAAAAAATTCTTCGGCAATGTGAAGTGTAGCAATACTGAAAGTTTGTTGTTTTTAAGCATAACGAAAATAACAAATAAGGCAGTCGTTGAAGGTTACATATTCCAGGGTCACCAAATATAGAAATAAGACAACGAAATGGAATTTCATTCTATATTAATAAACAACTTTATTTGTCATTTTCGTTAGTAGGTTTGGTAGAAAAGAGAAACGTGTGCTTGAATAAAAATAGAATTGATATATTGCCGGCTTGTTGAGGAGAAAACAGCTTAGTCCACACGTGTTTATAGCTAGTAGAAAGCCGGTTACAGAAGAAATAAATAAATGGGAGTTTGAAAGGTCGCCATGGTAGCTTGTAGTACTCATGTTAAACTAATATCTGCTGCCCAGCAGGATCAGAATCTGTCACGTGATAGAGAGCTGGCTTGTGATTGGGCAAGCCAGGGAGAAAATGGATTTCAAATCTCGAGTCGTGAGAAGTAGCTCCTGCCTGTGATTGTAGCGATTGTCGGCTGCTATATAATCGATAAGAACAAGAAGACAAAACTAATTTATAAAAGAAAAACAAAACTAATCAATAAGAAAAAGAAAACAAAACTAATCGATAAGAAAAGGACGATAAAATTAATCGATAAGAAAAGAACGACAAAATTAATCGATAAAAATAAGAAGAAAAAATTAATCGACGAGAAAAAATAAAACTAATTCATAAGAAAGAAAACAAAACTACTCGATCATAAAAAAGATAAAACTAATCGATAGGAAAAAAGACAAAACTAATCGATAAGAAAAAGAAGACAAAACTAATTGATAAGAAAAAGAATACTAAACTAATCGAAAAAAACGGGCAAAACTGATTGATAAGATAAAGTAGACAAAACTAATTGATAAGAAATAAAGACAAAACTAATCGATGAGAAACAGAGGACAAAACTAATCAGCAAGAAAAACAAAACAAAATTAATTGATAAAAAAGATCCTTAATTTAAATAATGTAAATGTATCATATTCAACAAAATTAACTTGGCTTCAAAATATGGAGTGACGGTTATTCGTGAAAATTCAAATACCTCAGATTTATGAGAAATTTTATCAATAGTTACTAGACATAGCTTAATCGATATTCCTCAAATTTCAGTTTATTTGAATTTTTTTTTTTTTTACACAGTGATCACCACTTATCAAGGCCCGGAAGCCACTCAGGGATAAGGGTTATTGCAAGTACATTACGTTAGTGTGGAGATTTGATGAAGTGTTTACTTAAGGGGGCGGTTCATTAGGAATTTGTTAATATTGGACTTGAAGACATCCAAGTTGTAGTCCGGTGGGAAGCAGGCAATGTATTAAAGGATTTTAGGGAGGTAAAATATGGACACAACCTCCCTATTTAAAAATTCTAACATATTAGATTTGCATTCAATTTAATCCCTATTTATTCAACCAATTAAGTAAAATTCCCTGAATTTCAATTTCTTATTAAGACAGGCTTAAAATATTAAGCATTTTCTAGAATCCAAACCATGTATGAGATTTTGATTAAATTTGGTATTCTAGACATAAAGCTTAGTATGATTATATATTCGTTTTTTATTTTCATAAGTGAACTACAAACTGTGCAAAACTATTCCGGTCAAAGAATTAATTTTACTCGTTCCAAGATGGTAGTCTTCTGTTTGGATTTTTAAAAGCCTTTTAAAAGGCAAATTCACTGCAATGAAACCATGGCACGTCTTCGAAACATGCAACATCTAATTTTTATATAAATAACTTGTATTTTAGCTCTCACATTTGCGATCGAGCGCTTTATTGATTTCTTATATATAAAAATACATGTATAGTATTGATTTCTTTATATATATATATATATATATATAGAAATCAATATTATACATGTATATGTATGCATATGCATATATATATATATATATATATAGAGAGAGAGAGAGAGAGAAAGAGAGAGAGAGAGAGATTTACTAATTGATATAATAATGAAGTGATTGAATTTGCGCAACGAAATAGATACTGTCAAGGATTAGAAATGTCAACTGAATAAAAGGAATAAATTATAAGATGGTCAACATCATGAACTTTGGAATATAGTCTTTTGCCATTTATTCACTGTATTTATATATATATACTTCATTTACTCACATAAAATTAATATACGAAAGTATAGATTTATGCGTAAACTTTAAGTATTTACTTAAAAAGTGCTCAATACGTAGGTAGAGCTAGTTATATTTTATAAATTACTATATATATATATATATATATATATATATAATAAAATATAAAATATATATATATATATATATATATATATATACATATATAATCTTGTATAAGAGAGAGAAAATTAAAACTGTAAGTTGAAATTATATATATATATATATATATATATATATATATATATATATATATATATATATATATATATATATATATATATATATATATATATATATATATATATATACAAGATTATAAAGAAATGAAATCAAAAGGATGTAGTGTTTCCCTGAAATTCGCAAGAGTAAACATCAATCTAATATAAATATCATTTATTTTTCATTCCCACTTGACTGGAGATCAATTTTTCTTTGGACTACTGCACTGTCTGAAAAAACAATTTCTATTATTTCAGTTGCTTTGCAAACTTTTCAACCGGACTATGATTATTAACATAACACTGGATTTAATTTTAGATTTCATTCTCTTCATTATTTTTGCCTTTCGGATTACCTTGAGAGAATCTTCATGCAAGCTGAAATATTATGCCCGGTTTGTTTTTATATGTTTTCACATATCCAATATTTTTTCACTTATTTATTTATTCATTTATTTATTTATTCATTTTGGCAATTTATGACTATAATGGATTGCAGTTTCACTTAATGCCATAACCAGCAAATTCTAGCATTGCTACAAATATAATTTGCTGATTTCTTTCTGTCCTCTGATGAGAAGAATAGCATTCTTTGAAACTCCGCGGAATAAGGAATTTGTAAGTTTTTTTTTAAGTATTCAGTCAAACAATAAATTTGGATTGTAAATTTCAACTTACAGTGTTAATTTTCTTTCTCTTATACAAGATTATATATATATATAAATCTTGTAGTCTATGTAAAATTACAAAGAAAAAACTTTTTTCTTTGGCTATGGTAATGACCACAATCATTAAAATGCATCATTATTTTTAATTATTTTTTTTTTCTGAAATTTGAGCTCACGCCTCTACATGACTACGATAAGTTGTTGTGTTGTGTAAGACAAATCACTACTAACGGCAATTATCTTGTCGAAAAATGTTGCTGGTCATCTGAGCCGATAAAGATAATCATGTGACGTGTCGGTACATGTTATGATTTACGCACGTATCAAAGGGATTTTGAACATTCTTGTCAAAGCAAAAACTCAAATTCATTGTGAAATCGGATCGGAGGAAGAACGCGTTAAATAACATTTTTGTAGCTGAGTCATCACGTATCTGTGATCGGCTTTTTCTGACGGTCACGCTGCCATTTTTGAATACACAGATTTAAAAGACGCTTTTCTTTTTTGCAAATTCATCCTATAAGCTGTTCTGACTGTATGCCGAGGGATCTGTTATGGTCGCTAAACATGTAAATTGGATAGCCACATTTTTTTTAATGAATCTGTTAGCGGCAACAGCAGGGAAAGTTGTTCTTTTGATTGTTTTGAGATCACGTCGGGGTCACCAATGTAGAAATAGTTAAAGTCAAAAGTAATAGCAAAGTCTATTCATACGTAACATATGTCTTGTTGAGCAACTACAGAGTTACAGAGTTAAAAAAAAGTTCCAAAGTTTAGACAAAAAAAAAGTGTTGTTTTGTACAGAAGAATTCAAAGGTCTACACGAATCATTGCATTGCTCATAATATTGACTCGCTTTGCATGAAACATTAACTGTTTCTAACAATACGACCACCGAGAAGATGGCAAGGCACACGAGTTTTACGTTAAATAACATGTTTGAAAAATACTTAAAATTAATAATTGTCGTCAATATTTTCTTATATAATTCTATTTTTATTTTCGTTCCTTCCCCTCCTCTCTCTCATCATTCTCCATCCTATTCTTCTAGACGATAAGGGTGACTTTTCTGCCTCAAAGAGGTCAACGACTGATGTGTGAACTCCATAATTTGAACAGAAAGCATTCCAGTATTGGATAACCTAAGATATAAAGACTCTTGCATATTGGAATATAAACAGACGAACTCACCCAAGCCAGGAGCCCAGACATAACAATAGTCAATAAAAAGGAAAACCCTCACCGTCTATGGAGATCAGAGAGAGAGAAAAAGTAAGTAAATCCATGCAATTTGCTAGTGTACTGGAAAAATACTAGAAATTAGAATCAAATGGTCTTTTGACTGGAACCGAGGGGTTGAGTCTTTTGCTGATCAGGATCTGATCGCGTTCTTCAACAGCCAATTGAAGGTCAAGATCAGATGTGATAGAAAAAAATTACATCTGCAGCTTTCAAAGAAGGATGGATAAAAGTAGTGAGCTTGTGTGTATGCAAAGGAGTCAAGTCTGAGTATGTGTTTCCTGCTTAAGCATGGTGCAGGCGGTTCCTGGTTCTGTCGAACCCCAACTCCTGAGGTAAGCCTTTTAGTTTGCTAGTCGAGTGAATACCACCCCTTCCTAATATGAAACTTCCAAGATGCCCACTCACCAATCTTTTCTATTTTGCCCTCACCTCCCCCAAATGGCATTCAACTTCAAAGACATCACTTACTCTCCATCACCCCATCCTATTTTTTTTTTTTTTTTTTTTTACTCTTCCATCTAGATTTCACCCCTAATTAGATATTGGCCTATTTGTTTTCGGTTTCCATACAAGGCGGAAAACAGTGGACGGTCTAGTATTTAGAAAAGCTTGGGAGGATCTTATATTATATCTTATTACTAACACCTGTCTTTATTTTTTGTTTTTTTCCACACGCCATGCCAATGAAATTATTGTAAATAAATGACTTTGAATTATGCATATATTTAAAAATAAATAAATAAAATACAATTAAATCGATTTAGAAATTTTAAGTAGGATGACCTCCTGGAGTGAATGCGGTATTATGGCGATTGAAAACTCTAGCTAGGCATAGCTTAGATAATCATAAGGTAAAGTGACAAGGATTAACATAGACCCCCCCCTCCACATTTTGAATGGCCTTGTGCCTAATTTATTGTTTACTATTATATAATTTTCGTAAATGAATAAATCTTTCAAAGTGTAGTATCTGTTCTGAAAGTTGATTTTATCTATTCTCTATTCGGTCAGTGAAGGAGTTCTTCTAGATTGGAGCAATTTTTATTTTTGTTCCTATCCAGAGTGCCCCTTTTTGGGAGCTGGATTTTCCCCACATTAAAAAACGAGCTTGTGTCCAAGTCTATTGTTGCATCGAAGCGAGTAAATAAAGAAGCAATACAAACAATGACACTAATGAAAACAGCCAAAACGTATTAAGAAAAATCCTAGAGTGCAGAAACTAACCCACGTAGCCCGGTGATGTTGACTAACCACAGGTAAGTTTGAAATAAAATAGCATTTCTTAAACACAACCCGAGATATAAATGTAAACGACTGAGACGAAACCAAGAGAACTGAAACTGTTAGTAGTAGGGGTATAAGAAAAATATTATAATCTTGAAACCCCACCGTGTAAACAATAACAGTTAATTTCAGGTGGTAAACAGTTGGTGCGAGAACGCAAAGCAAGTTAAAATGGTGATTGAAAGAAGAGAGGGAGTACTGGAAATATGAGTAGATTTGTTGTTATTAATGAGCAATCATCGATACTAATGTAAGAACTCCTAGTGAGTAAGAAATAATTTAATAGTAATTGACATTTGGTAACTGTTTGTCTGAAGCTGATGAACTAGGAAATTAATGACTATGCACAATGACCTGTACCTGAAGGATAATAGAGTGATTATGTAAAAAAAAAAGGATAGAAAGAGGATAGAGATAAGTTTAAAAGACCGTGCAAATGATACAATTAATAAACTAGAAAAAAAAATGCATAATTCAAAGTACAAAAAGACTGATTTTGCTGCCAAAGTGAATAATACAAAGAGCCACAAAACTGAAATAAATAGGTGAAAAAAGAAAAATGGGAAGAGTTTGTAAGAATGACCAAAGAAAAACTGCACAAAAATACATGCACATGTCTATGAAAAGGACACTTAAACAGAGAAACAGAATTTATACTTACAGGTACACAAAACAGTGCAATCAGCATGAACTATATAAAAGCCAAAGTCTTTGATTAAAAAAAAAAGAAAACAGAGAAATAGTAAATGTATACTCTATAGACAAAGAGATAAAATGGTAAACCACATTATAAATGAATACAGCAAATTAGCCTTAAAAGAATACAAAATCAGACATGACTGGGTTGAGAAGGTAGTCCACTGGGAACTATGCAAATGAATGCACTTTGGAAATCTAAAATAATGGCACAAACATAAACAGGACTAGTATTGGAAACTGAAAGGCATCTAATACATGGAAATAGAATCTAACAAACTCATCCGCAAAAAAAGACCAGAAGTGATGATAAGAAATAAGAAGGAAACATGGCAAATAGTGTATTTTGCCATTCCAGCAGTTCACAGAGTGAAAATAAAGGAAACAGAAGATTCAAGCAAATACATGGAGCTTGCCAGTGAACTGAAGAGAATATGGATATGAAAAATATTGCTGTAATACCTATAATAATAGGAGCACTAAGAACAATTCTAAAAAAAACTTGAAAACAAAGAGACTACAAGAAATTGGGATCAAAGAGTGAATAATAAATATACAAAAGACAACACTGATAAAAACAGCTGAAATATCAAGAAAAATCCTTGTGGGCAGAAACCAACTCACGTAACCAGATAATGCTGATCGACCACATATGAACTTAAATCGTATAACACTGTGTTAACTCAACTAGAAACACAGAAGGGATATTGTTGCAGCATTTTTGGCATAATGGTATTGGGCATGCTCACAAAGATTTGGACGATTATACGAGGGTCGTTCGAAAAGTAAGGCCTCCTATTTTTAACTCAAAAACTAAAACGTTGAAGAGCTACGAAGACGGGTGTGATACTATTAAAACCAGCAACCTTTTGTGCTTCTGAATTCATTTTTCTATGTAGCTACCACCGCTCTCAGTGCACTTTTGCCAACCTATGTTGATGTCTTAGTCGTAAAAGTCTGGAACATACGTTGTCGCTCATGTCTCTGTCGCCACTTTGAAATTGACGAACCCACATCCTCAACTGCCTCAACTTCGTAAACAGTCAACAGGCGCAGGTGAATGTTGATCAGTGAAATATTTTTCTGCATGGAGGCATTCAATGAAGCATCTCTGTTTCTGACATGCATCCATGATAGGGGTTGATTTCTTAAAGTCTCACACCGTCAATATCTGCAATAGAGAGATTAAACTTTTAGGTCATGAATGCATGAGTTCAGTAATCATAATAATCCAATTTGCAATCCCCTCTGATCTGTTGGAGTGGGATATACAATAAGAGGCATTACTTTTGGAGCATCCCTCATAATTATAGCCAAAGGTGATAAAAAAGAATTAATTAGTAATTAATCTAATATCTAGAAGGCAAAATGTGTGTGTGTTTGTATGTCTTTCAAAAACTGCTGACAGATACGTCGGACCATGATAAAATCGTTATCGTTTTAAAGCTTGGTCAGACGACAAATATCGAAAAATTGGCCAAAAACATTAATTCTTTCACCCTCAACTGGGCCGTTTTTTACAAGGAGGGTCACTTCTTTCATCGACACTTTTGCAAAGTCATCATATACCTTGCAATGACTACCCTTAATTCGAATGCTCGCAACTTGTGTTTTTTTTCACCTTCTTTTCCTCCTTCACATTTCGGGTTCAAGCCTGTCTGCCCACTATCACTTTTTTTTAACACCTCTCTCCACCCGGGCTGCCTACTGTTGTTTGGTTTCCCCCTCCCCACTTCTCCTCACCCGAGGAATTCCCACTACTACCACTTTTTATTTTTAACTCCTCTCTCCATCCAGGCTGCCTAGATCCCTCCCCCCCCCCACGCCACTTCTCCACACCTGGGCAATGCCAGGTACCCTTGCTAGTCTAATATATAAAAAGCAAAATGTGTATGTGTGCGTGTGTGTGTGTCTGCATGTCTGCCAAAAACTTCCGACAAATGCATCGGAATCAGAACGTGACAAAATTGATATTGTTTCAAAGATCCATGTCTCAGACAACAAATATCAAAACATTGGCCAAAAACATTAATTCTTTCACCGTCAACTGGGCTGCTTTTTACAAGGAAGGGTCACTTTTTTGTCGACATTTTTGCAAGTTGTTCAAGCCTCGCATCAACGACATCGCATAAAACAGGTTATTTCGAATGCTTGTAACGTCACAATCACGGTGGGCACATCGATAAGATCGTTTGCTTTTTTTCCACCTTCTTTTCCTCCAGTGCGTTACAGGTTCGAGCCGGCCTACTATTACTAATTTTTTTTTTTTGTTGCTCAACTAACACCCTCACACACACCTCCATACACCCGGGCAACGCCAGGCACCCAGACTAGTAGGTACTAAATCTTTAACTAATAGGTATCAGAATCACTGTATAAAATATACTGAATCTATTTGAATTTTTCAGTCATAGGTTTTTGGTTTGACATGAAAAAAGTCACTGCTGATTCTGACTGAATTAATGCTACCATTCTTTATCTGGAATTCTTTAAAATTCAAAACTTCTCTGAGTGGCACTGATTTTGCCAATTTTTGCTTTGAGTAACTACATTTAATATTCGCAATTGAATATTTTCTTTTTCTCTATGGTAGTTATTTCTTTTGCCATCGATTTTGGATAAATTTTTTTTCCGTAACAAGAATGGCTCAACGCTCAAGAGAATACTACATGAAATCAAGGGAACCGAAACTAAACATACACACACACACACACACACACACACACACACACACACACACACACACACACACACACACCGATATCTATTGAAGCCATAAAAAAGAGTTTTGAAAAGTCAAGGAAAATGAACAAACCCAAAAGGAAGAACATGAGAACATCATTATCCGGAATTCCACTGGAAGGGCACAGAGAGTATTGAAATCTTGGAGAGCCTTATTACAACTCAAATTCTAAAGAAAACCAACAGCCATTAACAGAAAAAAAAATCAATGATAAATGGCTGTTACGAGAATGCAAAATGGTTTGCAACGGTTATCAAAAAGAACTGGTGGATTACTGAGAATCTAGGAAAACTGGTTGTCACACATTCTCCTACCACGTGTTGTTGCTAGTGAGTAATCACTGATAATGACTTGTGTGAGAACCCCTAGTGAGTAAGTAATTAATAATTATCCAGAGAAGTGAACGACAATGTCAATGTGCGTCTTTGCCAAACCGCATTCATCATCCTTGATTGGCCTTTGAAATAAACACTTGAGACAATCGGATTTGGGCCATCAATAACTAATAACGGATAACAAAGTTGCTAAGCAACAAGCACTCAGAGAGTCAAGTTCAGAAACTGTTTTTTTTTTTTTGGCTTGACTGGTGCTCACACATCCATAGCTGAACACACACATGCACACATATACACACAATTGCAAACACACACGTGTATCTCTATCTAGATAAAGTTAGGTAAGTTTAGTTTAGTTAAGTTTAGTTTAGTTAAGTTTAGGAGTGAATCCTGTACATACAAATATATAAACACTAGCTGACCGTCTGGCATTGCCCGGTCGTAAAATATGCTTAAATATGACATTCATGCAGATTTTGTATTTATTATTATAGAACCAAGTCTCTATCGATTATTATATTGTACGTAATATAAAGTTATGATTTCAAAACTAAAAAAAAAAAAATGACTTGCATGCCCTCAGCTAGAATCGAAACCAAAACATATAGCTCTCCAGCTTTATGCATTAAGATATGACCTAAATTCATATATATATATATATATATATATATATATAAACGACAAAAAAATAACGTTGTTTAACTTATAACTTTTAATTAGCGCATGCACAGGAAAAAAAAAAACCCATAGAGTCGACTTACACAAGGTCAAAGTATTTTTTTTTTTGCCATTTGACCTCTTTGCAGCTATTTTACCGGCTAAGTGTGCTATAGGGCTAAATATCCTATATATCAAATTTCAACTCTGTAGACTAAATATTCAGAGAGGAGTTTGGTAGAGACTTTTCACACAAACACCAATAAGGTCACTTTTATATATATGTGTGTGTGTGTGTGTGTGTGTGTGTGTGTGCGCGCGCGTGCGCGTAAGAACGTTTTCATCTTAAATTCTATGTGATTATGAAGAAAGTAAAAAATGCATAAATAGAATTGAGCGTAATAGTGAAATGAAACCAAGCATCTAATAAGAAACCATGAAAAATGAATAAGTAATTAATTAACGTTTGTTTTTCAAAGGAATATGCAAATTAGTTCATTTTCATGCAGTCGTTCGCATACCCATGATTGAGTATACTAAAAAGTTCGTTTCCGTTTTTAAATAGAAAAATCAGGCTTTTAATTAAAAAAAATCAACTTTATATAAATATAAATATAAATATATTTATATATTTTTATGTAAAGTATTCACTCCTAATTAAACGATCAGTAAGAATTTTGGAATGCAGTAGCTAGGCGAAAGGGGTCCACATGTGGGTTGTATTTAGTTCAATTTAGTTTTATGCAAAGGGATATCTACGCAGTTATGCAGAATGTAGAAACTATGCATAACTAGAATTCAGCATAATAGTTAAATAGAAACCAATTATCTACTAAGAAACCATAAAAAAAAAATTTGAAAATTTTAACAAAATATATTAGAATAAATTAATCAATATTCCTCAAATGTCAGTTTCTTTTGAGAATTTTAAATGGCTTGAGGGAACATAATATGGGCGCAACTTTCTATTCGAAAATTTTTATATATTAGATTTTTATTGAATTTGATCGTAGTCACTAAACCAATTAAGCAAGATTCCTTGAATTTCAATTTCTTATTAAGACCCTTTAAACTTAAGCTTACAATTTTTTGAATCATTTAATGGATTTTGATCCAAATTGCAATATACATTTCAGGCATAAGATTTAATTTCATTATATCTTGATTATTTTTAAAGCAGTGCAAAACTCTTTTGTTGGGAGACTCATTTTACCCATCCTGATTTGAGAATACTTCCTATGTGTGTGTATATATATATATATATATTTATATATATATATATATATATATATATACAGGGCAAAACGACAAAAGTGTCGGCCTAAAGAAAACAACACTAAAGCTTTATTTTAAAACTATTATTGAAAAAATCATTTCAGGTAACTTGATTATGTAATAGAACTGACATCTATTCAATGTAGTCGCCTTCAGCCTCAATCACCATCTCGATACGGGTTCAGAACTGGGAGCATGCCTTTTCCACAAGCACCAGTAGAAGTTTGGCAGACGGTGATGATTACACTGGCTTTGGTGTTGTGGGAGGTCATGTTGGTGATGTTCTCGACGTATGATAAAACAAAGTGGTCCAGCGGGTTCAGATCGGGGGAGGAGAGGAGCCAGTGAGAGAAGAGTACAAAGTCATAGCATTCCTTTTGAAGCCAATCCTGGGTCTCTTTGGACTTGTGAGCAGGTGTCAAGTCTTGCTGCCACACCCAGGGTCTGCCAGCGCCACCTGATTGCACAAGATGTGAGGTGGCATGATGTGGCCCTCACTTGAAACCACACCAAAGACCATAACCGTGGCTGAAAACTTCGTATTAATCACCCTAGGCACCTCCTTGTCATGGCAATCCAGCGATACATTTTGAGGATGCTGGCAATGGTCCTGTTGTCATAACTTAGTAGTAGAAAGCATGAGTTGTACAGCTTGTTGAACATTGTGTCACTTTCAAACATGTTAGAAAGCTTCTATCACTCTTAGGATTTGTACACGACTGGTCAACTAGTAGATAGTCTGCAACAAAAAAAGAAAACTGGTTTTCATCAAACGGAAATGGAATCATGTCGTCTTTCCTGGGGTGACAATTTTATCGTTTCACCCTGTCCATAATTTATATATATATATATATATATATATATATATATTATTATTATTATTATTATTATTATTATTATTTCCACAATGAAGTAACGTCGCAGCTCACAAGAGCTATGACTGCCAATAAACCGAAAGTACAAGGCTCGAGTTATCTCCATTATCAGCTCATCAGTTTAACACATCCGAACTATAGTCTTGGATTTCCAGTTTGTTAACTGCCATGGCTCTTGTCAGCTACGACATTAATTGTGGAAATAATTATATAATCTCTCACATTCTGAAAATTATATATATATATATATATATATATACTTATTTACTATAATAATTATTAAATACCTACAGACACTAGTATTTCATACTTTAAGGAATCATCAGTGCAGAGTGTCACGATTACCAGCGGTACCGTTAAAGTGGTACCGTTAAAACAAGAGACATTTTGTGCTCCTGAATTTATTTTTCTACATAGTCACCACCATTCTCAATACACTTTTATCAGGAATTTAATGACTCATCTCTGCTTCTGACGCATGTCCATCACAGAGGTTGCTTCTTTAGAGTCAATATCTGTAACAAAAAGATGAAACATTCAAGTTATGAATGCATAAGAACTAGCCACTTAAATTCCCACAGGTAGTGGGTGCCAAGAACTTGAGGTCACAACCAGACACACTTATTATAAATAAAAATATAAATTAAGGTTATATGATTGCACAACTATTAGAAAAAGCAACCAGCAAACATGGTTGTTAGTTCTTGCATTTTCTCATTTAATTTTGATTGATTCATATTAAAATCGAATAAACTATTTATTTCATGTTACATCTTAATTTATATGCAGTGTCTGCCATAAGTAACTATATAGTGATTGCACAAAGTTATTGGGCTACACTACAACAGCAGTTTTTATTGTTAGTATAGAGAGTCTGTGCTTTCAGTAAAATGGGGCATTATCCCATTATACAGCACCTGTATAAGACCGGCTGGTCAATGGCGTTTCATTTATCAGAGTTACCCCCTCCTGACTTTTCTTCTAGGGCTTTCTCAAAAGCAGGGTCTATTCATCAAAGCTTTATATGCCATTGGAGCTGGGCGTTAAAGTATGCCACAGTGCTTTGTTTGCCATAGAGAACATACAGAGCTTTAATAAGGAGAGTAGAAAATGGACTTGGGATTTACTTTCAACAGTCTTGTAACTCTCGCTTCCCTTATTTTCTACCTTAGGCATCACATTCCATTAGCAATGTTTCTGACAAAAGGAGAAGAATTGCTGTTTTCTAGCTCAGAATCTACCCATCTTATTGTTGGTTAGTTTTTGCCCCTTTTTTTTCTGCATGAAATTTTAAACGGAACCCTTTATTTAATCAATAGGGGTAGCATACTCTCATTCCATCAACCATGACTGAGTAGAAGTCCTAAGTAATTCACACTTTTATTTTTGTAATGTCACACACACTGAGGATTGAACCTTCAACTTCCAGAAGTGTGTAACTTACAATTGAATTTTGCCAAGTATTTTATCCACTATGCCACAGGAGCCGTTGTTACATTAGTCAAAACGTTGTGAAAATAACACTCAAGATGAGAACAGTAGTTTTAAGAATCCAAATAGTATGAATAATTAATTCTCATCTCAAAGATTCAATCATAATGCTTCCCACACCATCACCAATATCAAGAGAGCATGGAGAAAAAGGGTTGAAAAGTATTCACACAATATAGATTTATTTTCAGAAAGTCCTTAATGGTAATGAGAGCCTTGAAGATGCAGAAGACAGAAGACGGGCATGCATTATTGAAAAACATTAAAATATTTAAGCCACGTAATGTTAGTATCTCAACGATCTTCAACCATTTTTTTTTACAAAGGAGTCACCAATTATCAAAGCGAGGAGAGGGGGGGGGCACTTGAGAATAAAGGTTAATGAATGAACAGTAGTCATTGGGAAAATATCGTAGTAATCGTTAGTCATGGAAATTTGGTAGATAGGATTACTTAAGCGGACGACTCATCAAGAACTTGTTTATGTTGGGCTTGAAGACGACCATATTGTAGGAAAGCAGGCAAGTGAAGAGAGTTCCACAGCTGGGCTGTTCAAAGAAAGGAACTTTGTTCATGGAATTTACATTTAGGTTTAGGCACAGGTAAATAGGGGGAGAAATTATTGATAGTGGTTTCAGCTAGACGAGTGTTTTTCATGAAAGTTTGGCAAGGGGGGATCATAGATTGGAGTTCAGACGAACACTTAACATGAAAATAATGATAGAGAAGAGACAGGCTCACAACGCCTCTTCTGTGGGAAAGAGGTTGCAGGGAAGAATAAAGGGTATTCCCTACTAGGCTACGAAGTCTATTTTGAACTCCGTCAAGGCAGGATATGGTATTTCTAGCAGCTCCTGCCCAGATGTGGCAACAGTGCTCGATCCTTGGATGTACTTGGCTCTTATACAGGTAGAGAATTGCGTCAGTAGTGAGATATTTACTGGAGCAGTAAATGATCCCACCATTTTTCCAGTGAGCTTGACAATGGATTTGATGTATGTGTTCCATTTCAAATCAGGAGTAAAGTTCACATAGAGCCTCCACAAGATGAGAGCTATTCATTTCAATTGATGCCAGACAGGGGTCAAAGCGTTGATAATGCAAGGATAGAAGATTGATTTTAGATGCATTAAAATTAATCAGCCACCTCTTTCCCATTGTACCACGTGCTCAGGATCAGAGGAGAGAGAATCAGAGAGATCTTGGTCATTTACAGCCTTTGAAGTGTTGCCATAGATGGTAGTTTCGTCAGCAAAAATGTCTACGAATGCTCTTAGGATGTAATTTGGGAGATCATTGGTGTAAATCAGATAGAGAGTTGGGCCCAGAATGAACCTCTGAAGGACTCTAACATAAATATTGTGAGCTTCTGATTTCTGCCCATCAACCACTAAGCCTATCAGAGAGAAATGATTTAATAATTGAGAAGACATTTCCAGCTATACCATCGCTGGAGATCTTGTGGAGTAGATCTTTATGCCATACCCTATCAAAGGCCTTTGATATATCAAGAGTAATTACCCTGGAAACAAAGCCTCCATTAAGGGATTTGCTAATCCTATGGGATATAACAGTCAGCACATCTGCTATGGATCTAACAGAACGGAAACCATATTGCATGTCACTGAGAAGGTTATTTTCGCTGAGGTCTAAAGCAACTTTGCAAAGCTTATAAATAGATACTACATAAACTTATTGAATAAATGTATGGTTCTGAAATCGGTCATTATTTTCCAAACAATCCAATGCAACAAAATACATTGAATGCTATTGCTTGAGGAGAAACTGGTTTCTATGTCAGATTAATCTCTCTTGAGACCCTCAAGACTCTTATAGATACAAGATTTTTTTGGAAACTTTCATACTACATACGATTGAAAATTAGTAACAGATTTCGACATCACTAGTATGTTAAGAATTACATAGCTTTAAAGCATAGAAATATGTTTAGGAAAAAAAGTAAAAACAAAAAAACTTTTGACTTCAAAAAATTTTGCAACTTCAAATTTGGAGCCTTTAAGAAATTTTGCACTAGAGGCAACAGTATAGCAGTCATAAATAATGACTTATTTTCTCTCTTGGGGAACTGTCCCTGCTAGGTTATTTGATTACACACAGACCAATCAGCTTGCAGGGCACATTTATTTCATCAGACCCATGAAGGACTATTTCAGCCCCTTTGGGATGATACTTGGTTGAATGGTATTGTGACAAACATATACTACACTATCTGCTCCAAAAGAAGAAGATAATGTTTGGGAAAATGGTCTTACAACAACAGAACAGATACTACACTACCCTCCCAAAAGAGGAAATAATGCCTGTGAAGATAGTCTCATGAAAACAGACCACAAACTACACTACATCTTTCCTTCCCAAAAGCAACCTAGAAAGACGTACTCCTTTCTTTCTCTCTCTCTTGCCTTTCTGAGCACCAGCTATTCTCCATTTGGAGGAACTAATGCTTGTAGAAAAATGAATTTTCTAATTCTTTATTTTTTTTCACTTGGATACTATCCTAACATCGCCAGCCTACACCTAACGGTGTAGATAACTTGAATAAACATTTTCGTTTTTATAAAAAAAAAAGTTTTGTTTGTAACAATCATAAATTAAACGAAGACTTATTTTCTCTTGCGAATCAATATTTATGCTACGTGATTTGGTCACACACTGAGTTTGCAGGGCGTATGGATTCCACGTGTCCTCCTGAGGAACTTCACTAGCCTCTTTAGAAATCATGTTCGATCAGCAGAGAGAACCAGAAAATATCGAAGAAAAACACCCCTTCTCCCCCCTCTCTCTCTATCTATCTATCTCTCTTTTCTTTCTGTATCTGTCACCTGGATACTCGAACGTAACACTGGTCCTGGATATGACCTAAAACTATATCCGATGGTGAGACCCCAGCTTGCGGGCTTTGGGGAGTGTGGAGCCACTATTTAATTACCATTGCTCCCAGGTCCACTCTGACCCGGAGTGGTAGTACCTGTTAGGGTCCCAACTATGGGTTGAATAGAAACCGACTTGAAAACAACAACAAATATATTCTATTAAAATATTTTTCTTCAAAATCTTTGGATTCGGCATTAAATAACTCAAAAAGGGTTGATATGCTGTAAAACAAAAACAACCAACCAAACTAAACGTAACATGCGGTTACAGCTGAAATTGAACTCACTAGTTTATAGGATAATTCAAATCTTGTCCGTAGCTGACTGAATACATGATGCTTTGCCAGGGCTATCAAGGGTATTTTTTTATCGTGACGTCATCACTAGATGGGTTGCTTACCACAACTTAAGAGAAACCCATTTACCCTTGAGAGAAGGATAGACCGCGCAACTTTCTCAATCTGGTATTTTTACCTTGTGCTCAAACATCGACGATCTTCGCCTGAATATAACTGCTGGCCGACTTTTGACAGCCTAAACAACTTTCAGATCTTCATTTTTCTCACTTAGACACAGTTTACTGAAATAAACTTTTTCGTTCTTATGTTAAAAGAAGTTTTGTTTTTCCTTTCGTGTCATGTTTTCGTTTATTCTTGATACATAGAGGTGCATCCCGCATCTTCATGTCATGAATATGAGTACATCCGGGTTCTTCTTCCTTACAAGAATATGATTGGCTGGTTAAGCTATAAATACTGGTGGAACTGCCTCGGAGAGACGCCGAATGGTACGCCGCAAGCCTCACACTCAGGAATACTTGTCCGATAAAGCGACTAACCAGATTATTACTCAAAACTGTAGCAAAGCCCACTCAGCTACTTTAAACGAATGTATCCTTTCCATGGGACACTTTACATCGTTAACCTTTTCTTCCTTTCATGCAGATGTTTTCATTACTCACAAATGATATTATAGGAAGGAGTTGGTCTTAACACTCTCTGCTAAGATTAGCAGTTATAACAGCACTTGTTGACCCCACGCCCTCCATACTACACCTCTTCGCCGTGCGTACATTAATTATGTGACATGCTGGCCTCTAACGTGACGTATATACACAAATATTAATGCATAACATAATGACACTGAATGAAAGATTAGACTTCCACTTGTGCTCAACAACAGTGTTTGAGCAATAACCATAAATATTGTTGTTTCGACTTGATTACTTTTTTCGTGACAGCAAATTAATAAAGGATGTTTTATCAACGTACAGACTAATTAAGAAACCTTCTCTGACGATCTGTCATCGCCGTTAATTAATAAAATAAAGAAAGTTGGAAATAGATACAAGCTATTCGTACCATTTGGATTCTTCAGACTACTGTTCTCATTTTGAGTGTTACTTTCACAATGTTTTGATCGATATAACCTCCGACCTTCTTCAAGTGTATCTTGTCAAACTTGGGAAATTTTTTTTTTTTTTTTTTGATCAAACTCAGGAATCTTTCTCTTGAACTCGGGAATTTGCACGAAATTTCTAACGGAACCAATTATTTAATCCACGGGGTAGCATGCTCTCCTTTCATCAGTCATGACTGGGTAGAAGTCTTAAAGAATTTGCGATTGTATTTTGAGTGTTGCCTGTACTGAGGATTGAACCTTCAACCTCCAGAACCGAATTTTTCCAAGTATTTTATCTACTACGCCACAAGGCAAAGAAGAACGAAGAATCCAAATAATATGAATAATCAAACCTTGTCTCAAAAATTTCAAAACCTATTTGCAAGCTATTTTTAAACGTGTTTATACAACGTCTTTATTTTCCTTTTAATTTGGAAACGTATTTCCCCAATGTGTTCGAGAAAATTCTGAAACATTTCCGAAAGAAAGCAAAATATTTAAAAAAAAAAAAAAAAAAAAAAAAAAAAAAAAAAAAAAAAAAAAAACATGATATCTGGGTCAATAATTGATGCATTCTCAAAATTAAAAATGCATCTTTTGGACGGACTTTGACTGAAAAAAGCCGTGGTAAGATTAAGAAGCAATTTCGACGAACGCTAAAATATATCTAATTGCTTATCCTACGTTGTTGTACTACGTAGTTCTCATAGTACTGCATGAAACACAATACAATGGAACTGGGTTTTTTTGTTGACTACAACATGGCTGTCTTCAAGTTCAATGTCAACAAATACTTGAAGTCTGTAAAAAAAAACTCTGTGTGTCAGAAGGAACCATCTAAAAGTAAAAAGTATCTGATACAAGTTTTCTTTGTGTGTGATCAGCGAAGGTCATTTTATATCAGAAAAGGAAAATGAATCACTGTGGTGATTCATTTGTTATAGTTTCAGTAATTAAAGTTCTTTGTACTTGGTCTCTTTTTTTCTCTCACTTCTTTAATAGTCGTTCCCTTTTATATGCGACTTTCACTTCTTTTCATCGCCACAGTTTCGTCTAGGGATTGCTAAACAAATGAAGTTTCTTTTCACGAAGGAAAGACACAAGGAGATGTTCGCTAAGGGTATTTTTTAAAGGTTTTATTTTGGAGAGAAGTGTCTAACGTTCTTTTTTAGTTGTTTGATAAACTTCTTGACATAACTGAAATGGTGATATACGAACAGATATCAGGGCATCTTGCTTTGATAAAGTTGAAAACCGGCTTTGAAACCTAGTAGTTTCTCTTCCCTGCAATCTCTTTGTCATAGAAGAGACTAGTCTGGATGCCTGGCGTTATCCGGATGTTTGGAGGTATGTGTTGAGCACAAAAACAAAAAAAAAGTGGTAGTAAGTAGGCAGGCTCGAACCCATGATGCGAAGGCAGAAAAGAAAGTTGTCACCCCCCACTCTTTCACCAGTCGATTGAGGACGATCGTCGACCTCGGAATCCTTCCACTGCCGGTGATAATTCTTGGCCGTCTAAAGTTACTGGTATGGTGAAGTGACCGAATTATCGGTTGATCGTCTGGTATATATCCTGGACCAATTCGTTGTGTACCCTCTTAACGACGAACGTCGTCGAAAGAGAGCCGTGGATTTTTTTGTGTAGTAAAAGAAAAAAAACAGGATAAACAATTCTGCACCAAATGTATATTAACAAAAAAAAACAGTACAGTTCTTATAATTCTTTCAGAGTCCTGAAGGAAGCGATGTGTTATTATGCTAAGAATATGGTCGAAGGCATCAGCTTGTAACCTTGTGGAGTGTCGGTCTCTGGGTATCTGAAGAAATGTGTCAAGTCAAGAACCAACTCTGCTTTGACTGTGTTCCTCTCTGCGCATCTCTTCTCCAAGAAATGCCTGCGCATTCTCTTTCAGAAATGTGTTTTAAGTCAAAAGCCCACTCTGCTCTGACTTTCTGTGTTCTCTCTATCTTTCCATCTAAGAGTCTGTCGTCTGCGCATTTCCCAGTCAAGAGCCCGCTCTGCTCTGCGCATTCTCTCTTTTGTCCATCTGACTTGTTGATATATATATAAACAATTATATCGCCCTCTGAACATCATGCGGATATTATTTCTTTTTTGTTTAGAAATTCAATTCTCAGTCCATAATCTAAATTATCATTTACAAAAATAACACAATGGCTCGCTTCAAAGATCTGATCGAACTCAAATAAATAGTTAGTAAATACAGTTTTTGTTAACCTTTAACACACAGAGTTCTCAGGTTTCTTAAATAAACAACTTGATACCAAGTGGTTTTGCCTTTCTTCCTAACGGGGGGGGGGCATCAACCTACCCACACCCTTACTTTGTTACAAAGTGAAAGAAAACCTGACATCTTACCGTTACTCCATGACGCGACAGGAAGTGAAAAGCATTCAAATTTAGTGATATCAATCAAAAAGTTAAGTGAATAAGTTTTAAGTTAAGAATCACACAGGCACAGAAATGAGCGTTGTTTTATAGCTGGCTGAAGGCCAGTTAAGTTTCTCGCTTTCTACCCGTTTTATTTATTTGTTTCCCAACGATGTTGAGGAAAACCAGCTACCCCCCAAAAGGGGGAACTCTGGCAGTGTCCAAATGAATAGCAATTGTCTGATATGAAGGGTTTCCTCCACATTGATCAAAGCTGATTGCCTTTCTGGACGTCCTGGCTGGAAGGCCAGGCAGTTTGATTTGCTTCAATCAGTTTCGCTTTATTTATACTAGAAAGATGTCCCGGCAGGGAAGGCCAGGCACTGCTATTTGCTTTGATCAGTTTTGCTTTTATACAAAAAAGACAAACAAACACGGGGAACAAGGGATTTTTTAAAAATCGGAAAAACAAAAAAAGAAAACAGAAAAACGAACGTTAAAACTTCTTTAAAAAATCTGAAAAATAGCCCCCCCCCACAAAAAAACATGTGAAAAATGGCTTAAATAACTCTGTTTCAATATTAAAATTTAAAAAATCGAAAAAAAAAAAGAAGACTTCTCACACCACGATTCGAACCCAAAACCTTTAGATAATGAGGCCACACTCTAAGCAACTGAACTAAGACGACGTTGACGAAATTGTGTCGCTTTTTCAAATATTTAAAATAAATCATGTTCCGACGTCATATGACGCATGCGTAGAACCGAACTCGTCATGAGAGGATGGTTTTTGCTGACCCCCCCTCCATCTGTAGAAAACTGCTGATTTCAGGGTGAAGGAATTAACGTTTTTGGCCAATTTTTCGATATTTGTCCAGCAAAGCTTGGAACTTTAAAATGATACCGATCTGGCAAAAATCTGTGACCCATGTCGAAAGTTTTTGCGAGACATACAAACACACATACATACATACATACAAACAAACATACAAACAAACATACATACACACATTTTCGTTTTTATATATATAGACTAGCAGGGGTGCCCAGCATTGCTCGGGTGTTTGTAGGTGTAAAAGAGAAAAAGAAATGATTTGGTAGGGAGGTAGGCTCGAATCCAGAGCCTTGAGGTGAAGTCAGAAAAGAAAGCCTGATAACTTACCATGACGCTACGAAGGCAGAGAAGTGAGAAGGGTTGAAATTAAACGTTTAAAAACGCAGGTGCTTAAACGACCGTCAACGTGTGTTTTTTTAGGTCAAACATCAAACATAGAGAAATGAAATCACAGCGCAAATTTTAGCGTGTAAAAGTCAGCTCAAATAAAAGATAGACGCAACCTTGTTTCGTAAATCGGAGATATTATAATCTAAGGAGTATATAAAAAGTTCTAAGAAACAGTGACCCTATCGAGCGCCCCCCCCCCAAAAAGCCTTTTGGCAGACATACAAAAAAAAAAAATGCACACGTTTTCGCTTTTATATAATAGATGTTGCGAGCCTGTCTCTGTGCTATCGTTATTTTCATGGCAAGTGCGCATTTGAGCTCTAATCTATGGTCCGTCCCTTGCCAAACTTTCATAAAAAACATTCGACTGGCTACAACTCCTATCAACAATTTCTTTCCCTCTCTATCAGTGCCTAAATCTAAATGCAGATTTCATGAACAAAGCTTTTTTTCCTAGAACTGTCCGCCTGTAGAACACTAATCCACTGGCCTGCTTCCTGGCCGATTACAATATGTTAGCCTTCAAGTCCAGTGTAAACAAGTTCTTATTGAGCCGTCCCCTTAAATAATCCAAATTCTACCTAATCTACACCATTAACAATTACTGCACTACCACCTTACATTCATTAACTTTTATCCTCGAATTGTTTTCAGACCTTGATAAGTAGTGACTCCCTTGGGGAAAAAAAAAAAAAAAAAAAGATAACATTTTGCATTTTGCGATTATGAAAGTGTCCTACAGCATTACCGGTAACATGTATTGTACGCACTTTCATAGATAGATTGATTTGAAAACTTTTGTTTTCTCTCAGCTTGAAAAACATGGCGTCATTCATTATCTCACCTCATACCAATGTTTTGTCTCCGTCGTTTAGCTTTGATCTTACTTGTCAGCTGTACTTGATTCTGGGAATGCTTCTGTTTTTGCAGATTTGTGTTATCATGACATGCACTCAGTATGACCCTCGTCAAGATCCACAGTAGCTAACTCAATTGCTATTGACGTAGGGTCCCTAATATATAACACCTTTGCCTTTTTCTGGCGTAAGTATTACTGCATCTCCTTGTTTGGATGCTTGATGGAAGTTAATCAAATCATTTTCCTAAGCCAAAGTAACGTTGAAGAGCTAAAGTTGTTATTGGTTAAATGTTTTTATTTTTATGTTTTGTAGGCTGTGAAAGATGCTAGAATCGTTGGTGGCCATTCGATGAAAATCGAAGTGGAATGTCGAAACCTGGAAGAAGCTATTGAAAGTTCCAACGCTGGTTGTGATGTTGTTCTTTTTGACAACCTAACCGCAGAGGTAAGCATAAACGAAACCACCCGATTCCCCTCTTCAGATATTTTGGTTTTCTTTCCAAAATTTCAGTTGTGTTCTAAACTAATCAAATCAGATCACTTTCTGTTTCAGACTACACAATGAGGACAGAGTGGAAAATATAAACATGTCCCTTTCTGCATATTACTTCCGGTTACTTCCGGTTTTCAAACAGCCTAACAAAATTTTAAATTAAAAAAAAAACTTTAAAGGAATATTGTATCATGTTATTTCCATTAAGTTGCTTTTTTTTAATAGAAATCGCTCCAGACAAGTGGTTGGTTGTTTTTGTTTTATGGCATATCAACCTTTTTCAGGTTATTTAATGCCGAATCTAGTTATTTTGAGGAACGATTTTTAATGGAGTATATATATATATATATTTTTTTTAAAGTCAGATTCTATTTAACCCATAGTTGGGACCCTAACAGGTACTACCACTCCGGGTCAGAGTGGACCTGGGAGCAATGGCAATTAAAGGGTGGCTCCACACTCCCTAAGGCCCGCAAGGTGCGGCCTCACCATCAGATATAGTTTTAGGTCATATCCATGACCGCTCCAGACAAGTTATGAAGCTATTCGATGTAAGGAGCTAAAAATAATAATAAAATATTACTTCAAGGTCATAAAGTAGCTAACAATAAGCTATTATTATTATTGGCTCACAAGGAGCTTTCACACAGGTCATAAAGGATCTCTCCTTGAGAACAACCTGTGGTGCTCCCTGGAAGCTGAGTGATAACAAGTTTCTCCAGATTTCTAGTACTCAAATGTCTATAAATAGGTTTGACCTAGAAAAAACAGCAATACTTCTCCCTTTGTCAGAAACATCGGTCATGGAACGTTAGGACTAAAGGACAAAATAAAGACAGCGAGAGTTATTAGGCTGCTGAAAGTAAAGCCACAGTCTAGTTTTCACTCTCCTTTACTTTGTTTGCCTTCTTTCCAAGAGGTTAGACACAAGGTCAAGTGTTGATTTGATAAAAGTGTTTCTAGGGAACGAATTTGATTCAAATTTGGAAAATCCAAGTTTTTCATTTCATGTCATTAATCATTTAATCAACCCTCTATTAAGTTATAATTAGATAAACGGTTCCTTTACATTGTTTATAAATCTTCTTTTTTTACTTGGGAGTCACCACTTATCAAGGCCTGAAGGCCACTCAAGTATAAAGGTTAATGAATGTAAGGTTGTAGTATAGTAATCACTAGGGCTATGACAACAGCATATTCTTTTCCTCATTTTGATTCTCAGGTATATATATTCATTGATATCTTATGTGTTTTTATGTTGAGTGATGTGATCCTCAGTTGATTAATTGTGTCTGTGTCGGATATATACTCGAGAGTCAAAACAATGAAAAGAATATGCTGTTATCATAGCCCTAGTAATCACTAATGGTGTAAATTGGATAGAATTTGATTATTTATGGAGGGCTTAACAAGAACTTGTTTACATTGGATTTGAAGGACGTTTGAAGTTAAAACTGAAGAAAAAGTTGTATAAGATTTAATCGTATGCATACTGTGAAATATTTAGTGCAAAATATTTGTCCTCTAAAATTTCTAAGGTCAGACACATGCACAAGAGAAGTAAGTGATTGCCTTTTCTTTTTTATTATTATTCCTTGGCTTATTTTGATTGCTCGAGTTTTTTTCTTTGAGATTTTTTTTTCATCATACAAAACAGACAACGAGGTTCTAAATTCCTGCAACAATTACGGTTTTAAATGGCTATTATTCTCCAGTACAATTTATAACAAGCCCACCAGCAGGTGATCGACAATTTAGATCATATTACTTTTGTTTTCGCTTTTTTAATTTCCTTTCTACTACCATTATTATTACTACTACTACTACTACTAATAATAATAATAATAATAATAATAATAATAATAGCCAAGAAGGGTAGTGGAGGATGGAAAAATCGAGGAAAGAGCGCTGACCAGACCTCCGGTGGACAAGTGCCAAGAGAACTAGGACCTTTGTGAGATTTATTGCCACTCAAATTTCAGTGGAGACCAATGGCCGCCGCTAGCGAGAAATCAATGGTAAGCGGCTGTTGCAATAACGCAAATTCATTTGCAAATGTTATCGAAAGAGGTGGAGAGTACTGGAAATCTGGAGAGACTTGTTATCACTCAGCTTCCAGGGAGCACCACAGGTTGTTCTCAAGGAGAGATCCTTTATGAACTGTGTGAAAGCGCTTTGTGAGCCAATAATAATAATAATAATAATAATAATAGTAGTAGTATTACTACTACTACTACTACTACTACAACATATAATAATAATAATAATAATAATAATAATAATAATAATAATAATCCACGTGTTACAAATACAAACCGGTCACATAGAAACTGCAACAAGAGTAAAACAAAAAAGATACAGGTAGCATTCTCATCTTGAATGTTATTTTCACAACGTTTCGGTCGATGCAACCATCGACCTTTTCCAGGTGTATTTTGTTGAACTCGGAAGTACCCATGGTGTAGTGGTTAAAATACTTGTATGTAAGTTACACTCTTCCATAGGTTTAAGGTTCAACCCTTAGTACAGGAGCGACACTCAAAATACAATTGCAAATTATTTAGCATTTCTATCCAGTTGTGGGTTCCGTTTGAAATTCTGTGCAGATGCCCAAATTCGGCAGAAAGATTCTTGAGTTCAATAAAATACGCTTGAAGAATGTCAGAGGTTATATCGACCAAACCATTATCAAAATAACAATCAGGATGAGAACAGTAGTTCAAAGAATCCAAATAATATGAATAATTAATCCTCATCTCAAAAATTCAAGAACATAAAAACAGAGGAATACCGCATAGAACTAAGAAAACTGAAACTATAAAATTGTAAATTAACCCCGCCCCCCCCCAAAAAAAAATGCAGTGTCGACATCAACTGGCACCACACCAAATAGTTGATAAGAGTCAATGAAGATGGAAAGACCAAGGAGAGAAAGCACTAACCAGACCACCACCGGATGAGTGTCAAGAGGATTGGAACCTTGGGAAGGCTTATTGCCGTCTAAATTCTAGTGAAGATCAATGGTCATTGTCAGCAAGAAGTCAATGGCAAGAGGCTGTTGCGATAATACAAATTCATTCACAAAGGTTATTGAAAGATGCGGAGAGTACTGAGAGATTTGTCGTCACCCAGGCTCCTGGGAACACAACTGGTTGTTGTTAGTGAGTAATATCTGATGATGACCTGTGTGAGAACTCCTAATGAGTACAAATAATAAGAACATGAAATGGAAAGAAGGGGAAAGTGGATTGGTCAGTATAGGAGACTTTATGGACGATACGTGACACAGATTCATAATGATCGGTTAATGTGTTTAGAGGTAAATCCTGTGCATACAAATATATAAATATATATGATAAATAGAAACGTAAGTTATCAACATTTGTTTCCCTAAGTTTTTTTTTCCTGTATACTTTGTAGCATTAACTCCCATGCCAAAACATAATTACACATGCATACCACTAGGTGGCGCCAAACTCAATTTATCATCTTTTACTGTAACACCAGGGTGCATCCTGATCTGCTTTTAAAAAAAAAAAAAAAAAAAAAAAAAAAAAGCAAATGCGCAGGTTCACTTTCTCTCAACAGATAATATCAGCCAAGCTTTCTCTATTTGGACTGATAACTTCTATCACCACCCACACACAAGGAAACTAACTCAAGATTAAAGAAGAAATATACTTATTAATTATTAATAATAATAATAATAATAATAATAATAATAAAATCAAGATATTACCTATAATAGTAGGAGCACTAGGAACAACCCGAAAAAGTTTGAAAAAAAGAATGGGAGAAATTGGAATCAGAGAAATGATTGGAAAGATACAACAAATAACAATAATGAAAACAGCTGAAATATTAAGGAAAACCCTTGAATGCGGGGACTAATACATGTGAGCCACACATGCGGACCAGACGAACTGCTGTCGAGACAAAACATGAAGAAGCGTCACAAGAAACCAAGAACATAGAAGATACATATCTATAAGTTCTCTATCCCTCCCTATTCACTCCCTGTACCTAATCAACGCCCTCCCCCCAAAAAATGATGCCAAATAGCCGAGAAAGGTCAAGGATGATGGAAAGACCGAGGAGAGAGCACTGACCAGACCTCCGCTGGACAAGTGCAAAGAGAACTGAGACCTTGGGGAGGCTTATTGTCACTCAAATCCCAGTGGAGACCAATGGCTGCTACTGAGATATCGATCGACGGCTGTTGCGATAATCCAAATTCATTTGCAAATGTTATCAAAAGAGGTGGAGAGTACCGGAAAACTGGGGAGACTTGTTGTTACTCAGCTTCCAGAGAACACCACAAGCTATTTTCAAGGAGAGATACTTTATGACCTGTGTGAAAGCTCCTTGTGAGCTAATAATAATACTACTAATAATAATAATACTCAAAAGGAATGTCTTAACAGACATGTCACATTTGCAGATTTTGAAAATTCAAATGAAATCAAAAGGTACGTTTAGTTATTTAATAAACAGATAATTTTTACAAAGCATGGAATGATCCAATATTTTGCATACACTTTTCTTTATATTTTTTTGGTTTTTCAGATATCCAAGAAATATGCAGAAATTCTGAAGAATCGGTTCCCCCAGATTTTGGTTGAGGTCAGCGGGGACATTCACGAAGAAAACATGGTGGACTTTTGCTCTGACACAATCGACATAATCTCACTTCAACAACTCACACAGGGTTACGTTCCGAGAGACTTTTCATTGAAAATGAGAAAACTTGTCTCACCATCTCCACTTAAAAACAAATCATGAGATTATATCATATAGAACTCTCGCATCATATATATATGCAGAGAGTGTGAGAGAGAGAGAGAGAGAGAGAGAGAGAGAGAGAGTGTGTGTGCGTGTGTGTGTGTGTGTGTGTGTGTGTTAATCCAAAAGGATAAGGCAGTTTCTGTAGAAAATCCTTAGTGTGAGAGCACAATGCAAAAAGCAGAGCATACATAATGGTTAAAAGAAGAAATGCAACACAAACTTAACCCAATCTCATTATAAATTTATTTGAACCCAAAAATGGGCCTTTTCAAATGAGATGGGCCAGTCAGTTTAGCATTTGACTCATACAATGCGGAAACTTACAACCGTTATTCGTATTTATTAGAAAAATAAGTAAAATAAAATTTTTAAATAGCAAAAGGGGAGGATAACGTCGTTGAGGAAAATAGTTCAGTAGTATAGAAATAAAGCCAGAAGTGGGGAAAGGGAAGAGGAATTCAATATGACTAGAGAGGAGAGGGAGGCATGGACATAAGTTGAGAGGAAAATTTTTCATATGTATTAAACGCACATGTTGGTTAGTGCTTCCCTCAGCAGCTAGATGAAGGAAGAGTGGTCTGTCAGTAGAAAGTCTAGATGAATACAAGGTTCCATGCTGTGATTATGACCTACTTGAGATTTTTCAAAAGTAATGTTCACACCAGATGATGGATCTCATGGCCAGTCAATTCTTCTATGTCCATAGATTAATAGTTGATAATCTTTAGTGGTTTCTGTATATTGGGTTGGCCAAAAGTTTGTTTTGTTTCTTTGTTTTTATTTTTTGGGGGGAAAGAAGAAACCCAAACATCAAGCTTAGAAATATGACAGAGTTTATGCAATTCATTTTCTATGCTTGATTTGGAAATCTTAAAAATGTCTGCGATTTGTCTGACTGCCAAACGACAATCTTGTTTAACTATATCTTTCACTATCGATCGTCTTTGATGAACAGAGTGGAAAGCATCTCCAGCTCCTTTTCGAGCAAATCATTTCTGACACATCCATTCTGTAACATCATCCGTTATGTAGGTTTCTGTAGCTTTTCCCCTTTTCTGTAGTAAAAAAACTTTGGTAGAAAACAAAATATAAGAACTTTTTTTGTTTAGAGGCTTATTACCAGGGCTGGGACAACAGCATATTCTTTTCATTGTTTTGACTCTCAAGTGTGTATCCGTTGATATCTTATATGCTTTTATATAGAGTGATGTGGTTCTCAGTAGATTAACTGTGTCTAACTGTGTCGGATATATACTCGAGAGTCAAAACAATGAAAAGAATATTCTGTTGTCATAGCCCTAGTAATTAGCTATTTTCCTGGTAGCCATGGTAGTTTTAAAATTATTTTGGTTGTTTTATTTATTTTTTCTTTAGAGTAAACACTGTACACAAATAAAAACATCTACACACTCCCATGAGAGTTTAGAGCAACTATTCAACTGCACTCTTCACTGATTCAGTGCAAATAAAAAAAAATATTTCACATCTATTCGACATGTCATATGCCAAAAGACACGTAGCTCTTCCTCAACTTCTAATTGGAAAATTCTACTCTAGCTGATTTCAACTTTATGTAGATATTTACAAATCTAATCTTATTGTGATTACTCGCATCTAAACTATTAAACTGGTCTGTTTTTTTTATGAACATGTTACCACTTATCAAGACCAAAACGCCACCCGAGTCAAAACAATAAAAAGAATGTGCTGTTGTCATAGCCCTACTTATTACACACTGACGTCAATATACTCATTATACCAAATACAGAATTTAAAGGATAGGAACATTAAATGATCTTTAGTTAGGTCAAAAATATGACATTAAAAAAAAAAAAAAAAAAAGTTTTTGTCCAACCCAATATATTCCAGCAGAGGGGCAATTATGTTTCTTTGGTTCTTTGCCCAAAGCCAATGAATTGTGTTCAGTTGGAAGATATTTTTTTTTAATTATTTTTATTTATTTATTTATTTATGTTTTTTTGCAGGCCTGTTGTTCAGTAGAAGGAAACAAATATCAGAGTAATGTCTTTCAAAATAAAACATTGTTTTAAACTACAGGTGTAGTTTGTTTGGAAGAAGAATCCTTTTGTTCCCCACGGTAACAAAGACCACATAATTAGCACTTTGACACTTTGATCTGTGTCATGATCGAGCTTGTTCACATGTGGGTCCATTTGAATTGTACCGAAATATAACAAAATACTTTCAAAGACAATTTGTCTCACCAGGAACGAATGGCGTGCAAGATCTAGCAAAACGAAAATAAGTGAGGTGAAGACTAACTTACAATCAGCATTCAATAAGTAATACCCTTGACCTACTTCTCATAGCAGTAGAGCAACTAAACTTGGCACAGTTATTGGTCTTTCTCTACACAGAAATCCCTCAGAATTATGCATTTCTCCCATTGTTCAACACAGATCTGGGGACCGTTTTTGTAAAACATCCCAGGTTACTCCTCCAACCACAATGTGACTTCAGAAATCAAGGTTGCATCACATGGGAAATGCTTTCTTTTTAAAAACAACTTCATAGCTGAAAGAGATGAATGTCAGAGGGTATAAGGTCAGAAGAGTAAGATTCCATAGCCACACGCCCATGCTTCTGATCTGGTGATATGTGTGTTGTAAATTGGAGCATTGTTTTGCAAGAGATACATTTGCTGATTTTGCTTAACCTCTTGATTTTGAAAAACTTCTTTTAATTTCTTCAAATATGAAGCATAATAGCCTTCTGTAATTATGTTATCCTTTGCTAGGAAATTTGCCATCACTACTCTGTCCTGGTCCCAGAAAACTATGAGCATGTCCTTGCCAGTGTAGGGTTGCACCCTTACCTTTTCTGGAGGAAGTGAGTTCAAGTGCTTCCCCTGTACTGATAATGCTTTGGTCCCTGGATCAAAGTGATTGACTCAAGTTTCATCCTGTGTAATCAGTCTTTTGAAAAACTTTGACTCATCTTCTTGGCACATCTCCAAATTCATGCTGGAGTACTTGACACATTCTCACTTGCAGAAAGGGGCCAGCAACCGGGAAATCTATCTGGTAGACATGAACGATATTTTCCAAAGAACCTTGATCTCTTGGACTATTTGGCAAATAGTCACATGTCAACTTTCCAAAATGGCAGCTTTAACTTGACTGACAGATACCTCATCAATGACAAAAGGGGACAACTGGGTCTAAAAACTGTTTCAGATTTCCAACCATGTTTGAATTCACGATGCCATCATTTTACAAGGTTATATGATGGGGCATCATTACCATACGTTTCTTTCATTTTATCAAAAGTCTCCTGTGATGTGCGTCCTTTGAAATAAATAAAAAAATTGGATAACTGCACAACACTCAATATGCTCCATTTCAAACTTGACTCAGTTCAAAAACCTGTAAATCAGAAACTTCAATTAGTTCAGAGCTGTAACTTGCCACATATATCATAGAGATATAAATCATTGCACATTTAAAATTTCAGCTGGATCAGACAACTGGGAGTGCATTAGAGATATCTCTTATTGAATGCCTCTCATATATAATAAATGGGGACGTAGGTTCATCTTGCATGACATGAAACATATTACAAGTATTAGAACAGGCATATCAAACTTGAGGTTTTCCAATGTCCATTTGTGGTCTTATGGCATTTTACTTTCAATTTCAAAGTCTGGTATCCTTCACTCTATAATAATGAGCAATGTGTATTTATGCCTATATCTCTCTCTCTTTTTCTTTTTTTTTTTTGTTCTTACTGGAGGTGAGGCATCCTACCAGATGCCAGACATTCACCCGCTATCTCATACATTCCAACCAACAGATCTATTTAACATTCTAACTGTTCCTTTAAGTGCAATTGTTCGAATCTTTCTTGCACTTGGTTCACCAGTTATATCTGCCAGGTAGTTTTTTTTTTACCTTCTTTTTCAGAAGTCCAGTTGCTCCTATGATTACTGGAATGATAGAGATCTTCCTAAGATTCCAGTTTCATATTGTACATAAAACCTTGTTGTTTCATTATCTTTTTGCTCTCAGTTCTGTTTAACGCGGCATCATTGGAGACACTAACTTCTACTAAGGTTACCTCTTTCTTATTCTTGTACCACATCACTATGTCAGGTTTAATAGTTCTGTTTTCTAGGTATGTATCTGTAGGAATTATGTAGTGATAGTGCCTAATTTATTTCCAACTGTTCTTTCTGATATATGTTCCCAGGACTTGCGGCTGCATTCGATATTCGTCCAGTGGAGATACCCACACACTTCATTGTGTCACATTGTATAGTAGCCGACTCCCATCAGAACCTTCTCAAACTATTTCTGAATGAATCTGCACTTGTTGTCATTGCTGAGACCACTCATCATCGTATGTGTATATGCATGTCTAGTCACCACAAAGGTTAGATATAAAAAAAAAACAAAAAAACTGTTAGATAAATCTATTTCAAATTGGGAATTGAGAAAGCAAAAAGAAAGTCGGTGCTTGTCTATATCAGTGATTTTTTAAACCAACGCATTTCAGGTGAAAACATTATTACATACTTAGGTGTCATGGCAAAATTAGTATGAATTCCAAAATTTGAAAAAAATGATCCCGTAGAAAAATAATTACAAGTAAAAATAGAATTTATCAAATTGTTGAGTTTTATTGTACATTTTAATGTGAAAGTGTTGTGCAACCAATTCAGTATGACAAATAATTGAGAGACTGTAAAGAACAGTGACCAGACATTATCTGTTTTTGGTGTGGCCAAGCGGGACACATTAGCAGGAACTGCTCTTTACTTCTGGGAACCGAGTAAAGTATTGCATCAGTAGTCATCACTCTTCTACTGGAAAGGCGTATGAAAGTTTGTTGCCACAGACAGTGGTCACTATTAATGGGAAGAGGGCTAGAGTTCTTGTCGATACCAGATGTTCAACAATGCTTGTTACTACTAATGTCGTCAACACTTGGAATGAAACCAGCAACATTAGAGCAGTAGATGGTAGAGAACTGAAATGTTGTGGAGAAGTCGTTGCTGAGATCGTGGTGAGGAATATGCTGCTGTGACTAAAAGTGATTGTACTGAATAGGCTTATTGCAGGAATTGACGTGGTACTTGGTCTGGACGTGATTGACCGATTGGGAGGAGCTACCATTGCTAAAGGCCAGGCGAAGTTTGGCAATCAGAGTGCATCAAAAATGACAAGAAGTGCAACCAGGAACAATACCATCCAACCGTCAAAACCTAGGCTATGTCTGATTGAGCATGAGGAATTTTGGCCTATTTTGATGGTGATAAATGGACAGAAGAGTGGCGATAGACCACAGAACCACCTGTGTGACAAATCAGATTAGCTGCTACAAAAGCATGCTAACAGGAGATTTAGGGACACAGTTTGAGAGTGATATAATCCTTGATTAAATTATGGTCCACTATCTTAAAACAAATTACCTTGGAACATAATTGTGATTGATTTTTTTTATTCCAAACACTTCTGGCATGTCATCTTCTGGATCATTTTTTTTTTGTGATTTTTTTTTTAATTTATACTAATTTCATCATGACACCTAAGTATGTAATAATGGTTTCACATGAAATGTGTTGGAACAAGCACCAGAAAGCCAAACAAACCAACCCACCCCCGACACCAATTTATTTGTTTATTTTTCCTTTAAACTTTCCAGTTTGAGACGTTTTCTTTATTTATTTCATTTTTAACATCAGATGCTACTTTATATGAATATTAGTATGAAGGAATTTTTTTCGTCACTTTTGATGGAAGATGTACACTCGTGTTAAAGAAAAATAGTGAACCAAAAATTTCAGAGTAGAAATTCTTTATTAATGAAGTATTTTTTTTCAAAAATATATTACTCTATTAGTAAAAATATATATATAATTGTTTTGGTAGATTTTTCAATATTTTTTCAATAAATTTCCAGTGTGAGAAAAGATATAAAAAAAAAACATTAGAGAGAGAGAGAGGGTGTCTCAAAACAATATACTTCAGACACCAAATCTCCATTAATAATACAGTGTGATCACTAGAAAAGTGGGAAATTTGAGGTTGTAAATTTTATTATTTAAATTTTATTGAATTTGGCTTATTCATATCTTCAATTTTTTATATCTACATTGTTGACAGAGGCAGCAGAAAACAAATTTTAGACTTTCAAAGGTAAATGATTATTCTTTTCAAAAGTGCAAATCTGACCAGAGGACTGACAAAATATCTACCTGCGTTACCAAATTTTTTTTTTTAATGATTACAAAGCATCAGTTTGATAATATTATTGCAACTGTGAAATGAGAAGGTCCTAAAGAAATTGCTACTTGCCAAAAAGGAACACGTCCGAAAAAAAATCTGAATTTCCCAATTTGTAAAAATAAATTACCGTTCGACAAATCTCCTTGCTTTTCTAGCGGGCATTATATAGATTGCTTTGTTGAATGGATTCTGACATTGTACTATTCTCTCTCATAGCCACTCATCGTATTGATGATTATTCTTAAGTCGTAACATTTGGTTCTTGTCCAAAATTCTCCCTACATTAAAACAAAAAAAATATGTATGATGTACATACATGTAAGGGAACAAAAATGTTGTATTCTAAAAATCAAGTAAATTGATAAAATAGTTTTATTTTTAGCTTAGAAAATCAAATTTTATGAGTAATTAGAAAGGTGTTATCTTGCATCACCATCTTAAATACAAAAGGGCAGATAACTCCACAATAATTCAAACTAGGGAGACTAGTCTTGTAATGCCTACTATTTCTTAACAATCGCTTAGAATCATTTAAAAATGATTCTCTTTTAAAAATAAAGCTACTTGGTCAATTTGATTTTTTTTGTTGCATCATAGGTATGTACATTATAAAGATTTTTCTGTATTTTTTTTAATATAGTGGGAATTCTGAATTCAAACATTCTTATGGAAAAGATTCTACAAAAAAAAAATAAATAAATAAAAAATAATAATAATGTTTTTTTGTCTACACTAATTATAACAACCAGTGTATGAAAAAAAGAAATAAAACTATGGCCTGCTCCCAACCCAAAAATTTTACATTGTATAAACAAAAAGTTTATACTCGACTGTCAAGTATTTAAAAATACTTCATATATACCATGTTGAAAAACAGAGGAAGAAACGATATCAAAAAATGTTTCATTTTTACAATTTTTTTTTTTTCTATTTTAACACATTTCTAAAATCTATTAAAGTAAAGGATTTGATGAATCTGTTCCAGAATGCGGTTTCATGTTGCAGAGTCAACGCCATTTTCCTCCCTTGGTCTCAGCAGGATTTTTGGTGTCTATTTAGAATTATAATTATTTAAAAAAAAAAAAAAATACAGAAAAAATATTTATGATGTACGCACTCGTCATAGAACAAAGATGTCATACTCCAAAATTTATGTAAATTACACAAGTATTTTTTTTTTTAACTAAAAAAAAAAAATCAAAATTTAAATTTAGTTTTAATTATTTAGAATATAACCCAAATTTCAGTAGCTGAATTGAATTGTCACCCTTGAATTTTAAAACAAAACTGCGGCTCCCAGACCCTGTCTTGCTTCGTCATAGAATTTGATATTCTTTGTTAAAAAAAAAAATACTTGATCAATTTACGTGATTTTTGGAATATAACATCTTTGTTCAGTGACAAGTACATACATCATAAAGGTTTTTCTGTATTTTAGTTGTTTTTTTTTTTTAATTAGGTTGAATTCTAAATAAGCACTGATTTTTGTAGCCCCGTGATTTTATTGTTTTCTATTTACATAAATTGTGCTTAAAAAATTATTAAACAAAATTACTTGACAATGATAGAATATTTTTAAGAAAACATGGCTGCACACAGGTTGTAATTTGGCCCAAATTTAAATTCTATCAAACTTCTGTGCTTTTTTTTGTTTCTTTTTTTACGAAAAAATTGTCATTACATTTGAAAACATATAATTTGTAGTGCTGTAACAAAGCATGTATAAAAAAATCAGCAACAGCTGTGACATAGCTGGCTAGTGAAAATATTAGCAGTAGCAGCAGCTATTAAGGCACATATGCAAATTAGCAAGTGTGCGTGAGCTTGCGTCACAAGAAAAGGAGAACAAAGTACACAATATGGTCGAGGAGAGAAACAACAAGTTGCGTACCAGGGAAGATAAACATGTAAATACGAGGGCAAGAAAGCACTGGTTAACGCCAGGGTGAGGTGGCAGTGTCAGAGATTTTTAAGAAGCACATGTGAGTGTGAAAAGACTTTGGAAATATAATGAGATGCATTGTTTTGGAGGAATCACAAATAAATGCATTTCATTTGCACTTAAAATAAATGCTGAGTCAGATTTTTATTTCTTTTCTTTTTTATTTGTTTGTTGTTTGTTCCTTTGCGACAGTACCAGACAGCGTGAGGGTCCGAGAGGTTTGAAGTGTAACAACGCAGTTAAAAAGTAATGGTCATGTAACATATTATTCCAACTACTATTCTGATCTTGGTAGTCATTTTCATAATGTTTCAGCTGTAAGCTTCGATACTCAAGAATCTTTATGTTAAACTCCAAAACCTATACAGAATTTCAAACCAAACCATTGTTTTTTTTAATCCACAGAGGTAGATTTTTTTTCATTCCAGTTAGAAATGTTAATTGATTATGATGTTATTTCTAATCATTACCGCCTATAGTAAGGATTGAACCATCAACCTCATAACTGACGGAACGATAAACAATGTGTCACCATGAATCAAATAAAAGGGTTTGATTTGAAACTCCATACAGATTCCTGCCTGGAAAAATGATTGGAGGTTACATCAGTGGAAACGTTGTGAAAATAAAAACCAAAAAGAGAATGTTAGTCCAAATAATACAAATTGCCAATCCTTATCTCAAAAAAAGTTATAATTCATTGAAAATTCCATCCAAATTGAATAATTTTATGATTCTTGGTGATTAAAAAAAATAAGACATAGGGTTGTATACAAAAAAAGAAAAGAGTTCCTTAATGAGGGCCCTATTTTGATTTGAAGAAAGTTCCTAGTACTGTCATATGAAAAAAAAAAAAAAAAAAACTTGCAGAAAAATAGAATTAATTTTTTTTTTTCAAAGTTTCCCTTTCATTCGGTCAAAAACTTCTCGTGCCCTGTAAACGATTTTGTGGCCCTCATCAAAATGCGGTGACAAGTCCTTTTTGACACGTTCCAACCACTTACGAACGGCTTCATTAGACTCGTACAGTTGCTCACCATGTACTGCATTGAGTTGCATAAGCTCACAAGCTCCGAGAATATCACAGATAGAAATTTCTGGCTGGTTGCAGAGATATGGACCTTCTTGGAGGAAAGCCTTTTCCAAATGTTCCACTGTTTTGGACAATTCTCCTTTAAAGTATTCTATGCGTTTCCAGTTGATTGGTTTGCCTGTCGTCTGGGGATCAAGGACCTACACAAAAATAAATAAAACATTTTTTTTAATGAAAAAATTTTTGGTACTTCTACAGTTTAATCAAGTCATTAAAAAATGAAAATATCAAAAAAAAACAAAAAAAAAACGGTTATATCGGTTATATAGTACGTATCCATTTTTGGACTGAAGATCATCCAAAAAAATTTCACTTAATTTGATCGAGTAGTTTTTTTTTTTACAGCGGAAACCCCATTTTTATGAGAGCGCAATGAAGGTAGCCATCTTTGAATTTTTTGAACATGTCACAGGGAGATAACTTAGTTTAAAGCGCCGACACTCCCTTCCCATTTTTAATACTAGCTTTTCTTCCGAAAAATCAAAGCATGACTACCTTTTGCATGGTATCTTAACAAATTGTTTTTTCGCTGTAAAAAAAAAAAACAAAAAAAACTACTTGATCAAATTAAGTGAATTTTTTTTTTTTTTTGAGAACTTCATTCCATAATGGATACGTACAAGATAACTTTTTTTTTTTCGATATTTTCATTTTTTAATGTCTTGATTAAACTGTACAAGTACCAAATTTTTTTTTTTCAATTTTTTTATGTAAGTTTGGTACTTATCAAGATTATAGACTATGCTATCGTTGAAATATTTCAGGCATATTTAATTGGCAAAATCAAAATTAATATTCTATTTGTCGTTACAAAGAAAATACAATGAATAATTGTTGAACAATTTTTACAAAACTTTAAAGAGAATTTAAATTCAAATAAAATAAAAACATTCATTGTAAGATAAGTTTCATGGATAAATATTTATTTTTTTTAATAACAAACAACTTATAGCAAATAAAATTTTTGTATTCTTCATTTTTTATAACTTCATTTTGTTCAAATCAAGATCATATTTAGTTTTTTTTTTATAATATAAACTAATGTTAGCAAATAAATATTTTCTTAAATGATGTTGGCTAATGCAATTTCATTGACTCAGCATTTCAATACTTTTTGGTGGTTTGCATAAACTACCCGGAAAATTCTGATTATATCATTGTTCTTATTCTGCATAAGTACTGTAAGTAAAATTCTTACTTGAATTTTAACAAAAATAATTCTGTTTTCAAACATGCTTTCAAAATTTCAAGACGGAGATTATATTGCGTTTAACTTGCATAACAAATTGTTTCCTCCTCTAAAAAAAAAAAATGAACAGATAAGTTTTTTTCAGATTTTAAGAATTAAGTTTTATTTATCTTCCTCCGATAGCAAGCAAGAAAATGCGACACAAAGTTGGAAAGTGGGGATTGAAAAGCCAGTATACAAAAGGTTGAGCACTCTGGTCTACAAAAAATAATGGCTGGCCAACCACACTGACATTCCCTAGTAAAGGTGCCTTAGGTGATCAGCAATAAACTAACCCCTTCTCAAAGCATGAGCAGGTAAAGCCTGGGAGGGTAGACCACCTAAAACTGCACAAAATCAGACAATCTGACAGAGCATGGCCAGAAGCTGCCACAACATCCTACCCTCTGACGGACTGATTGTCGAGGATATATCCAGTGTCATAAGGGTAAGGATTGGTTGGTTGGTTGGTTGTTTTTGTTTTACGGCATATCAACCCTTTTCGGGTTATTTAATGCCGAATCCAAAAATTTTGAAGAAAAAATTTTTAATAGAATATATTTGTTGTTTTCAAGTCGGTTTCTATTTAACCCATAGTTGGAACCCAGAGTGGACCTGGGAGCAATTGTAATTAAAGGGTGGCTCCACACTTCCCAAAGCCTGCAAGCTGGGGCCTCACCACTGGATATAGTTTAAGGTCATATCCAGGACCCCATTGAGGGACTTTTACCCTCTGCAGGGGGGCAGTCGGCATATTCTAATGCCCCACCGACAGGGCCATAAGGGTAAGGAAGAAATCTGTTCCAGTGTGATCTACCTAATTTTCTCTTCCAGAAATTATGAATAGAGTTATGACTAAGAATAGAGTTACGACGAGTAAGTATGACTAAGTGGTCGTCATTGATGACAGCCATAACCACAGTATCAGATGCAGACTTTCTGTAACATACTATTTCTGTACTTCTGTGAATACACCTTTGTAAATATACTTGTTATGGGATAAGCTGATATACCTATTTCAAGAATAATAGATTTATCCGGAAGCTATAAATATAGTTACATCTAACCTGTTGGTGGGGGACGATTTTTGGCAGTTATGGCCCCAGAATGACAGCGTGTACTTCTGTAACCTACTTTTACTAATACACTTTTTTTTTTTTTTAACTATACCACTGTGTTTGTCTTGATTACTATTGGCCTTCAAGATCACAACAAACTCCTTGGGGAATATTAACATATAGTAAACTTATATAGCAAAGTAAACACCCCCCCCCCCATCTACCCAACAAAAAAAAATGTACAAATTCAGTAAAAGAAAGAAAATGTTATAATGGAAATTATTTAATTCTTTTAGGTTTTCTATGTAAGTTTACAGTAAAATGGTCTGCTTCCTCAAGTTTTAGCCAAAATAATCCTATTTTCTAACATACTATTCCTGATGATAATCAAACAGGCTATCCAAATTTTGAGGTGGAATCATTTTGTGTTAAATTTGCATAACAAACATAACCACGTGCTTCAAAAACACACAAAGAAAGATATAAATTCACTTGCCCATTTGAAGAATGTCTTCCTCATAACCAATCTGAGAATTCATATGGTACATAAATTGGCCACACAACAACTCTCTCCAGACATTTCACATATCATCTATCCAAAACCAGTACCATTCAACACCACATCATCTCACACAGCAAAACACTGCAGTCAGATACAGATACTAACAACTTATACTAAAATTATGTATACAAATAACAGCATACATAAACTAAAGTTACTTGAAGCAAAACTTATTAAAAATACATGACCCAATATTAACAAAATAGTATTTAATAATATATTAAATATTAAATGTATTTAACAATCAAAACCAATAAATTAAATATACAAAAAAAATTTGCATAAATAAATAATATAAATAAATCTATAATATAAATATCATCTGTATGTTTAAATGTATGTATGTATGTTTGTATATCTGCTTAAAACTTTTCACAGAGGCGACGGATTTTTACAAGATCAGTATCATTTTGAAGCTCGACCCTTCAAATGACAAATATAAAAAAATTCGCCAAAAACATTAATTCCTTCACTCTTAACTGGGCACTTTTCTACAGGGAGGGGTCGCTTTTTTCGCCGATATTTTCGAAAGTCATCGCCTCTTTTTGATTGTCTAGCCTTAATTTTAACCTACATCACTTCTGGTTGGGTGATGGGCGCAACAGCTAACGCATCACCTTTTTTTTCACTTTCTTTTCCTCCTCCACAGTATGAGTGCCTACTACCACTTTTTTTTTTGCGCTTGCAATTTTCCTTCTTTTTTTTTTTTGCTCAACCAACACCCTTACACACACCTCCACTTTCTTTTCCGCCTTTGCGTAATGGGTTCTACCCTGCCTGCCCGCCTCCTACAACTTTTTTTTTTTCCTCAAAACACACCTACAACCACCCGGGCAATGCCGGGCATCCGGGCTAGTAACAACTAAATAAAACTAATATATAAATAAATAATAGACTGAACCTCGTTCTTTCCTTATTCTTCTTCCCCTGTCAGACAACTTGAAAAAAGAATATAAAATTAATCCTTATCCTCGAGTGGCCTCTGAGCCTTGATAAGTGGGGACTCCTTTGTAAAAAAAAATTTTTTTAATAAAAAAAACAAAACATTCCTGATTACGATCAAAATAATCGAAACAAGAACACTTTAAACCACAACATACAATCTAGTAAGCAGGACCAAGAAAATTGTTTTCCACGTCGACAAAATAATCAGAAAAAAAAAAAAAAAAAAAAAAGAGAAAAAACTCATAGTTAATCAAACCTTCTTAAAAGAAAGATAACTAAATTTGCGGATTTAACAGAGCATTTTATTTATTTATTTATCTTTTTTATTTTTTTTACAATTTTGAAACGTACTAACAATATTTTTATTTGTTTTACATTTTTGAAACGTACTTACAATATTTTAAATTTTTTCACATTTTTGAAACATACTTACAATACTACGGAATATCATAGCAGCATTAAGTCTGGTGTTGAAGTGCTGCCAGTGAAGGTATTCATCAACTCTGATCTGTCGTTCGAAATCACTCGGATACCAGTGGTCAGCAAGTTTATACTTGACCGTCAAATATTTGAGAATTGCCACACTGAAAAACAGAAAGAAATAAAACTGAATATAATAAACAGGAATTCCACTATTTTCTAGCCAATATTGCCATATTGGATACAATTGTGTCACAAGGGACGATTTACGGAAAACCTTCAAAAAAAAATAATCACATGATATAACACATCTTTCTGCTTCCTCTAAGATATAGTGCAAAAAAATAATTTAACTTAATAGGTCCCACATGGTCCGTCAAACTCCAACCCGTGTTGCATTTGTGTGTTTGTTCTACAAGTATACGTCTAACTCCTCTTCATGACATCTTCAAATTTTGAAGCTCCTGAGTTCAAGTTGGTCACTTGATGCATAAATAAAACAGTAGATGTACATGCGTGCTTGCAAAAAGGCGGATGCTCTGATGACGACCACAGACATCAGAAGATACCATCCCATCAAATTACCATTCACCCCACATTGTTTAAGATCAAGAGTGCAATCATCCGACGTGGGTCATCAGAATTTTTCCACTGAGAGGCAAAGGTCACTTTCAAGCATGAAAAATAAATAACGATTCAATGGTTGTTCTTCTACATAAATAAAACAGTAGATGTATGTATGCGTGTGAAAATATTTAACTAATAAACTCTTAAACTACTGGTCACATAACACTGAAATTAAGAAATAGTAATCGCTAAGGCTGTGACAACAGCATATTCTTTTCATTGTTTTTACTCTTGAGTATATATCCATTAATATCTTATATGTTTTTATATAGACTGATGTGGTTCTCGGTTGATTAAGTGTGTCTAACTGAGCCAAAAGAATGAAAAGAATATGCAGTTGTCACAGCCCTAGTAATCATACACTAAAGATGATTTATAATGAGTAAAATCTTTGTTTGGGTGAATGAATAAGGTGTACAGGAATATGTTGACAAGTTGAAATGCAAAATGTTCATTTCAACTTGCTGACATATTTCTATTAGTTTTGCACATGTGCAAATTCATTCATAGCTTGAAGTGGTTTAATTTTAAATCTGACTTATCTATCTGTGGATAGATAATCTGACTTATCTATCTGTGGATAGATAATCTGACTTATCTATCTGTGGATAGATAATCTGACTTATCTATCTGTTGATAGCTCAAATGGTAGGAAACACAGCTGAAGCACTAAATGTTTTGGTTTTGATTCTAGCTTTGGAAGAAAACACCATATTGGTCATGTCAATCTTTGAGCTACAGTTACAGCCAGTAAACGACAGTTGTTAAGGTTAATACAGTCAGGGAAGCAAGAAAAAGGAAGAGAATTACAATGTCCTGCAGTAAAACTATTAGAGTAGAAGGCTTTCCTTCATCTAGGGACCTCAGCAGTAAAAGAGGTGGGATTTTGATGCTTGTCGGGTTAGTCTGGAGTACGTACGTCAAGAAGGCACAAGTGCTACGAGTTCATGAGAGCACATTCCATTAAAGTATTATCTATTATATTTGAGACTCTTTTTTTGAACTTGTTTAAGAGTGAGAGATTAGTGATAGATGCACTAGCCAAGATGTTGCAACAATACTCCATGTATGGCTAAATGCTGACTTTGTAAAGATATAGGATACTCTCTGATGCAAGTAGTTTTCTAGCACAGTAGAGGGAGCCCACCTTCTTTGCAGCAGCCTTGACAATGCTCTCAATGTATTTGTTCCAATTCATGTTGCCTGTGAATATTAAGGAGTTTGAAGGATGGGCTCTCAAGCAGGGTCTTATTTGTCAGGGCAATTGGTGGTCAAGAAGTTTTTTGTTGCTTTTAAAGGAAAGAAGTTTAGTGTTATTAGCATTAAAAGTTACCATTCATTTACGGATACCAGTAAGTTTCTGAAACTGGTAAAATAATGTTATCTTGTTAATAATTTAACATGCAGTGTGTGTGTGTGTGTATATATATATATAGATAGATAGATAGATAGATAGATAATGATTGTATTGTTGTAGCTTCCTAGATGTTAATCCAATGCAACGCTAGTCTTTGTATAATACAATAGTACCTAATAACAAGTAGAGCTGTATTATTATATAATTTTCTTTTTTTTCTACAAACATCAGAGTTGAGACTAGTGGCATGATGATGCTGGATTTCAAAAGTCACAGCTGAAACATGTATGCAAATATGTATCCAATAACTTTTTATAAATGGAGAAAATTATATAACAACACACACACACACATACACACTATATATATATATATATATATATATATATATATATGTATATATATATATATATATATATATACATGGTTAATTACAAAAATTTAAACTTATTACCTTTCTCGTAGAACAAATCCATTGTCATCAATAGCTGGCACCTTCTGGAATCGGTTTACTTTGGCAAATTCTTCAGTGAAGTGTTCTCCTGCAAATTTACAAGAAACTAAATTAACACACATATATATTCTTCAAGTGCAAATAGTTAATATTTTATGAATGCATATAAAAAACTAACTTCTTTTTTTCCGAATGCTTTTCATATACATATAATGGATCAAGTAAAGATTAGATACCCTGTAGCAGAAGACAAAGATTGGTGAACATTTCAAGTGACACTGGTTGTTCGACCTTGACATTGCCGTTGGTTGTTTGTAAACACGTCAAATAGTAAACATGGGCGAAGGTTCACAAGGAAGATTTTTTAAAAATATATTTACAAAACTTTTAAAGATTTAAAAGAAAAAATATATATTTACAAAACATTTTCTTTAATATTAAATATTTACAAAACTTTTAAGGATTAAAAAAAACAAACTTTTTTTCTATTTACGGTTTTCTTGGGTTTATCTATTTGTACCTTCATGTTCAAAAAGATTTTGTGGTTTTTATTTTCCTCTACTATCTCCAGTTTGTGTTTGTAACCATTTGTCAGCATGTTTGAGATGCAGAGTTTCCAGTATACTGCTTTCCTCACGCAACAGTGTCTGTCCTTATATTTCTTTTGGGCTAGTTTACTGCATTCACTTATGTGGTTCATCATTTTGTCTCTTTGTCCACAGAGTCTACATTTACTGTTTTCTTGTGTTTTATCTATTTTAGCTTTAATGTGGTTAGTTCTAATCGCATTGTTTTATGCAGCTATCAGTAGAGTTGTTTCTCTGTTCATGTGTCCTTTTCTTAGCCACACCTAGGTGTTTCCATGATTCTCTTCTCTTGTCATTTTTATGAATCGTCCATGCAGCTCTTTCTCTTACCACTTTTCTTTCCTGTTTTTTTTGTTTCTGGTTTCATCATTTCCTGTATTGTTCTTCTGGATGGGGTTTCTTACTGTGGTGACCGAATGTGACAGTGGTTTAATGGTTAATGACACAGACTGACAACCTGGGTGTTCCAAGTTCAGCTCCAGTTCGTTCCACCGAAACTACTAATATGGAGCATTTTTAAATTACCTGAAAATAAAAATCAACAAGGGAGATAACCCATTTTAAATCAAAGAATGTAATAAGCATTTAATTTTTTAAAGTAAGGTGCTTTCTTCATTTTTCTTTTTAATCGGAAAAAAGCACTAACAAAATTTTTCAAGCAGGTGTCCTCTTTTTTGACACTCTTACAGGATTAAAGGAGAAAATCGCATCTTAGATATCGTTATCTTATCTTATTCTTATGCACTTTGACCCAAATTCGATAAATAATATTGCTTTTAGAATAAGAGATGAAATAAAGGGTGACCCACCAAAAATATTACCTGACATAATCTTCTTTCGATACAGTGTTGAATTCTACATATATACATTCAATATACATGCATTGATGTTCTGCATGTGTATAGGAAACAGTTACAACAGCAGCAGTGCTGATGTATATGGCATTAATAATAAATTTATGTGTTTATTTCATGCATATATCAACAAAAGGAATCATCTTCCATCATGATAATGCTTGTCTTTACACAGCACTACTGACCAACGATCTCTTAGGGAAATTTACTTGAGAAATCTTGCCTTATTCTGCATATTCTCCTGGCCTGCCTTCCTCGAGTTATCATTTTTCGAGGATTACAAAACCATTTAGTTGGCCTTACATTAACAGTACAAGGAGATTGGACAGGAGTTGGATTTATATTTCACGTCGAAACCTAAAGAATTTTGCAAGCGAGGCATTTCTAAACTCCTTGACAGATGGAATCAAGTTATAGAAAGCAAAGGTCGTTATTACTATAAATATTTTCAAGATGAAATTTAAAATCAGTAAAACCTTTTGCACAGACCGAATATATATGCATAAAGTCGATTCTCTCTATTGCTTCAAACACTTTCTCAGACTTAAGACTATTTTCTTTCTCTACAGATCTACTATCAGACCATATTATCATATTTAAGCTGGCGAATCTCCGTCCCATTTGAGGGTTCTTGAAAAGGTGCAGAAATATATCTGTAATTTGATTGCAGCCCCCACCTTTCTTCTTCTCTGCATCATCATCTCTCTCACAAACGTGATGTTGCTAGTCTCAGTCTTTTCTATAAATACTATTAAGGCATGTCTTCTTTACAATTGACTGATTTATTCCTTGCTTCCTTTGTTCCAGCTCGCTTGTACTCCTTGATCTAGTGGTCGCCATCAATTTACTGTTTTTATACTTCATTGTAATCCAGCTTTCTATTCCAATAGCTTTTTTCCAAGCACTGCAAGGTTGTGGAACTCTCTTCTGGCTCACAGTTTTCCTTCTACCCACAGCCTTGGTCTTTTTAAGACTAAGCTCAATAGGCATCTTTTGTCTTTGCAATAATCATCTTTTGTTCTTGTTAGCTCCTTACATAAAGTGGATTCATGCCTTGTCTTGAGTGATTTCCATAAAAAAAAAAAAAAGATAAACACGGCAGCAGCATGCAATGGACACAAGATGCAACTGTGAAATTTCTATGTCTTGCTAGTTTATTGGAAAAAAAAATTTTTTTTTTGTACGCTGTCACGATTTCCCGTTTTTGACATTTAGTATTTCCCATTTGGTTGAGGAACATGGCTATGTTTAATCCTCCTCCACCTCCACTCCCGCCCTCATATCATTTACTGAAATGAACTAGAGGCATCCCCTGTTTTTGTGATAATCAGCTTTCGTTTTTGTTATTTGAGATGAGGATTGGTTATTTGTATTATTTGTATTCATTGAACTACTGATCTCATCTTGAGTGTGATTTTCACAACGTTTCGGTCGATAAAACCTACAACCTTCTTCAGATGTATCTTGTCAAACTCAAGAATTTAGACAGAATTTTTAATGGAATCCTTTATTTACTTCATGGGGGTAGTGTGCTCTCATTCCGTCAGCCATAACTGGATAGAGGTCCTAAGTAATTCGCAATTGTGTTTTTTGGTCGCCAACACTGAGGATTGAACCTTCAATCTTCAGAAGAATATCACTTTTACAATTGAGTTTTCCAAATATTCTTTTAGAAGTTTGTCGAATTAAAAAAATGAAATTATACACTTTTCAACATACCCTTTTCCCAAAAAAAGAATGAGATTTAAATATTTGTTAATGTAACAAATGAGATGAAAAAACAAATATGCAGCAAATATATGTTACTACATCCAAGATAAGTTACTCTTCTACCTATCTGGATAAGTTTATTTGTGTTTAAAAGTTTGTTTGTTTTTTTCAAAACGAAGTGTCCATTCTGTTCAGTTAGAACAAAAAATGGCTGCTTGTAAGTCCTGCACAATGATCCGTGATAACAATGCTGGTAAACATATATAAAAAGAAATGTCAATAATTGTGCAAAAATATCATTTTTTACGATTAATTTGTTTAATTTTCGATTTTTGAGGGATTAGATAAGACTAGTGGTAAAAAAAAAAAAAAAAAAAAAAAAAAACTTCATGAATATCCCTAAAAACTTAGAATGGGATGAAAATGATGATCATTTTATGTTAGATTTATATACAAAACTGATTTCCAATGCAAAATTCTTGAATTATTGTTTTTTTTTTGGGGGGGGGTCCCTCCCCCTTTTTATCATTCAAAAATAGGTAAAATCTTATTTTGGAGGAGTGATTTGCCTAAAAGTGTTAATCTACAAAATTTTTTGTTTTTGTTCTTGTTATTATTATTATTATTATTATTATTTTGTATTTTGTTTTTATTTTTACAGTAAAGTAAGTCAATCTAATAACCAACCAAATCTTTATAATTGGAATAAAAATATAAACCTTCTTTCATAGAGAAAAGGCAGAGAATAGTTAACAGAATCCCCGCCTCATCCCCGTGTTAAGAATGGTTTTCTAAATAGTAACATTATTATGTAGAAACTAATTCTTGACATGAGAACATATTTTGTTAATTACTCTGTTCCTACATCATTTTCTTAATTTGTAGACTTTGTTTATGAAAATCAATTATAAGGAAAACATATAAGAAGAATATTTTAAAAGGTCTATTCTTGTAATATATGCCCTGCCTCCTCCAAGTATATTTTTTACGTTTTGCAAAATAAATGCAGACATTACATGGGGGGGGGGTACTATCAATTAAACATTTTAAAAAGCATTAATCTCTAATTAAAATTTTATAAATTTTTAAAGAATCGGAATCAGTACGTTTATTGGAATCAGGAATTTAGAACAGAATCAGTAATTGTATTGGAATCATTCCATTACTAGTATATATGCGCTCCACCGGCTCATACATCATAAGTCAAATGTAAATAGGCAAAAATTTATAGATGCTAAGAGCGTAATAATCACAACCAAAAGAAAACATGCTCAAAATTCCTGGGAAATTTATAATAGTTTAGTGAATAAAGGTCAATCAGTAATTCCCCCACTATCCAACAACCAGAAGGTTGCATGCACGGTAACCGAAAAGGTGGAACTGCTTGCAGAGCGATTCACTTCCAACTCTATCCTAGTGCCAACAAACAACTCCCTCCCAAATTTCCCTATGCAGACAGAAGCCACAATTGATGATCTGAAAATCGCACTTCACATGTCCATGATGTCATAAAAAACTTAGACACCTCTAAGGTGTGTGGGCTTGATCTCATCTTTGCTATACTGATTAAGAAATGCTCAAACTCTACACCAAATACCTTGCTGAATCCTGCTTCCCTAATAGCTGGAAGATGTAGTACCAGTTTACAAGAATTCTGGCGTAAGGACTGACTCTCTCAATTATCGCGCTATAAGTCTCCTCCCTCCTCTTCACTAAAATTTTCGAGGTGTTAATCAATCAAGCACTTGCAAAAGCTAATCTTCTTTCTGACAAGCAGTATAGATTTAGGAAATGTCGTTCTACTACAGATATTTTAAGAGTCATCTCTAAACTCATATACCATGCACTGGATAAGGCAGGTGAAGCCAGGACTGTAGCCCTCGATATATTCAAGGCCTTTGACAAAGTCTGGCATAAAGAGATGCTAATGAAAATCAAATTATATGGTATAACTGGACGAATACTAAATATAATTAGATCCTTCTTAGACAATAGGACCATCCATTGATGGACGTTCATCTAAGCAGCATAACATTAATGTGGGAGTGCCTCATGGGTCGATCCTCAGACCACTATTATTCCTGATAAACAAATTTAAAACATAATAAATTATTGCAGAAATAGAGTTAAACAAACAATAAGTTAGTTTAAAAAGTTTATATTGAAACAGTTGCCAAATTTTATCAGTTATTTCTTTTATTATTTTTTGATTTACCAAGCAGTGGCAGTAATTGATGCACTTTATAAATATGCTATCTGAGTTTTACAGATTTTTTCTTTTCGTTATTAAAGATTGGTAACATTTTTGATAAAAAGTTTGATTCCATTATTTAATTAATATTTGCCAAATAAAAATTAAAAAAAAAAAAAAGAAAAGAAATCTACAAAAATAAAAATTAAAACGGTGGATTAATTTGTCCCATCACTGTTTGGCAAATCGAACAAAGCTAGTTGATAAAATTTTGGAAGCTATTTTATAACCCTATCGCTCCCATGGACAGTTGTCCATAGTCATCGTGCATTACAAGTTAAATACGATCTCCAATTGCGAGAGCACAAATGTAACATTGTCTAGTCTCGGATCATACCAGGGTTTTGCATTTTAAACTTTAATTCAAGCCATTATATATAAAAAAATAATTTTATAAAATAAACAGTAGGTTCTCTACAGTGCAATGTAGACTACAACGTATTTTTAACTGTCACTGAGAGAGGCATGGGAGCTTCTTGCTGGTGCACCACAATGGATCCCCAACTAGAGCAGGCAATCAATTGATTTGATTGAAAAATGGGCGATTTCACCGATTTCAATGACAATAAAACTATGGGAGTGTGAAACATTCATTGATCATCATTCAATCCAGGACAACATCAGGTCACCCTGCTAGCTTACTATACAACAAATACGTTGATATTTTAACTTTTCAAAATTATAATCTTCATTGTTTCACTTTATATTCATAACTTCAATAAATAATTTTTAAAATTATCCATAATCGAAATAAATGAATTTTATTTTCTAAATTCATGAAACAACATTATATTTATATGCAGCAACTAACTATGCATTTTTAATTAATTTTCTTTTTTAATAAATATTGAATAAAATTCAGTTTCAGTATAAATCGGATTGTGTTACTTTCTTTTTTTAAATGCAGTTTTTAAGTTGTAGACAACTTAAAAAAAAAAAAAAAACTATTCTACATCTTCATTAGAAATGGTAACCTACTTAATACCTACAATCTCAATATTTTCGCATCTACTGGAAATATGCCCATATATCTATTTATTGTACTATACATACTGTATACGGCATAGCATATAATTTATTCCTAATTATACCTGTATTGTAATGTATTTCATATCAAATGTCATTACTTGTATCTATTGAATATACAACTTAACCCTCCTGCTATCTAAAATCTTGTACAATTTTTTCTAGTTAATTTGTAATACCATACCATTCTGCAACGCATTATCCTATTCCTAAGCCAACATAAAAATAAAAGGAAACTTTTTTTTTTAACTTCAAGGAAAAAACAAACCATGTTAACTCCTTCCAACAGACCTGTTTGCAAATATAGCTGCTTCCACTGCATGAACTCTTACTCAGCCCCTCCTCCAATAAAAAACAATGAAAGAGCAATGCCCTGTAATCACTTTGAGGAGTATATAACCCTTTTAAACTAACCCGTTAACATTAACCACCAATGCGGAGGGGCAGAAATACCTAGATTAGGACCCAGGTGCGGGGAAAACCCTCTTGGTGCTGATGGACCCAGTAGATCTTCCCAAGTCATCCATCTAGGAGAAGGGAAACTCTGAAGCTAAACCTAAGAGGAGGAAGGCCTGTCCAGTCTTGGATGACAACCTTCCTAGAGCTAGTGCCTCAAACAAATTACCGGTCTGCAAACCTAAACTGCTTAAGGAGTAGATAGGCACTGTCTATTGCCCGGCTTCTATACTCCTTCTTTGCCTATTAGCTAGGCGTAGGTCAAATCACAGGAAGTCGACAGACCTTCAGTGGTCGATCTTGTTTCCTGACTAGGGCAATGAACGCCGTTTTCCCCATTCCTGACACATCCCATCCCTAAACTGGGCACTTGGGAGTGCTTAAATGCCATAATGCCAGTACAAGTAGATTGGGTTGACCATCGTCTGATGGGTTGAGGGTACCGAATAGACAGTTCCTGGCTGCTGTTCCCTACTGGTAGTACATGAACCCTAACTCTTTGGTAGCACTTAGAGCGGCTGCTCCATCAACAGTTGTATAATATCAGGTTGTTTGTAGTGCCATGTCACGCATGGAAAGGGACCCTGCACTCATCCCTGGTGGGCTATCCCGAGGCCACAATCCTAGTAGATGACAGTACAACTGATGGTCTGCTTGTGTCACATGTCTGGCATAACCACTTGTTCAGCATTCCTTACCTAAACTGAAACTCTAAAAAAAAAAAAAAAAAATGATGACAGTACAATAAAAAATTACGCTAAAACCGGGCCCAAACTCAAACAAAACCAACCTGCCTTCTCCCTGGAGGTGTGCATTTACGAACATCCATGGGCTTAGAACTAATTTAAATGATGTCGAAGCATTTCTCCTAACAAACACCCCGGATATCTTAGCACTAAGTGAGACTAACCTACACTCCTCCATCCCCTCTAACTACTTTAACATGCCTAGCTATCTCCCACTCTGCCATAAGGATTCTGACAGACATATGCATGGACTTGGAGTCTACATTCGTAACACCCTCCCCTTGACTAATGAAACAAACCTAGAATCAGACGATCAAGCCTTTATGTGCCTTAGACTAAACATACAACATAACATTAGCTACTTTTATTTTCTCTACCGCTCTCCCTCGTCCCAGGACTGCACCATAATTAACAGTTTCTGATAGCATAGACACAGCTCTCTCCCTCGACACTAGCACACAAGTACATGTATTTGGTGACTTTAATGTTCACCACAAAAACTGGCTTGGATTCTATACTTACACAGATGCAGCGGGTAGTACAACACATAGCTTCGCTATATCTCACTCCCTATCACAAATGGTTACGTTTCCAACCCGTTTCCCTGACCAGCAAGAACAACACACATCACTTCTAGATCTATTTCTGACCACAGTTCCCGAGGATTGTATAACAAATGCTGACAGCCCACTCGGGAATGCTGATCATGTAGTGATAATGGTCGAAATCGCCCTAAACTCTAGACCCAAAACTGAAGAGCCAGTGCTCAAAACAACGAGATATTATAAAAAGGCTGACTGGGAAGCCATCAGAGATCTTATCAGAGATGCCCCATGAGGAAATATTTTTTTCTCTTCCTGCTGAACAGTGCACAAATGAGACCACTGAATGGTTCAAAACGGCAATTGAAGCACATGTTCCCATGCGGAAATTTTATAGCAAGCCCCACTCTCTCCAATGGTTTACTTCAACTTGCGCAACTGCCATTGCTCAAAGGCAGCATGCATACCACAGATTTAACCGACATAAGTCCAGTTCAAACAACAGACAGAAGTATATAGAAGCTAGAAGTAACGTTAAGAAAGAAATAGCGACAGCTAAGAGAGAATTTACGGAAACCACTAAAAAACACATCGAAGCACAAAAATTAGGAACACGTGACTTCTGGAAAATCTACAACAGTGTAGTAAATAATGGGCAATCAACAATTCCCCCACTAACCAACAATCACGAGGTTGTTTGCTCAGCAACCGACAAGGCTAATATGCTTGCCAATCGGTTTGCCTCAAACTCCACACTGGACCCTTCCAACCCCCCCCCCTGCCTGACTTTCCTTTGCGGACAGACGCCACGCTAGACGATCTACAAATCACCCCTGCTCAGGTGCATGCTATCATAAAAAACCTTGACACTGCAAAAGCATGTGGATCCGATCTCATCCCTACTGTGCTATTAAAAAAGTGCTCAGCTGAAGTAACTCCAGTTCTCTCCAAACTCTACAACAAATGCCTGAATGAATCCTGCTTTCCGGGCTGTTGGAAAACTGCTTCTGTGGTACCAGTATTCAAGAATTCTGGCGAAAGAACTGACCCATCAAATTATCGCCCCATTAGCTTCCTCCCACTTTTTGCCAAAATATTTGAGACCATAATTAACAATGCTCTAGTCTTACAGATGCTAAACTTCTGACTGACAAACAATATGGATTTAGACAAGCCCGTTCCACAGCAGACATCCTCACTGTAATCTCTGAACGTATATACCATTCACTGGACAAAGCGGAGGAGGGCAGAGCGGTAGCTCTAGATATATCTAAGGCTTTTCACAGGGCATGGCATGAGGGTCTCCTCAGGAAAATTAGATCATACGATATCACTGGTAGAATACTTAACATAATTAAATCCTTCTTAGATAAAAGAAAAATCCAGGTTGTCCTCGACGGTCGTACATCTAAACAATATGATATAAATGCGGGAGTGTCTCAGGGGTCTATCCTTGGGCCTCAGGGGTCTATCCTTGGACCTCTACTGTTCCTAATATTTATTAATGACCTCCCCGACAAAATTGCCTCTGAGATGGGTATATATGCTGATGACACCACACTCTATAACAGGCATGACAGGAAAACAAATGAACATATATCTAAAGAAATGGCAAAAACACTAGAGAATGACCTCCAATCTGTAGTGGAATGGGGACAAAAATGGATGGTCACATTCAATGCTGCCAAGACTAAACTGGTTTCCTTTAATAATTACAAGAAACCTTCTCTGCTACAAATAGCAATGGCCAGTAACTCTTTATCTGAGAGTACATCTTTCAAACTGCTTGGCCTAACGTTCACAGGAAACATGAGTTGGAAAAATTACATTGAAAGCGTTGCCAGGACCGTTGCGAAGAAGGTAGGCTCTCTTTACTGTGCTAGAAAACACCTGAAAGTATCCTGTACCTCCATAAGGCCACCATTCGCCCATGTATGGAGTATTGCTGTCACATTTGGGCTGGTGCATCTGTTACTAGTCTCTCGCTCTTAGACAAGGTTCAAAAGAGAGTCACCAATCTGATAGGCCCTGAACTGGCATCTAAGCTTCAGCCTCTGTCCCATCGATGAAATGTAGCATCCATCTGCCTGTTCTACAAGTATTTTGATGGTGAATGCTCTGGCGAACTGCAGACACTTGTGCCCCAACGACGTAGACACCCTCGACAAACCCGACAGGCAGCTAAATCCCACCCCCACACAGTAGAGATCCCTAGATGCAAAAGATCTTTCTACTCCAGTAGTTTCTTCCCCAGAACCGCTAGACTTTGGAATTCCATTCCAGGTCCCTGCTTCCCCAACTGTACTGACATGCAGAAGTTCAAGTGTAACGTGAACCGACATCTTACTGCCCAAATCCCAACATAGTACTCCAGTAGTTGCTGCCCCTGATAGTAGCCCCCTACACCAAAGTGGCAATGTGCCTTGTTTGGGGTAAAAATGTAATAAAAAAAAATAATGGTAATGAGAGGAAGTGCAGGCGTATTTGATTGGTACTAAATTCTTGGCCAGAATATTGTTGAAATTAGCATAATTGGAAGCACTTCCGGAATATTGCAATGTTTGATGGGAGTTGAGCTTCTTGGTGGAAGTTTCTTTACACATCGCATGTAGATGCCTAATTTAATTCTCAAAGATGTCAAAATCAGTTCCAGTTTCATATTTGGGGTTTGTTTTACAATCCATAGAGATTCGAAAAAGTGGTCAAAAATTCAAATACATAACAGATAAATGTTATCAAAAGCAAAAGTTACTTCTACCTATCTGGAAATTTTTTTTTTAGTGGTTTTGCTCACTTTAAACCGTTTGTTTGGTTCGAAAAACATATAGTGTCTAGCGTTATGTGAGAATAAAAAAATGGCTGCAATTTGGCTCTTAAAATTGAAAGCTTTGAAAACGACTTATAACTAAAAAATTATACAAAATACTGTCAGAAACCAACCTAATATTTATATATCAATTTTTTTTTTTGTTCTTAGCTAATGCACAATACTATGGTTTTCAAACTGTATAAACGTTTTAAAGTGAGCAAAACCACTAAAAGATTTTCCAGATAGGTAGAAGAGTAACTTATTTTGCCTTTGATAACATTTATTTGTTATGTATTTAGATTTTTTACCACTTTTTCAAATCTCTGTGGATTGTAAAACAAAACCCATATTTGTCTGAACAAGATGTACCTTGTTTTCTGTCTATGAGAATCAAATGGGAGGATTTTTCCTAGTAAACAATAAAACACAATATACATCATCTTTAACCGATCATCTGTGTTTGCCATCCTTTTTTGCTATTACCATTACTCCTTTGCCTTGTGTCTACTTTATTAGTCGTACGGTCAATTGGCACCTTCACACCTTTTGGCCCCCTGCAACACCTCTTTAAATTTGAAAATAAAATTGACCTTCTGACATTTTGGGCTTCCATAAAACTTATACGCAATGCTTTGTCTATTTTGATTGTGCAAAGTCGGATCTGTTATTAAACTCTCTCTTTTGGGGGCTAATTAAGTAATTTTTGTTGTAAAAACCAGGTGTTTTTTTTTAATTCAATATCTTAAGACTTGACTTTACTAATTATCTTTGAAATAGTCCCAGAAAATTAATATTTATCTTTCCAGGGATTTTAACTTTCAAATTTAGTTGGATTTTTGTGTTTTTGAAGCCGCAGTGAAAACATTTTTCATCATAACTTTTTTTTTTTTTTCACATATAACAATATATTTTTTCCTTTTAGAGATTAACTTTAGGGTTTAATCTTTCAAATGCAATCAAAAGTAATCGGAAAATTACAAAAAAATTATGATAAACCGACTTTCAAAAAACCATGGGCTCTATTAATTTCCACCATTAAAATGCACATACAAATACAGTAAAATCTTTACAATGTATCTACTCGTGACAGAACAAAGATATCATATTCAAAAAATCATGTCAAGTAATCAAGTAGTTTTCTTTTTAACTAAGAAAATCAAATTTTATGAGTAAGCAAAAAGAACTGTCTGTCGTCACCATCTTGAAGAAACAAGGGCAAATAACTTCACAATAAGTCAAACTTGCAAGTTCACTAACAATCAACTATTTGTCTCACATAACCAATCAATCTCAACTATTTGAAAAAATAAAAATAAAATTTAGTGCTTATTTTTTACGCTCCCTCCTGAATATTGGCTGATGTTACAATAGCTTTTTTTTTTATTATTTTAAACTTTTACTTGATAATTTAGCACTTCTTCCGTATAAGAATAAAAATCGACAGCTACAAGATTGAATTTCTATTAAATAAAAACAATGTTATTTACTTAATTTTTGTGCCAACTAATAATAAATGTCATGTCGCAATTAGTAACATATTTCTACATTATTACATAAAACATTTACTCTCAGTTCCACGATTCATTCATCTGCCATTGAAATATAACAAGACAGACTGCAGTTATTTCCCTTGCAAGGATATTAACTCGTTTGTTTCTTATGTAAGCAAATTGTGAAATTTCTTTTAAACTATTTTCATTAATAATCAATTTTCTACTTCATTTTTTTTCATAATTTTTGGATGTTTTAATAATTTCGACATGACAATTAAATAGATACTATTGGCTTTAATTGAGATTCAATATTTCGATTTTCGTCCTTATTCTGAAGAGCAATTTTTTGTTTATTGTGTGGGTTTCTAACAGTATTTTGTATATTTTTTTTTTATTTTTAAAGTCATTATCAAACGTTTACATATTTAGATATCAGTTTCGCGACAATTTTTTTTGTTCATACCTATCGCTCGACACTATATGTATTTCAAGCTGATTAAACGTTTTAAAGTGAGTAAATAAAAAAAATTTCCACATAGGTAGAAGAGTAACTTATCTTTGCCTTTGATAACATTTATTTGTTATATATTTGAATTTTTTTGTACCTCTGGAGATCGTAAAATAAACCCGAATATTTTTCATTTATTTTTATTGATGCTTGTTAATGGTATAGTCAACAGATCGATTTTTTTTTTTTTAAATACGTAGTTTTAAGCAAAAAACAATATTACGTACTTAATTGTCATGTCGAAAATAGTAATATATCCAAAACTTACGAAAATTTATTGAATAGAAAATTAGGTAATTGTGGCCTGGTAAACCAACACAAAACCTAATTTAAAAAAACTTGTTTTCTATGTGTTTTCGAGTATGTTGAAAGTGAATATCGCATTTAAAATTGCGGTTGGCAACTAGTTTTCACGATACTGAAAAAATACTTTCCGCAGGTTTCGTGTAGTAATATAGCGCGGCGCCGCGGCGGCCATATTTGTCCATATTTGTAAAAAATTTATTTGCTTTCCACCTTAACATTTTCCTTTAAATTGACAACTCATGAAGGTTTTTGGGTATGCTGATGACGAATATCGCATTTAAATTTTTCGTAAATAAGTAGTTTTCCGGCTATTAAGCAATATAATTCTTTATGTTATAATTGGTGGTGGTCATTGTTGTATGTGCACTGACTGCACTGTGCAGTGCACTGACTGCACTGCACTGCATAGTGCATCTCATGCGAGCATATATTTTTTATATAAAAGATTAACTCTTCATTATTTTGAAAATTCATT